>NW_027438258.1:52500-396541 GCF_000715075.1 Nicotiana tabacum
GGTTTTGTGTGCGTTAGCGATCATCAAACCTGTGACATAGATAAGATTTACGTTCATGCAGTTGGAATGCCTGAGACCACTTTTTGCCTTGCTGTTCTTGCTTCTCTGGCTACTGCTCCGGCTAAGGCTTTCTTTCCGCTTTGACTTGCCTTCCTTATCTTTCAATCTGGACTTGCATGTGTTCCGCATATGACTATTTCGAGTGATTGCTGCTAGCTGGCTTGAGTTAGACAAGCAGAGAAGGATCTTATGCCACCGGTGACCGGCCTGTCTATCTTGTATCTAGTACTAGGACTAGTAGAGTAGAGGCACTACTGGGTGGGGCTTCCTCGATCACAGCTTCTCGCTTAGCTAACTGCCAGACAAGGATGCAAATCAACTCCTTATATAGAATGCAGATCGACACATTCAATGAAGCAGCCAGTACGGCAGACAAGCAACTTTCTTATTCTAGGACAGGAAGAGAGCATTACGAATTGCCCTATTTGATCTAGTCTCTTCCATTATCGATACCCGTACATACAAAGATCGTTGTAGCAAAGTACGAGTTGGAGAGGCACATTTCCTCCCGAGCTCACATTCGTTCTTCAGTTGGTGAGTGTTACATTTCTCATTGTTCTAAAGTAAGTTAGAGTGGTCTGCTCCTCTAACTAGAAATGAAAATCTCGTAAGAGAAAGGAAAACCGTTGATCTAGTATGGATCTGCCTTTCTTCGCGCTGACTCTGTGTTATAAAAGTGCTGAAAATTCTCCTAATGCTACCAGCTTCCTCCACCGTCCGAGCCTAGTCGGTGACAGCATATAGGGGCGACACGCGCGTGGAAGCCGAGATGGGACAAGATCGGAGGGAGGAGTGCTGTGTGAGAGAAGAACGAGTGTTCTTGGAGTTCTTGTGGAGTCGACGGTGTAGTTGCCGTTGTGGAAGGTGTGAAGCTTGCTTCCAGTCCTTCAATGGCGCTCACCCTCGGGTTGCAGAGCATTGCGAGGATCGAGATTGCGAAGAGCACTGTGAATCGCAAAGAGATATAGATTCGCATTGCGGGAAGGGAACCATAGCAGCTGATAAAGGCTGCTGGTGGAGCCGGAGAAGAACCGGGCGAAGGGCTGGGGCCTTAA
This sequence comes from Nicotiana tabacum, assembly GCF_000715075.1. NCBI lineage: Eukaryota > Viridiplantae > Streptophyta > Magnoliopsida > Solanales > Solanaceae > Nicotiana > Nicotiana tabacum. The sequence goes on from NW_027438258.1 coordinate 53,616, forward strand.
CTAAGTACTAAGTACTAAAGCTGCTGGAGCGACTTCCTTCGATTGGACCTGCCAATCGAATGAATCGTAATCTCGCTACTTCCCCTTTCTGTCCTAAGCGGGGGAGAAGGATTAAAAACCTTGTGTGAAGGAATATCAAAGTCGTTGACCAAACATCCGGTTTAAGGACAAATGGACAGTGAATCAACAGAATCGAGTTGTTTGCAGGATAAGGATTCGGCAGTCGAGACATCTATATTTATTTCATTAAGAAAGAGAGGAAAGGATGCAAGCAAGGAAGCGCTAACCTATACCTATACGACTGCTATTCTTATTGATATTGATCAATGCGGGCTAAGGACGTTGATACCTGAGCCCTCTTCCAGTCTTGTTTTCATGCTCCCCAGTCGAGATGCCAAAGAAGAAGGAAGATTGACCACCGTCGATTCCGTCATGCTTTTCATACTGAGGTCGAGGTTGTAGGCCCCCTGTGTGTACACTTCTTCCACATGGGGAAGGAAAGGAGCCCCTTTGCTTGCTTTTTGGGACATGTAAGACAGCCTAGCAGATCCTTTTGAATGTCCATCAAAGGCGAGGTGGGAAATGCCCCGCACGAACTATCTGATCAAGTTTTCTTTTTCCTATCACAGGCAGCTGGCAAAGCCGTGTTTGATCGTCGCGTACATGCTCCGTTACAGCTTCGTTCATGCGCCAATCAATTGACAGTGAAGCAGAGAAGGAAGAGTTTTGATCACCGTGTGGGTAGTCTCTATTAGGGTTTCCGTTTCATGTGCACTAAAAAGGAAGGAAGACTGGTGCGACTATAGTAATGCCAAGCATACGAGCAAAGGACTCTACCTACCCCATACTGACGAATGAAAGAAGCTCATCGCGGATGATAGGACAAGCGATAGCGGTTCCATTCTTGCTCTTCCTATTCCATACCATAAACAGACACCTTTGATTCATCGACATTGGCGCTAGAGGCTCTACCCCCACCCACCAGCCCTTTATGGAGTTAGCGGACCAAGAGCAAAAATTCCCCGATATAATAAAGAAAGTAAGAAGGGTTCCAAACCATTGAAACAGAAAGCACTAAAGACTGTTACGACGTGGCAGAAATGATCACCGTCAAGCACAAGATTCAAAGCTGGAATCTTCCTACTCTTGTTAGTTGGGACAGAGCATCCTATCTTGTTGATTCTCCTTTCCCACCGCCTCGAGCTCTCGCTTTCAGGGTGGATACGCAAGAAATTCACTATGAAAATTGACATGACACAATCCCTGAAGAGTATGATGTGCCCGGCCTTGCTTCTCTTGATCCCCACCCACCTCCCGTAGAGGCGGGTCAATATCAATATCTATACCAGAGATTGCTTTTAGCTTTATCTTTTCAGAGACAGGAGAATTCCTTCTGTACTTACAAGAATGCTACTTAGGGAGAAGAATCTCTTGACTCAGGAGCACCTGAATCTATTCTTTCTGTGTCCCACATCCGCCTATGTTAAAGCACTCCGCCAGGTCCGTACTAGAAAAGACTCGGTCAAGGTCAAAAGCACCTGCGGGTGACTTTTTGTCTTACGACACGGCATGGTAATTGATCGAGTGCGCTTTCCTTTCTCCTACTCCCACTTCGGGAAGGGAAGTGCTAAAGGGCGGGCATGCTCGACTGAAAGGAGAGGAAAGCTTCTTCACTTTCGGCACGGGCGCGGACTCCGCGATCTCTGGGTCGCCGAGGTTCCTTTTCTTCCGCCTCTTAAGATCCGCTATCTCTATGATTTGATCCTTCGCGTATCGGCCCCATACTTCTTTGATCTCCCTTTCTCCTGACGTAAGAAAGTGACACAGGCTTGGCCAGCTTTTTTCAAACTTGACGGTCAAGTTCCCTGCTACTTCCGTAAATACGCCTTGGATGAGCCTAACAGCCGTGTACCTGGAAGCACTTTTGTTTTCAACCGCCAGATGGTAAAGGAAGGCGCCATCCCTCCTTTCTCTCGCAATCACAATAGCCGTACAGTCGAATAGTTGAGTTAGACGGGGGATAAGGGTCGAACTATCAAAGAGGTCCGCTACCAAAGAATTAGGAGTTATAACATTCATAAAAGAAAGAAAAAACCAATATAGGAACTTCAACTAAGAAAGAATAAGAATAAGAAGAATTGCTTAAGTAAGGTAGTCGCTTCTTTTTTTCGGTATACCGCTCTGCGAGCAGAGCGAATGAACATAAATCTTTCTGAATATCATGAATATCCTTCGCCCCTTATCTCCTCATCTTCCTATTTATAAGCCACAGCTTACTTCGACGTTTTCAATTTCCCATAGAATCTCCGGAGCTTTCCTAGCCACTATAGTTTTCTTTTTTTATCTTCTTTGTCTGAAAATTGGTTTGATTTGCTTCACCTATGAGAATTTCTACCAATTCTTCTTTTATTCATCAAAGCTCATCCTAATCTCCGTCGAGATTACTGCCTTAGCCCTGTCCTATCATCTGTATAATGGAGTTCGTCATTTATTGACGGATTTTTCGGGATTTTTCTTTCTTAGAATTGGAAGAAAAAGATTGAAATGACTATTCCAAATTTCACCTATACCTTTCTTTGAGATTTCAACAAAAAATTTATCTTTTCTTATAAAATGTTTATTATTCGTTGATAGATCTAAAGCTTATGCCGTAGAAGCTGACATCAGGCGATTGGCCTTTTATCTGCATCTTCCCTCGTAGAGTGGCGTCTTTTATAAGAAAAGACTTTCTCAGTGGAACTAAAAAAAAAAAAGAGTTTGAGCTCTTTTTTTTGGTTGACCTTTAGCCACGCGCGGCGGCTATGCGCATGTGTCCCAAAGTGACGTATATTTTTTGGTAATGGGTATACTCGAGAGAAAAGGTTTGGAATTCGACCTCCCCTTATACGCTCTAAAAAGGGGTCATGGACTCCTTTTTAGTTTAGGATCCCCTTTCTACATTCAATTTTTTATTGAGCCTGGTGTGGAATCACCATCATTACACATTCATTCTTGGTCTGGCTGCTGGTCTAGCGAGCCTTCCTAGCCGCCTAGAGTGCAGCCTGCCTGCTGAAGACCGTAACGTAAGTAACTCAGTGCTCCATACGGGGGAAATGAAAGCAGAATTCGTTCGGATCCTCCCACATGTTCAATCTTTTTTTAGCGGTTTCCCCAGAGATCTTTATCATTAATGCAACCTTCATTTTGCTCATTCATGGAGTTGTATTTAGTACCTCTAAGAAATATGATTATCCACCGTTAGTCAGTAATGTGGGTTGGCTTGGATTACTTAGTGTTGCGCGCCTAGGAGGGCAGCGCGCTTTGGGATGCGGAGGAGCTATTATCGTCCAGCTCCCTAACCTAAAGCGGCACCGGGTTTGGACCGCAGGGAACCGTAGCATGGGGGGACGTCTAATCCTTTTGCCGCCGCAAGGCTGGCTAATCGTACGCAGCAGGCTCGAATACCCCTGGTTCTGGAAGGCACATGAGTCCGAACGCTATGTTGAATGTGCGACCGAGACTACACTACGTAGGTACCTGTGCAGGTGAGGCGTCGGTCGGTCCTAGAAACGGCGGCAGCGGCGCGAGGAGTTAACGACCGGACGTGCTGCAACCTAGGGATCACCAGGCAGCTCTTTCGCTCTATAGGGATCGGGGGGGCATAGCACAATTCTTCTTGGAGGAGGGTTGTTTGCCCGGGTGACTGATCCTGCCATAATGTACTTCTACCTATTATAGCACCGGCAACCGAAGTCGAGCATACATACGACGATCTTCATGCATGAATAGCCGGGAGGAAAGAAAGGGCGGTAGATGATAATGAGAAAGGGCGCCGCGTCTGGACGGGCGGAATGGATGAGCGAAAGGTGTCATGCCATGGAGTGGGGAATAGCCCTCGTCTCATGTAAGACAACTAAATGCACCTCGAGGTGCTGCCGAGGAATTGAGGGACCTTCTCGAGCTGCATTGACCCATGACCAGATGGCATTATATATGCGTAAATATATGTATATGGGATATGGGAAAGGGTTACGGCGTTACATACGTACCACCACCTGATCAGCTGGTATATGTTGAAGATGTTGCCAACAGTGGCCGAGACGATATGATGGGATGCCCTCAGTGGCTTGATGATAACGTACACCTACACCTATGCATGGCATGACATTTATACGAAGTGCATGACATTATAAATGATTTAGAATTTATAAAGTTATTCAGATTTAAAGACGTGCTTCTATAATCCATGTTTCATCTATGTCTTTCACGTACTAATTTCCATGCCTTACATACTCAGTACATTTTTTGTACTGATACCCTATTTCACGAGGCCTGCACTTTAGCCCCGCAGGTGCAGGTAGGTAAGCTAACGGTCCTCTTTCTTAAGATCCCTGATCAGCGAGAGTTGGCATGCTCCATTTGATCTGGAGCTGCTTTTGATTTTGGTACGATACATTATATATATATATATATATATATATATATATATATATATATATATATATATATATGGGTATGACGTGGCTCAGTCCCGTCTTTGTACAGCTATGTTTCAATTAGTGAAGGCCAACAAGGCCACATATAGCCCAACTAGACATACTGTCCATAGACCTCTAACAGAAACATATGCCTTGATGGCAAGTTTCCTTCACATATGTTAATTTCGTAATGCCTCAGATGTTATTCAGGTTCATATCTTAGAAGCATGCTTATGGGTGTTTGACAGGTAGGACTCAGGCACCCGTCGCGGCCCATCGGTTTGGGTCGTGACAAAAGTGGTATCAGAGCAATTCTATCCTAGGGTTGTCTACAGACTGTGTCTAGTAGAGTCTTGTTTATGAGTGTGTCGTGCACCACACTTATAAACAGGAGGCTACAGGACATATAGGATGTTATCCTCCTCTTTATCTCAGATCGTGCGATGCAAAAATTCATGTTCCTAACGATACGTTATATTTTTAGCGATGCCTCCAAAGAGTATGGCCCCCCAGACGGGAAAGTCCGTGGCTGGGGAGACTACTAGTCGAGCGCCACGAGTTACCAGGGCTCGGGGAGAATCTCATGGTGAGGTTCCATCTCAGACTTCACATACCCTACCTTTTCCAGAAGAGCTCCAAGGGGCACCAGCTACAGCGCCCGCCCCTATACATTCAGCACCTCAATCGGATGTGCCGGGTTAGGAGATGAGAGATGCTATTTAGTTATTGACCCAATTAGTAGTCGCACAGTCTCGGCGTTAAGAAGTAGGTATTGGTCATGCAGATAGGTCCGTGAGTGCGAGGATTCATGACTTTATTAATTTAGACCCTCCGGTATTCACTGGAGCAGATCCAAACGAGGACCCTCAGGTATTTATTGATAGAGTGCAGAGGACGTTACGGGTAATGAAGGCCACTGCGACTGAGTCACTTGAGCTAGTTTCCTATAACTCCGAGATGTTGCAGTTAATTGGTACGAGTATTAGGAATTGTCCAGAGGTGAGGATGCCCCTCCAGCGGTGTGGCAGGAGTTTACAGAAGCTTTTCTTCCTCATTATCTGCTACCAGAGCTTAGACGGGCCAGAGTTAATAGGTTCTTGACCCTTCGGTAGGGTAACATGAGTGTTTGGGAGTACAATCTTCAGTTTGATTCGTTGGATAGGTATGCTCCCACAATTGTTTCTAAGATGGAGGATCGGGTTACCGGTTCATGATGGGATTAGAGCCTTACTTGCTTAATGATTGTATGTCGGTCTCACTTCAGCCAGACATGGATATTTCTCGTATTCAGCCATACACTCAGGGTGTAGAGGAGCATAAACAGAAACAGAGGGCCAATCGTGAGCATGATAGGGCCCAGAAAAAGAGAGCGAGGTCTTTGGGTCTTTCTGGTGAGTTTTGAGGTGGTCAGATGCAACAATACTCGAGGTATCCATCCCAGCCCTTGGCTAGCGCGCCCCCTCAATTTGGCGGTAAGAGATTTGATCGTTCTTCATATTCAGGGTCTGGTCAGAATTTTAGGGCCTCAGGTTCTCGGTATAGGGGTGAGTCAAATCAGATGAGGCCATCCTTGCCACGATATACTTAATGTGGTAAGCAGCATACCGGGTAGTGCTGTATGGGATTAGGTATTTGTTATACTTGTGGTTATCTGGGCCACGTTATGAGGGATTGTTCGATGAGAGGTGATGCAATCATAACTCAGCCGTCGAGATCTGCAGCTAGTTCGTCATCATCAGTACGCCCCCTAGGCTAGGTCCCCAAGCACCAATGAGTCGTGGTAGAGGCAAAGGTAGAGCATCTAGCTCGAGCAGTCCTCAGAACCGCATTTATGCGTTAGCAGGACGATAGGACCAGGAGTCATCGCCTGATATTATTACAGGTATATTATCAGTCTCCTCATATGATGTATATGCACTGATTGACCCAGGTTCCACCTTATCATACGTTACTTCGCTAGTTGCTGGTACGTTTGGAATAAAACCTGAATTGTCAAACCTTTTGAGGTATATACACCTGTTAGGGACTCGGTGATAGCTAAGCAAGTATATAGGGGTTGTATAATAGTAGTTCATGGTCGACCTACCGTAGCAGACTTAATCGAGTTAGATATGGTAGAATTTGATGTTATAATGGGTATGGATTGGTTGGCTTCTTGTTATGCCAACGTTGATTGTAGATCAAAGATAGTCTGATTACAATTTCCAAGGGAGCCTATTTTGGAGTGGAAAGGTAACACGGCATCGCCGAGAGGTAGATTTATTTCCTATCTCAAGGCAAGGAAGATGATCAGAAAGGGCTGTATTTATCACTTAATTTGGGTTTAGGATGTGGAAGTAGAGTCACCAACCATTCAGTCCATCCCTATGGTGAATGAGTTTCCCGATGTTTTCCCCGATGAGCTTCCGAGTCTCCCGCCAGAGCGACAAATTGAGTTTTCTATTGACCTACTACCAGATACTCACCCAATATCTATTCCTCCCTATAGAATAGCCCCTGCAGAGTTGAAAGAGTTAAAGGAACAACTAAAGGACTTACTTGAAAAAGGCTTTATCAGACCTAGTACGTCACCGTGGGGAGCACCTATTTTGTTTGTGAAGAAGAAAGATGGTTCCTTACGAATGTGTATTGATTATAGACAACTGAATAAGGTGACGATCAAGAATAAGTACCCGCTCTCGAGAATTGATGATTTATTCGATCAGTTGCAAGGTGCCAAGTGTTTTTCAAAGATAGACTTGAGGTCCGGGTACCATCAGGTAAGGGTTAAGGATGAAGATATTCCAAAGACAGCATTCAGGACTAGATATGGGCTCTTTGAGTTTTGGGTTATGCCATTCGGTCTGACCAATGCCCCAGCAGTATTCATGGATTTGATGAACCATGTGTTCAGTCCCTTTTTAGATCTGTTCATAATTGTATTTATTGATGATATATTGGTGTATTCTCATTTAGAGGATGAGCATGCTGGTCATCTGCGCACTGTGCTCAAAGTTCTACAAGAAGGGAAGTTGTATGCAAAATTTTCTAAATGTGAATTCTGGTTGAACTCTGTAACTTTCCTTGGGCATATAATTTCAGGTGAAGGCATCTGGGTGGATACACAAAAGACTGAGGCAGTAAAGACTTGGCCTAGACCCACAACACTGACGGAGGTTCGTAGCTTTCTCGGTTTGGCAGGTTATTACAGGAGATTTGTGGAAGGATTTTCTTCCCTTTCAGCACCTTTAACTAAGTTGACTTAGAAGGGAGCAAAGTTTCAATGGATTGATGCTTGCGAACGGAGTTTCCAGGCATTAAAGGACATATTAACTTCAGCACCGATTCTAATGCTCCCAAAAGGGACCGATGGTTATATTATCTATTGCGACGCTTCAGGTATTGGATTGGGTTGTGTGCTGATGCAGCATGGTAAGGTTGTGGCTTATGCTTCTAGACAACTAAGAAAGCACGAGAAGAACTACTCAACCCACGATTTAGAGTTAGCCACGGTGATTCAGGCACTAATGATGTGGAGTCACTACTTGTATGGCATTCATGTTGATATCTATACGGATCATAAGAGCCTCCAGTACATCTTCAAGCAAAAGGAATTGAATACACGTCAAAGGAGATGGTTGGAGCTACTTAAAGACTATGACGTTGATATTTTATACCATCCGGGGAAGACGAGCGTAATAGCCGACGCCCTCAGAAGTAGATCTATGGGTAGCCTGTCATATTTATGGCCAGAAAAGAGGGGAATAGCCCATGAGGTTCATCAACTAGCTAGTTTTGGAGTTCGATTACTGGACTCGGGTGATATTGGAATTACTCTTCAAGATACGGTAACGTCCTCTTTAGTAACTGAAGTAAAGGAACGCCAATACAAGAATCCTGTGCTAGTTCATTATAGGGATACCACTCTTCAGAAGGAGAAGACACCAATTGAAATTACAGAAGATGGGTCCTCAGATATCAAGGGCGATTATATGTGCCTAATGTTGCAGAGCTGCGTCGACAGGTTATGGGAGAAACTCACTATTCTTGTTATTCTATGCATCCATGAGCAACAAAGATGTATCATGATATTAGGGAAGTATATTGGTGGGACCGAATGAAAAAGGATATAGCAGAATTTGTTGCTCAGTGCCCTAACTGTCAACAGGTTAAGATTGAGCATCAAAAACCCGGTGGATTATTGCAGGCTATGGAAATTCCGACTTGGAAATGGGAAATAATCAATATGGACTTTATCATAGGCTTACCTTGTACCCAGCATAAGTTCGATTCGATATGGGTGATTGTTGATAGGCTTACAAAGTCAGCCCATTTTCTGCCCATTAGAACTACATATTCCTTAGAGGATTATGCAAGGCTTTATATTAAGTAGATAGTACGATTGCATGGTGTCCCTGTATCTATTATCTCGGATAGGGGAGCTCAATTTACAGCTAACTTCTGGAGGTCCTTCCAAAAAGGATTGGGGACTCAAGTAAGTCTTGGTATGACATTTCATCCCCAGATACACGGACAGGCTGAGTGTACTATTCAGACACTGAAGGATATGTTACGAGCTTGTGTAATAGACTTCAAAAGGTAGCTGGGATGATCATCTGTCGCATGTTAAGTTCGCATATAATAATAGCTACCATTCTAGTATTCAGATGGCTCCATACGAAGCTCTTTACGGACGGAAGTGTAGGTCGCCTATAGGGTGGTTTGATGTTAAATAATCTGGACTATATGAGCCAGACCTGGTTCAGCAAGCCCTAGAAAAAAAAGTAAAGCTTATTCGGGATCGACTATTGACAGCTCAATGTCGTCAGAAGTCATATTCTGACGTGTGGCGACGAGAATTAGAGTTCGGGGTTGATGACTGGGTATTCTTAAAAGTGTCGCCTATGAAGGGTGTGATGAGGTTTGGCAAGAAAGTCAAACATATCCCACGGTATATTGGGCCTTATAGGATCATTCGGAGAGTAGGCCGAGTAGCTTATGAGTTAGAATTGCCCTCGGAATTGGAGTCTGTCCATCCAGTTTTTCACATATCTTTGTTATGGAAGTACATTGGCAATCCTACCCGAGTGGTCCCCCGAAATGATGTACAGATTACAGAGGACATGTCATACGAGGAAATTCCGGTTGCCATTCTAGACTGACAAATCCGTAAGCTACGGAGTAAAGAGGTAGCCTCCGTGAAAGTACTTTGGAGAAACAACAATGTGGAAGAAATGACTTGGGAGGCCGAGGAAAATATGAAGTCTAAATATCCCTACTTATTTCCTCCTCAAGAGAAGGGTCCGACTGAGACGTCATAATCATAAGGTACGTGTACAAATTCTTTTATTGGCTATTGTCGTTGGTCTTGTGATGCCAAGGTCATTATTCATAATTGTGATCCTGTGTGGCGTTGGATTATTAAGCTTCTACGAGGAGAATTGGTAGTGGTGTTATTATAGCGGCGACCCTGCCAAAAGTTACATAGATCACGTGGAGTTGAACATTCGAGGACGAATGTTTCTAAGGGGGGAAGGATGTTACATCTCGTATTTTCGTACGTTAAAAGTTTCGTTTTCGGTTAATTGACGTAGATTCGGGGATGAGATCATCTTAACGTTAACGTATTTACGCTATTTATAACAAGTGATAAACAAGTGTTATGAAGGATAAAGGGGTACACAGATTAAAGAAAATGAGTTTCGTTGAAAGTGGCCAATTTGGAATAAAATACGGGTCGAGCGATAATACCCGATAATTATGAACTAGTACCATGTAAGGTACCATATGATCACAGTAGTATAAAATATAAAGTATATATGAAGTATTTTAAAAATAAATAGAATTTTAAGTAATTTGTGGTAATTTTTAAATTATGCGGGTAATTGATTAATTACCGGGTAATAGGACATTACCCAGTTAACTAATAAGTGGATAAAAAATTAATAAATTAACCCCTCCCCCTGCCAATATGGCAAGAAGCCACAAACTTAGAAAAATGACTAAGTAGTCATAATCCTAGGTGGCTGATAAGTAGGATTTTAACATGTTTTATACCTATACTTGCGTGCGCATTGAGTGTAAATTGCTACAAAATAGTCCCAAAAAGCTTACAGATTGTGCTTGATTGCAGGTTTGAGCTATAAAGTGACAAATCGTCAAAGATTGGCTCAAATTGGAGTGAAACCTGCTCAAGTGCTAAAGATCAGTAGAGTGAAGACATTCAGAACTTGGTGCAGATCGCACCATCATGTCATGTGACCGCACCATAGAAGTTCAGAGACTGTGAACTTACACGCCATGCCCCATGCGGCCGCATCCCAATTCATGCGGCCCGCGTCTCACTCATGCGGCCGCACAATTTTGCTACGCAGCCACGTCCAACTTCATGCGGCCCGCGCTCTCTCCCATGCGGCCGCACTCAATGGTCACGAGGCCTGCATCAGCGAAGTTTAGAGAAGCTGCAAAACCTTTCATGCGGCCGCACAACAACTTTGTGTGGTCCGCGCCAGTTTTCATGCGGCCTCACCCCAACTTTGTGCGGTCTGCATCACCAAGTTTAGAGAAGCTGCAAAACATTTCATGCGGCCGCACAACAACTTTGTGCGGTCCGCGCCAGTTTTCATGCGGCTGCACCCCAACTTTGTGCGGTCCGCATCACCATTTTCAGAGAGCAAGATTCAGAGGTCAAACAACCCAGTGCGGCCGCGTGCCATCTTTGTGCGGTCCGCATTAACCCTGCAGGGGCATTTTTGTCCAGTTTTTTCAGCCCACTATAAATAGAACATTTTACTATTTTTAGGTGAAGTTTTGTATAACTGACAGCTGCTGCACTCGTGAGACTTATGTGTTGGCCTATCTTGGGCATTTTAGCTTAGTTTCATCATAGATTATTGTAGTTTAGCATTAGCAATTAATTAATATGGTTGTTTCATCTTCTATTTCTTCATTTTTTGCTTTAATTATGTCTAGCTAAACCCTTTAGCTAGGGTTGTGGCTCAACCCTAGTGTGGGTAATTAATGGGTGTTGCTTCTTACTGATAGATTTATATTGGGTGTTTGTTATTTGGGTTAATCTTATGGTTTAATTAAGGATTGATGGTTGCAACCATTGATTCTAGCTTAGTGGGTCTTGACCTTTCTTGAGAAAGAGAGTCTATGACCCCAGAATTGACCCAACAAGGAATTGGGGTGGATCCATGAGAAATGGTAGTCCCAATTAACGGGTTAAACCTTGAGAGAGTAATCACCCTACTTGAACCCTAGTTGCTTGGTCTAATTGGCCTACCCAATTGATCTCGAGAGAGTCAATTGGGCAAAATCGCTCTCTCTACCGAGAGGTGTGAGAGTGAGTACAAATGTGCACGGTTATAACATTGATCCCAAATATGTCAATCTATTATTAGTAACCTCTACCCGTTAGTTAACCACCTAGGTGATGCCACGACCCTAGTGCCTTTCTCTATATTAATCACAACTTAGAACATACCCTTTTAGCATAAATTAGCTTAAACTTGTAGTTGATAATAGTAGTGATTAAACAAAAACCCAAAAAATGGTAGAAGTACAATTAGGAGCAAACACGCATTCCTAGTCTAAACAAATACGCAACTCCATTCCAAGCTCCCTGTGGAAATTGACCCCGAAACCACTATTCGGGTAAAAGTATTAGCGCCCGCTCCTCCTACCGTTATGTAAGGTTGAGTTCGCCGCGATCAACTTTTTGGCGTCGTTGCCGGGGAGCTTACGGTGTTGACTATTTGTGTAGCTAGAATTGTGTTTTGCTTCTCTTTCCTTCTTGTTTACTAATTTTGTTTGTGTCGATCAATCAGGTACAATGGCTCTTAATGCAAATGACCCTCTCGGTAATGTGATAGAGGGGGAGGAGGTAGAGGATCTAGAACAAGATGAGGTCTTACCTCAACTTCCACGGAGAGGCCGACATGTCAATATAAATACAAATGAGAACAACAACATTCCAGACCCTCCTCCGGCACTGCCGAGAGTGGCTCCCAGAGTTTTACCAAATCAAGGATACGCTACTGCTATTGTTCCTCCCCGAATCCGGGCGGGGAACTTTCAAATCACAAATGTTATGCTGACCTTGCTCGAGCAAAGAGGTTATTTCAAGGGTGCCTCCAATCAAAATGCCTACAAGCACTTGAAGGGGTTCGTGGATACATGTTGGGGTAGCAAGTAGACAAACGTGTCCGAGGATGCGTTGACATTGAGGCTTTTCCTGTTTTCTCTTCGGGGTAAAGCATTGGATTGGTTAGAAAGGCTCCCCAATCATTCTATTACAACATGGGATGAATTGGCAGACAAATTTATTGCCAAGTTCTTCTCTTCAAGTCAATGGCAGCTCTTCGGGATGAAATTCTAACTTTCAAGCAAGAGCCAACGGAACCTTTGCATGAGATATGGGAAAGATATAGAACAATGGTGAAAGAGTGCCCTAATAACGATATGACCGAGGCTATGATTCAACAAACCTTTTATAGGGGCATCAACACCACAAATCAATGCATCGTGAACCAATTGGCCGGAGGGAACATTATGAAACTTTCTTACCAAGAGGCATGTGATGTACTTGATGAAATGGCCGACACCTCTTCGGCATGGCAAAGTCGAGCAAACGTGCCCCAAGGTAACCCCACGGTCATCCATTTGCACAAGGAATTGCACGATCATGGCCAAGCTATCGCTGAGCTTACAACAACTATGAATCAATTGGCAAAGGCGCAATTGCAACAAGTCCAAAACCCACGCCAAGTCAACGCAATGGAAGGTGTTTCTATGTTGAAAAGGAGGCAAAGAGGACAACAACCTCAAGCTAATTGTGATCAATATGACAACAACAATGATGGTGGTGGTTATTCAAATGAGTGATATGATGATCAAAGTGAAGAGGTCCAATATGTCAACAACTATCAAGGGAATAGAGGTAACTCTTCAAACTTACAATGGCGTCCTCAAGGTAATTGGAATAACAACAACCAAAACAACAATTGGGGTAATTAAGGCAATCAAGGAAATTGGCATGGTAATAACAATAATTGGGGCAACAACAACAACCAAGGAGGGTGGAACAATGGCGGGAACCAAGGCAACCGGGGGAAAGGCTTTCAAAGGCCCCTCATGTACCAACAACCAAATAATCCACCCCTTTCCTTCTCAAGGTCCGAGTTCCTCCGGAAGCGAGATGGGGAGAATTGAAAGCATGTTCGAGCAAATGATGAAAAAGAACCAAGATTCTGAGGCCCAATTAGCTTCGCATAACACATCTATCCGGAACATGGAAGTGCAGTTAGGCCAAATCTCGCAGTCTTTAAATACTCACCCAAAGGGTGCTCTACCAAGTGATACGGTAGTAAACCCCAAGGGTGGGCACAATAATCATATGATGGCAGTGACAACGCGAAGTGGAAGAGGCGGTGATGTGCATGCCTCAAGAGGAAACCAAGTTACGGTGGATGAAGATGAGTTACGAGATAATGAAATACCTTTGGTGGTTGAAGATGTAGTTGAACCAAGTGTTAGAGATGATGTGCGGATTGATGTTCATGAGGTTGAGGAAGAAACACAGGAGGTCGTGAACCCGTCTAGGGAACACGTAATTGATATTCCCGAGCCAGTGGTACCCAAAGCTCGAGCACCCTTACCTCGACCTCCTCCGCCCTATCCTCAACGGTTAGCCAAACAAAAGGGTGACAACCAATTTAAGAAATTCATTGAGATGATGAAGAGTTTGACTATCAACGTGCCTTTGGTGGAGGCACTCGAGCAAATGCCGGGATACGCAAAGTTCATGAAAAATTTGGTTACAAAAAAGAGATCAATGGAGTGTGTGACAATCAAGATGACCCATCAAGTGAGCGCAATTGTACATTCTATGGCTCCGAAACTCGAGGACTCCGGTGCATTCACTATCCCATGTACCATTGGAAGTGCCGACTTTGCAAAAGCCCTTTGTGACTTGGGGGCAAGTATCAATTTAATGCCATATTCGGTCTTCAAAACCTTGGGAATCGGACAACCTCGTCCAACTTCTATGCGGCTTCAAATGGCGGACCGGTCAATGAAGCGACCTTTGGGGATTATTGATGACGTCCTTGTTCGTGTTGATAAGTTCATATTGCCGGCCGATTTTGTTATCTTGGATTGTGAGGTGGATTTTGAGGTTCCAATTATCCTTGGAAGACCTTTCCTAGCTATTGGGAAGGCTTTGGTAGATGTCGAGGCGGGAGAGCTGACCTTCCGTGTTGGTGATGAAAAGGTGGTGTTCCATGTATGCAAATCTATGAGGCAACCAAATAACACTGAGGTTTGCTCGTTTGTTAACATTGTCACGGCGGTGATAGTGGATGACACAAGTGCCAAATGTTGAAGACCTACTTGAAGCCGTTCTCTTGAACATGGATGTTGATGATGATGCTGGGAGAGTTGAATGTGTAAACACTTTGCATGGTATGGGCTCGTATTCTTATGAGCCTAGGAAGTTATCTTTGGATCTTGAGAATCGCGAAACTCCCCCAACCAAGCCATCTATTGAGGAGCCACCGGTGTTGGAGTTGAAACCACTTCCTCCTCACCTCAGGTATGAATACTTGGGCCCTAATTTCACTTTGTCTGTTATTCTTTTGTCTTGTTTGATTAACGTGCAGGTTGATGCCACTTTGGCGGTTCTACAAAAGTGCAAGAGGGCAATTGGATGGACATTGGCGGATATACGGGGCATAAGCCCCGCCTTTTGCATGCATAAGATCATATTGGAGGAGGATGCGAGGCCCTCACTTGAACACCAAAGGAGACTCAACGAAGCTATGCAAGAAGTGGTCAAAAAGGAAGTTATCAAGTGGCTTGACGCCGGTGTGGTGTATCCTATTTCTGACAGCTCATGGACTTCTTCGGTGCAATGCGTACCGAAGAAGGGCGGGATGACTGTGGTAACCAATGCCAACAATGAGTTGATTCCTACTCGGACGGTGACAAGATGGAGAGTTTGCATGGACTATAGAAAGCTTAACAAGGTAACTCGAAAGGATCATTTCTCGTTGCCGTTCCTCGACCAAATGCTTGATCGTCTTGCGGGTCGGTCGTTCTATTGCTTTTTAGATGGGTACTCGGGGTACAATCAAATTCTCATTGTCCTAGAAGATCAAGAAAAGATGACCTTTACATGTCCCTACGGCACATTCACATTTTCGAGGATGCCATTTGGATTGTGTAATGCCCCAGCGATCTTTCAACGATGTATGATGGCAATTTTCACCGACATGGTGGAAGATATATTAGAGGTCTTTATGGATGATTTTAGCGTGGTGGGAAACTCCTTTGAGGAATGTTTGACAAATTTGGACCGAGTGTTGGCCCGATGTGAAGATACAAACCTAGTCCTCAATTGGGAAAAATGCCATTTTATGGTAGAAAAGGGTATAGTATTGGGTCATAAGATTTTGAAGAAAGGTATTGAAATTGACAAAGCCAAGATTGAAGTCATTTCAAGGTTACCTCCCCCTACTTCTGTCAAAGGGGTGAGGAGCTTTTTGGGGCACGCACCTCTACCGAAGGTTCATCAAAGATTTCTCTAAGGTAGTTAATCCGTTGTGCAAGTTGTTAGAGAAGGAGGCCCAATTTGTTTTTGATGAGAAGTGCATGGAGGCTTTCAAGCTGCTAAAACACAAGTTGACAACAACCCCAATCATTACCGCACCCAATTGGACCTTGCCATTTGAGCTCATGTGTGACGCTAGTGATGTTGCGGTAGGGGCGTTCTTGGGCCAAAGAATCAACAAGATGTTCCATCCGGTGTACTACTCAAGCAAGACGATGAATGAAGCTCAAAGAAACTATACAGTCACCGAGAAGGAATTGCTAGCTATTGTGTTTTCCATGGAAAAGTTCCGACCGTACCTTATGGGGGCCAAAGTAATTATCCATACCGATCATGTTGCCCTTAGGTATTTGATGACCAAGAAAGATTCAAAAGCAAGGTTGATGAGATGGGTGCTTCTTCTTCAAGAGTTTGATCTCGAAATTGTGGACCGAAAAGGAAATGAAAATCAAGTGGCGGACCACTTGTCCCCCTTGGAAGAAGAGGGGAGGCCTTCTGACGGCCTTGAAATCAATGATGCGTTCCCGGATGAACAACTCCTTGCGGTATACCATGGTTTGCTGATGTGGAAAATTATCTTGTGACCGGTATAATCCCGTATGAGCTCTCTTCTAACCAAAGGAAGAAGCTCAAGCGGGATAGTTTGGATTATTATTGGGATGAGCCATATTTGTTCAAGATTTGCACCGATGGTGTGATTCGCTGGTGTGTCCCAAAAGAAGAACGATTGAGTATTTTGGAGGCTTGTCATTCCTCTCCCTATGGTGGCCATCATAGCGGGGTGAGGACGGCTTCTAAGGTGCTTAGTTGCGGTTTCTATTGGCCCTCCTTGTTTAAAGATGTCGGTGATTTTGTCAAGAGATGTGATGAATGCCAACGAGCCGGTGGGATTTCTAAAAAGGATGAGATGCCTCTCAACACAATTCTAGAGGTAGATATTTTTGATGTGTGGGGTATCGACTTTATGGGCCATTCGTGAGTTCTTATGGGAACACCTATATCTTGGTAGCGGTTGATTATATGTCGAAATGGGTCGAAGTCGTCGCTTTGCCCAACAACGAAGCTTGAAGTGTGGTGGCATTCTTGAAAAAGAGTATCTTCACAAGGTTTGGCACTCCACGTGCTATCATTAGTGATGGTGGCTCTTATTTTTGCAACCTGGCTTTTGATTCATTGCTTGCCAAGTATGGTGTAAATCACAAGGTGACCACTCCTTATCATCCTCAAGCGAGTGGCCAAGTTGAGGTTTCCAACCGAGAGATCAAGAATATACTGTCCAAAACTGTCAATGCCAATAGGATCGAATGGTCGAAGAAAGTAGATGACGCTCTTTGGGCCTATCGGACAGCTTACAAGACCCCGATTGGTATGTCTCCGTACCGGTTGGTGTTTGGGAAAGCTTGTCATCTTCCGGTGGAATTGGAGCATAAGGCTATGTGGGCCTTGAGAAAATTGAACTTAGAATGGGATGTCGCTGCGAATCTCCGGGTTGAGCAACTCAATGAGCTAAACGAGTTTAGATTTCATGCCTACTCCAGCTCGTCCTTGTACAAGGACAAGATGAAGTATCTTCACGATAAGTATGCCCGGGGGAAGGAATTTAAAGTTGGTGACATGGTTCTTCTTTTCTACTCCCGGTTGAGGTTATTTCCGGGAAAGCTTAAGTCTAAGTGGAGTGGTACATTTGAAGTTGTCGGTGTAACCCCATTTGGTGCTATTGATCTCAAAAACAAAAATGGTGAAGTTTTCCGGTCAATGGGCATCGTGTCAAGCATTACTTGGGCAAGTTTGATGACAGTACCGTGGTGGCACTCATTCATTTGAAGTGACTTTGATGGTAACATGCGTCGTGCCGCGACGTTAAATCAGGCGCTTCTTGGGAGGCAACACATGTCTTTTTCTTTCTTTTTGATTTCTGTGGTAGATTAGGATTTTTGAGCTAATGGGTTTTGAGATGTTGCAGGAAGTGCGATTAAACCAGTGCAAAAACAACTGTGTAAAACAACAATCTTTGAACAGTGACCGACGCGGCCGCAATCCCACTTTGCGCGGTTCGCATCGGCCAAAGAAATTATTGCCAAGTCTCTAAACTGTATTCACGCGGTCGCATCCCACTTTGTGCGGCCCGCGTAGTACTCATGCGGCCGCATCCCATTTCATGCGGTCTGCATGCTTTCACTGCAGCATCAGGTAAAAAGGTTAAACCCCAGTGCGGCCAGCGGTCGTGTTCACACCGCCGCACTGTACGGTAAGTGATGCCCCCCCCCCCTTGTTTCCTATAAATAGACCATTAGGGTCTTCAGTAAAACTTTTCGCCAAAATTCACTCCTGAGCCCTAAAAGTTACTGTTCACCTTCAGAGATCCTGCTTAGTGTTAATATCAACGGAATTTCTTCGCTTTCCTGGTAACATATCTCTCACATTACTCTTTACTTAGCATTAATTTAAACTTTATACATGTTCCCCTAGTCATAACTTCTTCAATTTTTTCTTTTTGATTTTCATTTTTTCATGATTAGAATAGTTCTATAGTGTTCTTGTTGCTCTTTGAATTGATGGGCATGTTATAAATGAGTAGGGACAAAGTAGGATGCTAAAACATGAAAGATTTGAGCCCAGTAATTAAAGCCCTAGTTGCCCCTGTATTTTCAGCTCAGCGCGGCCGCGCACCCTGTTGTGCAGTCCGCGCCATTCTCCATGCGGCCGCATGCCATGCGCGGTCCGCATGGGTGAGGTTCAGAGGGCACCACTTTTCAATATTATGGCCAATGCGGCCACATGACCAGTTTGTGCGGATCGCGTTGGCTCTCATGCGGCCGCACACCCTGTTCATGCGGTCCGCATGATCCCTAATCAGAGAGGTGTTGAATTCCAAAGTTGGTCAGTGCGGTCTGCATGCCTAGTTTGTGCGGTCCGCACTGCTGTCAGCTATTCTCTATCTGTGTTTCTGTTCTGTACTTAAACTCTGCAACTGCCTGAACTAACAATGTTAGAATTATTTGTGTGCAGAAAATGGTTAAACAACGAGGTCGTGGAACTAAACAGCCCGGACGAGGAGGTGACCCCTCCCGGGGAGGTAAAGCTAAATTGAAGAAACTCACTCCCCAATCAAAGCTAAAAACAAGAAAGCAGGTGGTGAGTGATGAAGAGCAGTCGGGGGAGTGAGTACCTCCCCTCCCAGGATTTCTCAACGGGTTCGTGGAAAGCCCCCGCAGGCCTTGCTAAAGCTCCAATTGTTATACAACCTGAGTCGTCTGAGGGCTCAGAAGCAGGCAGTACCAAATACTCCACCTCCCCCATAGCTTCAGGATCCGAGGAGAGTGAAGAAGACAAAAACAAGAATGATGAGGAGGTCCCGGACAGTGGGGTACCTAGAGTTGAGGGAATTGAAAGAAGTAGAAACCCAGATGTATGGCAGGACAGATTTGTCAGCGAGGTAGCCTTTCATAAATTTCGGGAAGTGTGGCCAAAGAAGAAGCTGATTCCAAAAAGAAGAATAGTCACCCGGGATTTGTTACCCTTCCTTCCCAGAGTCTATGATCAATTTCTTACTAGAGTGGGTGGGATTTCTTTAAAGATGTGTTGATCGATGCAAATGAACATATGGTGAAGGAATTCTACTGCAATGTAGCCCATACCAAAGAAGGGTCAATTGCAACCAAAGTGCGGGATAAGACGATAGTGTTTTCGGCAGAGGCGTTGAACGAATATTTGGGTTTCAACGAGGTTGATGACGCTTTGTACAAAGAGAAATTAGCGTTGAAAGAGGAAGCTCATCCTTGGGTGGCACAGTTCTTAGCTCAGCCAGGTACCATTCCGGAATGGATTCAGGTGGGGAAGAAAATACTGAGAAAGGACCTTAATTTTGAGGCGAGAGGATGGTTAAATTTTGTATGCAACAGGTTGGACCCTTCGTCCCATGACCAAATCATTCCAATCGCCCGAGCGGTTCTCATTGCGTCCATCATGGCAGGTTTCCCCATCAATGTGGGGAATGTTATGTACAGTGTGATCACATCCATTGGCATTGATACGGACAGAAACTACCCCTACCCGAACACCCTCACAATGTACTTTGAAGATGCAAAGGTAAAAAAATACCCCTTCGATGTTGAAGTCCGGCCGGTGTCCCCGTTCTCATGGTTTAATATTCAGGGGCCGGACAACCCGAAGGGGGATAAGAAGGGAGAAGCATCCACCTTTGCCCCGACTGGCCAGTCTGAGGAGCCAGTTGCGGTAGAAGCCTCTGTTGAGCCACCCACTCCCGCTGCCACTACTATTTCGGACATCCCATCCTCCTCTGTGGGTCCTAATTCTTCAACTGGCCTAGTGGTTCCCACCTCCAGATCCAACCCCCTCACGGCCCAACAATTAGCAAAGACATTGGCCAGTTTGAACAATTGGATGTCAGTCTCGACATCCAAGTTGTCCACTTTGGCTACCACAATTGCGGCCTAGTCTGTTCCAGCCACAATTGAGATTCCTCAGTCCATTGAGGAGACATTGAAGACACTCCTGGCCAACCAGGAGAAGATTTTGGCTACTCAGGCTGCCTTGACAAAGGCAGTTGATGCACAGGGCAAATCTCTAAAGGAGCTTGTACGAGAACATAAAAAGATGAGAAAATCTCGGGCATCCAAGGATGAGGTGAAGGAGCTCCGAGCTGAGGTTGACAAGCTAAAGGCAGACCAGCTGCCTTTAGACTTGTTCTTTGATGAGTTAGCACCTTCACCATCAGTAGTTGTACCGGAGCCACAGCAGGAGGAGGAGCCGAGGCACCCAAGGAAGAAGAGGAAGCTTCCTAGCACTGAGGGTGTTGTGATAGAGGTAGCACAGGTTCAGAAGGATACTTCCAGTGCTCCATCAGATATTCAGTCGGTCCATGACTCGGCCCCTATCCCAGCAGCAGAGCAGCAGCAGGCCGGAAACCAGTCTGAGATTCCCGCTAGTACAAAGGACCAGGGGACCACTGATCAGCCCATGACGACGGATCAGGCTTGAGGAGCCACTCTATATCCTTTCTCTGTTTATATGCTTATTTTGGTAGTTGGCATTGGGGACAATGCCAACTTTTATTTGTGGGGGTGCGCCCTACTATTTTGTATTTTGATGATTGATACATTTGGGATGACTGTACATATTTATTTGTTTCTTAGCTTATGTTGCTAGTTGATAGTTGGCCTGTATATAACTTTTCATTCTAGTTATTTCTCTACTTTATGTACATATTCATTCCCCCCGTTGTATATTCTACTCCCCTATTGTACATATTCATTCGGTATTTTTTATTTTCGTTAAAAATTTTCGTTTGTAGCTTCATAGTAAGCTCGTAGCCTTTTTGTTTTGTTTTGGCATTTGCAATAAGCCCTTGGTTTTCTTAATGCCACGGTTCTTTCCAAGGGTAGAGTGTTGTGCGAACCGGGTGGCTCTTCCTAATGATAGATGGCGTGACAACCTTCTTAAGGGTTTGAGTCCGTTTTTGATTTTTCGTTTTTTTTTTATTTTCAAGTTTTGCAGTCAAGGATACCTCAGGCAAAGCTTCACTTGGGCCTAACACATTTGCCTTTGATCCCATGGTCAAAGACATAATGTTGTGCTTAGGATAGTGAAAGTTGTGGCCTTGAGACTCTTGTGTTGACCAAACTGTCATCATGTGGTCGTATTGAATCATTGTGCGCTTGAATCGTAACTAAGGTCGTTGTGGGCCCTCGACTCGACATCTTTAGCAATCCTTGAGTGTGTGTGGTGAGAATTCAATTTGCGAGTCCAGGTCCCGAGCCGATGGTATAGAACTTGCCCCGAATGTTTGTTGAGGCGAAATCTTAGGTGAAATTTGGCTTGAGAAGTGATTGTAGGCTCTCCTTGATCCAAAATGCTAAGATTGAAAAAATTACATGACCTACCAATGAAATGATCCCTAGTTAACCCTTTTTGAGCCTTGAACCTTCTTCTTTCAAGAACCGAAGCTACAAGCTTATACCCGTTCTTAACGATACCCTCTTGTGGCACCCAAATCTTCCCTTGAGTAGATGGCAAACGTCTAAGTTTGGGGGGGAGACAAGAAAGAAAACAATGTGGTAAAAAGGTACAAAAGCAAAAAGAAAAAGAAAAGATAAGACAAAAAGAAAGACCCAATTGAATAAGGTCAAAAAGGGGATTCAAAGAAAACAAAAGTGAAAAAGGGTGTGGAAAAAGTAAAAAAGGAGAAATGTGTTGAATTGCATGAAAAAGGGTGACAATGTGTCTCTCTAACCCCTTGAAAAAGAAGTGAATACTCTAATGAGTCAAGAAAGTGTGCTGAAATAAATCAAAAGAAGTGCTTAAGGGAAGATTGAACCCACTTAAACAAAAATATCCTACCCTTACCCAAAAGCCTTCACAATGACTCCATAAAAGCCCTACATGATTTTGAGTTGAAGGGAACCTACATTAGTGGATACTTACATAAGGGGCAAGCATATAGTACTTAGAGCCGGACTTGTGGCCTCTTCCTTGAGAGAGATGAGTGGAAATCCATCAACCTCGGTTTGTGTGATAATACTCAAAAAGGTGAGGTTCGCTTAGGGAGAGTTGAGGATGTTTGAGTTTGGGTTCCACAATGGCCAAGGTAATTGAAAAAAGTTCTTTGATGAAATGTGTCAACTCTTGAAGCTCTTGTGTCACACTTGATCCACAAGCTTTCAAAGTTTAAATGTGTTAATGATGCATTCGCATTGAGGGCAATTGTTAGTCCCAATTGACACTTGTTGAGGTTACTTTAGGATAAGCTGAAATTGCTTGGACGTTGCCTTTGAGGGGTGGGTTTTATTTTGTTCGCTTGAGGACAAGCAAAGGTTTAAGTTTGGGGGAGTTGATAAGTAGGATTTTAACATGTTTTATACCCATACTTGCCTGCGCTTTGAGTGTAAATTGCTACAAAATAGTCCCAAAAAGCTTACAGATTGTGCTTGATTGCAGGTTTGAGCTATAAAGTGACAAATCGTAAAAGATCGGCTCAAATTGGAGTGAAACCTGCTCAAGTGCCAAAGATCAGTAGAGTGAAGACATTCAGAACTTGGTGCGATCGCACCATCATGTCATGCGACCGCACCATAGAAGTTCAGAGACTATGAACTTACAAGCCATGCCCCATGCGGCCGCGTCCCAATTCATGCGGCCCCCGTCTCACTCATGCGGCCGCATAATTTTGCTACGCGGCCACGTCCAACTTCATGCGGCCCGCGCTCCCTCCCATGCAGCCGCACTCTATGGTCACGCGGCCCGCATCAGCGAAGATTAGAGAAGCTGCAAAACCTTTCATGCGGCCGCACAACAACTTTGTGCGGTCCGCACCAGTTTTCATGCGGCCGCACCCCAACTTTGTGCGGTCCGCATCACCAAGTTCAGAGAAGCTGGAAAACCTTTCATGCGGCCGTACAACATCTTTGTGCGGTCCGCGCCAGTTTTCATGCGGCCACACCCCAACTTTGTGCGGTCCGCATCACCATTTTCAGAGAGCAAGATTCAGAGGTCAAACAACCCAGTGCGGCTGCGTGCCATTTTTGTATGGTCCGCATTAACCCCGCAGGGACATTTTTGTCTAGTTTTTTCAACCCACTATAAATAGAACATTTTACCATTTTTAGGTGAAGTTTTGTATAACTGACAGCTGTTGCACTCGTGAGACTTATGTTTTGGCCTATCTTGGGCATTTTTAGCTTAGTTTCATCATAGATTATTGTAGTTTAGCATTAGCAATTAATTAATATGGTTGTTTCATCTTCTATTTCTTCATTTTCTGCTTTAATTATGTCTAGCTAAACCCATTAGCTAGGGTTGTGGCTCAACCTTAGTGTGGGTAATTAATGGGTGTTGCTTCTTACTGATAGATTTATATTGGGTGTTTGTTATTTGGGTTAATCTTATGGTTTAATTAAGGATTGATGGTTGCAAACATTGATTCTAGCTTAGTGGGTCTTGACCTTTCTTGAGAAAGAGAGTCTATGACCCCAGAATTGACCCAACAAGGAATTGGGGTGGATCCATGAGAAATGGTAGTCCCAATTAACGGGTTAAACCTCGAGAGAGTAATCACCCTACTTGAATCCTAATTGCTTGGTCTAATTGGCCTACCCAATTGATCTCGAGAGAGTCAATTGGGCAAAATCGCTCTCTCTACCGAGAGGTGTGAGAGTGAGTACAAATGTGCACGGTTATAACATTGATCCCAAATATGTCAATCTATTATTAGTAACCTCTACCCGTTAGTTAACCACCTAGGTGATGCCACGACCCTAGTGCCTTTCTCTATATTAATCACAACTTAGAACATACCCTTTTAGCATAAATTAGCTTAAACTTGTAGTTGATAATAGTAGTGATTAAACAAAAACCCAAAAAATGGTAGAAGTACAATTAGGAGCAAACACGCATTCCTAGTCTAAACAAATACGCAACTCCATTCCAAGCTCCCTGTGGAAATTGACCCCGATACCACTATTCGGGTAAAAGTATTAGCGCCCGCTCCTCCTACCGTTGTGTAAGGTTGAGTTCGCCGCGATCAGTGGCTACCTAGGAATAACTTAATCAAGACTTAAAGATTAAGTCTTAGAAAGACTTATCCATTCAATCTTAGCTTAAATACACAACTTTGGCTTGAAACCAAGAAAGTGTAAGTTCAAAAGCAAGACTTCAAATGTTAGAAGCCAAATTTCGTTCAAATTAGAAACAAAAGCTTCAACCAAACGTCAAAAACGTTGGAAACAAGTTTTAGCTTTAAATTCATTCTTTAGTTCACAAACTTTAGAAGAAGAAAGCAAGTTCAAGGAAATTCAAGTGTAATTTCGTTCATATTTCGTAGAAGCAGATTCGTTCAAATAATTCAAGGAACATGTATGTTAAGGCCCTCCCTTCTTTCTTTTGGCATGGTCCATATGATACTGAAGAAACGAGCAAACACACAGTTTCCATAAATTATTCTATTCATAGAAATAGTAGGGGTGTCTATGTTCTTGATTCCCCATGAAAATATTATTATCTTCTGTTCATGGGTCTCAGAATAATACATAGTTGAAAAAGTTTATCCGGAAGGAATATTGATATTATTACGTATTTTTCATGCATTTCACTCATTTATACATGTGCATTGACCCATGACCAGATGGCGTTATATACGCGTATATATGTAAATATATGTATATGGTATATGGGAAAGGGTTACGGCGTTATATACAGACCACCACCTGATCAGCTGGTATATGTTGATGATGTTGCCCATAGTGGTCGAGATGATATGATGGGATGCCCTTAGTGGCTTGATGATATAACGTACACCCATACCTATGCATGGCACGACATTTATACGCACAGCATGACATTATAAATGATTTAGAATTTATAAAGTTATTCAGATTTAAAGACGTGCTTCTATAATCCATGTTTCATCTATGTCTTTCACGTACTAATTTCCATGCCTTACATACTCAGTACATTTTTCATACTGATGCCCTATTTCACGGGCCATGCGTTTCATGCCCCCAGGTGCAGGTAGGCAAGCGGACAGTCCCCCTTATTAAGATCCCTGATCACCGAGAGTAGGCGTGCTCCATTTGATCCGGAGCTGCTTTCGATATTGGTACGATACGTTTGTACATATATATGTATATGAGTATGACGTGGCTCAGTCCCGTCTTTGTATAGTTATGTTTCTGTTAGAGGTCTGTAGACAGTATGTCTAGTTGGGTTGTATGTGGCCTTGTCGGCTTTCAATTTTGAATGTATAGTTGTCTATAGCATTATTGCCAGCTCGCCCATTGTATTCTGCATGTATACGTACATATGCCTCGATGGCAGGTTTCCTTCACGTATGTTAATTTCATAATGCAGCAGATGTTATTCAGGTTCATATCTTAGACGCATGCTTAGGGGTGTTTGATAGGTAGGACTCAGGCACCCGTCGCGGCCCATCGATTTGGGTCGTGACAGGGCCGCCCTAGAGGGGGAGGTTGATCAGGTGGTGGTCAGGCCCGTTTCTATGCACTCCCAGCCAGACCAGATGCTATTAATTCAAATGTTGTGATTACAGGTATTGTCTCAGTTTGCCACAGGGATGCCTCAGTATTATTTGATCCTGGTTCCACTTTTTCATAAGTGTTGTCATATTTTGCTCTTTATTTTGATACACCCTATGAGTCTCTTGTTTCATCTATTCATGTATCTACTCCTGTTGGCGATACGATTGTTGTGGTCGCGTATCGGTCTTGTGTGGTGACTATTGGGGGTTTGGAGACCCGAGTAGACTTACTACTGCTTAGTATGGTTGATTTTGATGTGATATTGGGCATGGATTGGTTGTCTTCGTATCATGCTATTCTGGACAGTCACGCTAAGACGGTGACGTTGGCTATGCCGGGGGTGCCACAAATTGAGTGGCGAGGTTCGTCAGATCATGTTCTCAGTAGAGTGATTTCGTTTTGAAGGCCTTACGGATGATTGGGAAGGGTTGTCTTTCTTATTTGGCCTTTGTGAGGGATGTTAGTACAGAGACTCCTATCATTGATTCAGCTCCAGTGGTGAGGGATTTTCCATATATGTTTCTTGCAGAACTGTTAGGCATGCGGCAGGACAGGGATATTGACTTCGGTATTGATTTGGTGTCGGGAACTCAGCCCGTTTCTATTCCACCATACTGTATGGCACCGGTAGAGTTAAAGGAGTTGAAGGAGAAGCTTTAGGAACTCCTTGATAAGGGGTTTATTCGGCCTAGTGTGTCACCTTAGGGTGCGCCTGTTCTATTTGTGAAGAAGAAGGATGGCACTATGAGAATGTGCATTGATTACAGGCAGTTGAACAAAGTCACAATCAAGAACAGGTATCCTTTGTCCCGTATTGATGATTGATTCGACCAGCTTCGAGGAGCGAGGGTGTTCTCCAAGATTGATCTCTGGTCAGGGTATCACCAATTGAAGATCAGGGACTCGGACATTCTTAAGACAGCTTTCAGGACCCGATATGGTTATTATGAGTTCCTTGTGATGTCTTTTGGGCTGACCAATGCCCCAGCAGCGTTCATGCATTTGATGAACAGTGTGTTTAAGCCTTATCTCGACTCGTTTGTTATTGCATTCATTGATGATATCCTGTGTACTCTCGTAGCCAGGAGGAGCACGTCGAGCATTTGAGAGTTGTATTGTAGCGGTAGAGGGAGGAGAAGATTTATGCTAAGTTCTCTAAGTGTGAGTTTTTGCCCAATTCAGTGGCGTTCTTGGGGCACGTGGTGTCCAGTGAGGGTATTCAGTTTGATCTGAAGAAGATAGAGGCAGTCCAGAGTTGGCCCAAACCGTCCTCAGCCACAGAGATTCATAGTTTTCTTCGTTTGTTGGGGTTATTACCATCGGTTCGTTCTGGCATTTTCATCTATTGCATCACCCTTGACCAACTTGACCCAAAAGGGTGCTCCTTTCAGGTGGTCAGATGAGTGTGAGGTGATAAGTTGGTCTTTTACCAACTTATCTTATATTTAAACCAATACTTTTGCTATGTTTAAATGATAAAATCATGTATTTGATGTCATTTACTTCTATTTTACAGATTGTATGTGATTTAGAGGTAATGGTGAAGAAACCAAGTAAAAACAAGTCAAAAAGAAGCTAAAATGGACAATGAGAAACTGCCCAGTGGTTTACTCTTCGCGAACGCGAAGGTACGCGAACGCGAAGAAGCAGGCAGCTAGACCTTCGCGAACGCGATGAAGTAGAACATGAACCTTCGCGAACGCGAAGGTGTTAACGCGAACGCGATGACTGAGGAAAGCAACCCTTCGCGAACGTGAAGGCATGACCGCGAACGAGATGAAGAAATTGTGCGTGAAAACTGGGCAGTTCTGGAATTTCACATTTTTTATCCCAAACCCTTTAATACCCAAACCAGCTCATTTGTAAAAGGATCTTTGGCTTATTTTCAGTTCTTAGGGCTAGAGAGAACAAGTTTTGGAAGCTAGGGCTTTGCACACACACTTTGGTCTTGAAGATTTGAAGCTTTTGGTTAAGATTTTCTTACCCATTTATGTTTATTTCTTCATTTCCTTGCTTTGTATTGTATATCTAAGTGTGTAGTATTTTATCCAACACTTGAATCTTGTTTATGGAAATATTCTTGTTTAAAGTGTGGATTAAATACCTTGTTGTGCTTATGTATTGAATGATTTTTATCTTTTTATGAATTGAGTTGTTTCTTTAATTATTCTTGTTCTTTAATGTTTCCAAAGGGATTATCTAACCCTAGGACTCGCCCATTAACTCCGAATTAATTTTGGAAAAGTTAATTTGGGGTTGGGAAAGATTAATTAACAAGAACTTGAGGTTTTAACCCTCATTTTATAAATTCTACCTAGGGATAGGATTGAACTACTTGTAGCCATTCCGGGTGTGCTTAATCTCTTAATTGTTTTAGGGATAATCCAATTAGGAAGTCTTGTGAGTCTTCGGGAGAAGCTAATTAAGAATTATTATCCGTGGCTAATTAACAGAGACTCGCTCATATTTGTAAAATCATGAAATACATTGGATCATTACTTGAGTGTAATTTACGATGCATCCATACTTGTAGCCATTGATCATTTTACTTTCTTTCTAGGTTAGTTTACATTTCTGCATTTAGGCATAAAACATTTTCTCAAATCAATTCTTAGTGTTTGCCATTGCGCGAAAAGTGATAATTCTCTTACATTCCTAATCGCCTACATATTGTTCTCTGTGGGATTCGACCCCGACTCATAGTTGGGTAAATTATATTGCATGAGACCGTGTCTATTTACTTTTTAGTAGTGGATTTGGACGTCATCAAAATTGGCGCCATTGCTGGGGAACAATTTGGCGTAATTTAGGTTGTTTGAGAAATAAGCGTAAGTGCTTTGGTCTAAACTTGTGAATATTTATGTAATTATTTTTCTTACCTTGGTCTATTTTTATTGTTGTTTCTTGTTTATTTTCTTAGTTTTGAAAAATGGCATCATATAATAAAAATTGGTCAGATGGTAGTTGTTCATACTTTGATGACCCTTGTCCTTATTGTGGAGGACCACACTCGTGGCAAAATTGTTTAAATTCTCCCGGGGGTGGATTGTGCGCACAATCTCAAATCCATGAGTGGAGTATTTGTGATAAGTGTGGTTTTCAAAATGGTCATTGGAATGATTGTGCTTATTTGTCCTTCCCTTCCCCAAGCCCCCGCTATGATGATTCTACTTTTTGTGATGAAAATTATAGGGCTATGGAAGTGGAAGAAGTTGAGCATGGCCGAAATGGAGAGTTCAAGCTCATGTTGGAGTGCCTACTTGAAGGAGGAAACAAAGAACAAAGTGCCTTGGAGGAGCTTTTGGAGAATAGTCTCCAAAATGACTTGGCACTTAAAAGGTTGCACTCACAAATGGAAGAAATGCTTGAAGCTTTAGAGGCCCAAAAATCCTCGGAAGTTAATGATAGCCAAAAAAAAATCTTAGATGTGGAAGCCGAAAATTTTTCCTTGGCGCTTTATCAAAACCAAGAAGAACTCTCAAATGCTCAAGATGAGAAGATGA
Organism: Nicotiana tabacum; assembly: GCF_000715075.1. Lineage (NCBI taxonomy): Eukaryota > Viridiplantae > Streptophyta > Magnoliopsida > Solanales > Solanaceae > Nicotiana > Nicotiana tabacum. The sequence continues at coordinate 83,221 of NW_027438258.1, forward strand.
TGCTCATGTTGGAGACCATTCTAGAAAATGAGGAGAAGCACAACTTTGCACTCAAGGACTTGAAACAAGGCTTGATTCACAATGATGAACATATCCACACTTTGGAAGAGCAAATGAAAATATTGGTTGAGGCTCACTATGCTCACCAACTTGAGAGTGTGGAAGGAAGCCAAAAAGAGTCCAGTTCCGAGGAAGAAAGTGAGCTTTACTTTGAGGAATCAAGAATTGAACATCCGCCAACCGACTCCATGAGTGCTAGTGATGCCAAGAAAAATATGAAATTAGAGTCAACCGGTATAAATGAAGATTTGGTTGAGATTGACTCTAATCGGGGGAAAAAGAGGATGTCAAAATCCGAGAAAAATTGCAAGTTGGAGGTTTAAAGTTACATTCCAAGCATTTTTCAACATTGGAATTGTGTGTTGATATGAGAATTGAACTACACGAGTCAATGAGGGATTGCGAGGAGGAAAGGCAACAACCATACATCATACAATTTGATGGAACAAGAAGGCAAAATTGACATTCCTCACATGAAAGCCAAAAAGTGCAAAATGAAGAATTTAAAGCTTGGCTTGATCATCAACTTACCACCCCCCATCGCTCATGGTCACAAGCTTGATTCCAAGCTAGGTGCCCGGTTCATATCATCCAAGTGGAGAGAAAAGTGGTAAAGTTGAGTTGCGTCATGCCACGACGTTAAATGCGGTGCTTGGTGGGAGGCAACCCATCGTTTTTCAATATTTTTAGTCATTTTTAAAGTTTTCTTTTTTAGAATAGCTTAGAATATTATTTGTAACTAATCTGCCAAGTTTTAGATTTTTTGGAGTTGATTTGAGCAGGTCGGAGTGTTCCGGAGAGCCAAACTAGTAGCTGCCAGAACTGTTAAAGTGCAGGAAAAAGTTACTCTTCGCGTTCGCGTAGGTTTAGAAAACGGTAACCCTTCGCGTTCGCGTACACAGCACTCGCGTTCGCGTACACAGCACTCGCGTTCACGTCCATTGACAGTCTTCACCCTTCGCTACGCGGACATCCATCGCGAACGCGTAGGGTCGGGTAAGTGTAAATACAAATTATCTACTGGAAATGAGAAAACTCACCCCTTTTGCTCAAACAACAGTCCCCTACACTCCTTAAGCTCCAAAATCAATTCATCTATAATCTTCAAGTTTCTTGCAAATTTTCCATCTCCACTCTCAAGGTATGTAAATTCCTCTCTTGTGTCTAAAATCTTTCTTCTCCTTCTTGGTGTGAATTGTGAAACAATAGAAGAGCACTCATTGTTGTTTGGTCCTTAGGGTTCAAATTTTAAGCATTAAATTGCAAAATTTATGTTTGAAATTGGTTGTTGCTTGCTGGGTGAGATTGGTTGAGTGTGAGTGGTTGTTTTTAAGAAAATTTTGGGTAAGATCTGTGCATAAATTTTCTATAAATGAACAAAGAAAAGTGGGCACCCCAACTGTTTGAAGAAAAGCCTGAAAGAAAACATGTTTTGGGCGAGGAAGATGACCTTCGCGAACGTGAGGGTCTTCCCGTGAACGCGATGGCCTGCTCGCGAACGCGAAGGTCTGATTCTGGGCAAAAAAAATTTGCTCTTCACGAACACGATGGTCTGCTCGCGAACGCGAAGAGCAATCACTAGCAGTCCCAAAACTGGTGAAAAATAGTAGCTTCGCACAGCTCTGCCCGGGACCTTTTTTGCCCATTTCTTCTGCATAAATACTTCCTAATACATTTTTTTAAGTGTCTGTATGAGCTTTTAACATTGTTGGTCTATTTTGTAGGTTCTTTGGGCATAAAATGGATCCGAAACACCATGAATTTGAGCACGAACATGTCTTTGGACCTGAAGAAGAGGAACCTTTTGATCATGAGCAGTTTCTATCTACAGCATATGAGCAGAAATATGATGAACTCCTGTCCAAGACCATCGTCCGGGAAAGAGGCATAAACTTGGAAAAAGTCCAAGCTAAAATGCTGGGCTTCTACACGTGCTTGGTAGAAAGCAGGTGGATTTGTTTTGCCGAGCAACCAAATAATGCCAACCACACAATAGTTCTAGAATTCTATGCAAACGCCTTGAGGACCGACTTCCAAGGTGCCTTTGCTACTACTGTGCGGGGCGTGCAAGTCCACTTCAGCCCTGAGATAATCAATGATATTTATGGCTTCCCAATGTTGATAACGAGGTCTACAGAGACAGAGCCAAAGCAGGAGGAAACCAGTGGCTAGTGGATAAATTACATGATGGGGTTACCCTGAAGTGGCTAACCGTGCACAAGTGAGTTGATTCTCATGATTTCATAGCTGAGCCAAAGACATGGCTCTCCATTATCTATTCAAGAGTGTCGCCCTCTACAAATGACACTAATGTAACACCAGATAGGGCACTAATAATTGCTGCTCTCATGGATGGACTACCTGTGAACGTGGGGGAACACATTGTCCGAGAAATTGAGGAAGCCACTCATGGGAGGTCCAAGAGACTTCTCTTCCCTTCCTTGATCACTAGACTTTGCTATGATGTTGGGGTGCCTCAACGCCCCAATGATGTTGAGAAAGGTCCAGGAAAGCCGATGATTCATCCTTTGCTGGAAAGGGGACCCGGTGACAACCAGAAAAAGAGGAGAATTGATGTTGCTTCCTCTTCATTTGGGCAGTTCTCTGAGGAAACCACTGATCGCGTCGGATCCTTTGCACCTTCATCAGGGTCTTTTGACCCCATGGGACCACTCCAGTCCGGTCCTCACACTATGCGCCACTTGTCTAGCCAGATATATGGGGTAGAAGCGCATGTTAGGTAGCTTAAAGCTGGCCTTCCCACTGGCCCACCTAGGGCTGGCACATCTACTAGGACTGCTGCCCCACCATCCATGGAGGATGTGGTAAAATATCAAAAGGAAATCACGGGCAAGATGGAGGCCATTAACACCATGCTGGAGAACATGAATCGCTGGCAAGGAAAGATTGAGAAGAGGCAGAGAAAGTTCAAGGAGCATAAAAAGAAGAAAAGCAAACTGCTGTCCAAGATGATGCAAAAGTTGAGTACATTTTGTGGTTCACATGAATCGGATGATAATGATGATGCGGATGTGGAGCTCAAACCCACCACCTCCAGTTCCGACTGATGCAGTATTCAGGGAGCACTTTCCACCATTTTACTCTATCATGTTTAGTTGCATTGGGGACATTGCAACATCTTTAGTTGGGGTGGCTTCTTGTATAACTGTTGTCTTGTATAATTGTGGATAATTGTGGACATGGCAGATTTGTACTTTGGCTGTTTTCATTTTGTTGTTAGTATATTTTCTGTGATGTGTGATATTATTATGTTTAGTAGCTTCTTAATTTTTTGTTTGTTATTTACATTATGTTTTAGTTACTGATATTTATTAGTTTCTTAATTTTGAATATTAGCTTCTTAAATTGTTTTTCTATATAGTGTGAGTTATGTTAGTGGCGACATCCTTGGTTTTCTTTATACCACGGCTCTTTTTCCAAGGATGCCAATTTTCTTCTTGAACCGGGTAATTGTAGGAATTTTTTGTCGACTTTTCCCGATGATGGATAGATAGACAACTTTCTTAAGGGAATTAGTCTTGTAGTTAGATATAGCTTATGTTAATTTAGGAAAAATAAATGGTTTGAGTTGGGATTTGTGCCCATTGACCAAGTTGTGGCTTACTTGGTACCAACATGATTTAAACCTCGGCATATGAATTTTTGAGTTGTTGAAAAAGAAAAATAATTGAAGTAAAAATGACATGACTTTTAGACTCAAATTTTGGCTCTTTGATTCACTAAATAGTTTCCTATGCTATATGCAACCTCTTTGAGTATTGGTTTCAATTGGATTTTGGATTTGTATTCTACTTGAGTGTTCATGTGCCATGTGTGGTGAGATTTATTGTGAGTTCTTTTGCATTACTTGTAGTCTAGAACTTGCCCGGAATGTGCTTCAAAGCGAAACTATAGACTAACTTGGCTTGAAAAATGATATTAGGCCTTCCTTGGACCGCTATTGTGCCCTAAATTTCCTACCCTTGAATATTTTCCCTAGTCAACCCATTTTGAGCCTTTAACCTTATTCTTTGGCAACCATGTTACAAACTTTAATCCTTTGTTCTTTATTGATCTAGCTTTTGGCACCCTACCTCCCTTAGTACTTTGAAAGTGTAAACATAGGCTAAAAGCCTAAGTTTGGGGTGAAGGTTGGAAAAGTTGTGATATGGAAGTTGTTTGAAAAGGTGGAAGGTAGAGAAAAAAATGAAACTTTCCTTGATTTTGAGAAAGAAAAAAAATTAGAATAAAATGATAAGAAATTGTGAATAAAGGGAAGACTAGGTGTGGAATGAAAAGTGAAGAAAGGATGGAGAATGTTTTTGAATGAAGTGGACTTTGATTGTGAATTTTGTAGTGCTTGGGGAGGTTTTGAGTCACTCTAACCAAAATTGTGCCCTACCTTAACCAAAAGCCTAAACTATAAACCCTTTAAGTCCTAATTGATTTTGAACCAAGTTGTCTACATTAGTGGAGGAATACATGAAATGCAAGTCTATGGTACTACTTGTATGCATTTGAACATCGTTTTGAGAGAGAGTTAATTCTTTCCATTTGATATCCCATTTCTGTTTTGAATTAAGATTTATGAGTGTGGGATCCTCTCTTAAATGTGAGGGCACATGAGATTTGAGTTGTGAATTTAATCCCATTTTCAATTGGAAGGAATGACCAAAGAAAGTTAATAGTGGTAGAGAGGCAAATTTTGAAGCTTTAGTGTCATGACTTGATTGCTACTTTGATTTGCATTAGTGTTTGAGCATTTGGAGTGTAATGGAGTTCATGAGAAGTGCTTGATAATTCATATGCTTTGGAGTAATTGTTGGTACCAATCGAAGTCATATTTTTGTGCTTATAGTAGACCTTTGTGGCTAGGCATAATATGGATGCATTGTTGAGTTAACTACTTGGGAGGAGATTTTGTCGCTTTTATTGCTTGAGGACAAGCAATAGTTTAAGTTTGGGGGTTTGATAAGTTGGTATTTTACCAACTTATCTTATCTTTAAACCTATACTTTTGCTATGTTTGAGTGATAAAATCGTGTATTTGATGTCATTTACTTCTATTTTACCGGTTGTATGTGATTTAAAGGTAATGGTGAAGAAACCAAGTAAAAACAAGTAAAAAAGGAGCTAAAACAAAGAGAAACTGCCCAGTGGTTTACTCTTCGTGAACACGAAGGTACTACGCGAACATGAAGAAGCAAGCAACTAGACCTTCGCGAACGCGAAGTACACAACGCGAACGCGATGAAGCAGAACATGAACCTTCGCGAACGCGAAGGTGTTAAAGCGAACGTGATGACTGAGGAAAGCAACCCTCGCGATGAAGAAACTGGGCGTGAAAACTGGGCAGTTCTGGAATTTTACATTTTTGACCCCAAACCCTTTAATACCCAAACCAACTCATTTGTAAAAGGATCTTTGGTTTATTTTCAGTTCTTAGGGCTAGAGAGAACAAGTTTTGGAAGCTAGGTCTTTGCACACACACTTTGGTCTTGAAGATTTGAAGCTTTTGGTTAAGATTTTCTTACCCATTTATGTTTATTTCTTCATTTTCTTGCTTTGTATTGTGTATCTAAGTGTGTAGTATTTTATCCAATACTTGAATCTTGTTTATGGAAATATTCTTGTTTAAAGTGTGGATTAAATACCTTGTTGTGTTTATGTATTGAATGATTTTTATCTTCTTATGAAGTGAGTTGTTGTTTCTTTAATTATTCTTGTTCTTTAATGTTTCCAAAGGGATTAGCTAACCCTAGGACTCGCCCATTAACTCCGAATTAATTTTGAAAAAGATAATTTAGGGTTGGGAAATATTAATTAACAAGAACTTGAGGTTTTAACCCTCATTTTATAGATTCTACCTACGGATAGGATTGAACTACTTGTAGCCATTCCGGGTGTGTTTAATCTCTTAATTGTTTTAGGGATAATTCAATTAGGAAGTCTTGTTAGTCTTCAGGAGAAGCTAATTAAGAATTATTATCCGTGGCTAATTAACATAGACTCGCTCATATTTGTAAAATGATGAAATACATTGGATCGTTACTTGAGTGTAATTCCCGATGCATCCATACTTGTAGTCATTGATCATTTTACTTGCTTTCTAGGTTAGTTTACATTTTCGCATTTAGGTATAAAACTTTTTCTCAAATCAATTCTTAGTGTTTGCGCGAAAAGTGATAATTCTCTTACATTCCTAATCGCCTACATATTGTTCTCTGTGGGATTCGATCCCGACTCATAGTTGGGTAAATTATATTGCATGTGACCGTGTCCATTTACTTTTTAGTAGTGGACTTGGACGTCATCATAAGGCGAGCTTTCAAAAGCTCAAGACAGCCTTGACCACAGCTCTAGTGTTAGTTTTGCCATCAGCTTCATGTTCTTATACGGTATATTATGATGCTTCTCGGGTCGACATTGGGTGTGTGTTGATGCAGGAGGGTAGAGTGATTGCTTATGCTTCTCGTCAGTTGAAGCCCCATGAGAAGAACTACCTTGTTCATGATTTGGAGTTGGCAGTCATTGTTCACGCGTTGAAGATTTGGAGGAACTATCTCTATGGTCTGTCTTGTAAGGTGTTTACTGATCATCGTAGCCTCCAGCGCTTGTTCAAGCAAAAGGATCTCAATTTGAGGCAGCGGAGATGGTTGGAGCTGCTAAAGGACTATGATATTAAGATTTTTATCCGGGAAAGGCCATTGTGGTGGCTGATGCCTTGAGTAGAAGGCGGTGAGTATGGACAGTCTTGCACTTATTCTTGTCGGATAGAGACCTCTTGTGGTTTATGTTCAGGCTTTGTCCAATCGGTTTGTGAGATTGGATACTTTGGAGCCCAGTCGGGTCCTAGCTTGTGTAGTTTCTCGGTCTTCCTTGTTTGATCGCATCAGAGAGTGCCAGGATGATGATTCTCATTTGCTTGTCCTCAAGGACAAGATTCTGCATGATGATGCCAAAGACATGACTATTGATTATGATGGGGTATTGAGGATGCAGGGCCGGATATGTGTGCCCAATGTAGATGGGCTTCGGGAGTTGATTCTGGAGGAGGCCCATCGTTTGCGGTATTCCATCCATCTGGGTACCGCGAAGATGTACCAAGATTTGAGACAACACTATTAGTGGAGAAGAATGAAGAAAGATATAGTGGGGTTTTGTTACATCCCATGAGTTTTATAATTTATTCTTACAATTATAGTGTGATCACGTATATACCTCATTTACCTGTGTGATATGATTATATTTTTATACCTTCAAAATTAGAGTTCTTGCTAGAACTATTCTATATGGTATCTGGGTAAGCTTATAAGCTGGTCAAACTGCTCATAATCACTTTGTTTACAGTGAAAATGGTAACAACAATTAAATTTGTAAATGGGATTCTAAAAATATGTGATCTATTCTCGAGCTAGTTGTTAAAGCAGTTAATGCTATGAATGCTAAGTTTAACGATGAATGCGGGGTAAAAAGAGGCAGTAACCAAACCGAAGGTGGGGGCTGTTGTCCAGATGCAGAGATAGTCGATGGGACCTTGGGGTCGGCGTTAGTATCGATCTCGAACTATCAGGGATATCTAGGGATGGGATAACAGTTAAAGATATAATTTAGACAAGGCTCTTTCAACCGATATTAAGTTATATAATGAAGAACAAGTTAAGAGGTGATGAATACGGAGACGGCCTCGAGCTAGTACCAAGTGATAAACAAGAAGAATGACCGAAGTTAAATGGCTTTGAGTGAAGGGGAATAAGCAAATTAGAGAAGAGGGGAAGAGAGAAGATATTATTGCCCTTGAGTAGGATGATTGGAGCTGCTTTACAAGATGTTGGTGACCCCCCTTTTTTAGGAAGGGGACGCCCAAACTAAGTACAAAATGTGTAGTATGACAAAAGAGAATGAGATGTGACAGCCTGTTAGCTTTACGTCGCGTGTGCGCTGACGTTGAGCCACTTGAGTAGATTTGTTCGACCTCGGGTGAATTCCTCGGGGGGATCCTCCATTCGTCGTGGCTTCAACTGATATTATTCTTGGCAAGGCACCGACAGGTTTCGAGGGAAGCGACTGACCCGAGATCCCGTGTTTTCGGGGTCACTCTTCGAAGCATTATGTCAAGGGGAAATCAGTCCCCCGAATTTCACCGCACACAGATAGTCTCCGCGTTTCTTAGAAGGAAGTGATAAGAAATGGTATCGACATATTATTTCCCAATCTCTTATACCAGTGTCGTACCGATGATGATGCTCTCCTTTGACAGGTATCGAGGTGCTTCGCCTTTTCGCTTCTTCAGGATCACCCAAAAAGTTGCGACCCTTCGCTCTTTGGAATTGTACCGGTGCTATGGGTTCAGCTTCTATGAATGCATTGATTGCTTCTGCCGTTACATTTTTCGAGGGCGGTAATAACGCCGTCGGTTGCTTTGCCTCCCCTATAAATGGGGCTCTTTGTGGCTGGCTTTTTATTGAAACTCCCTTCGATTCTTATCTTTTCTTCCTTTCCTGATGTCTTGCATCTCTACCATCTTGTCGTGTTTGAGGTGTAAGGCTTCAAGATTTTATGCCATATGCGCCTTGACTCCTTTCTTGGTCTCTTTTCGGTTGGACGGAGTTGTGTCGTCGTGATATTGCTGTTGTTGTTGCTGTTGTCGGCTTGGGGTAATGAGGTAGAGGGTCGATTCCTTTCGACCCTGGGGGGTATTTTTGGACTATGCATTGCTGTTCAAGAGGGGGCTCGAATTATACACCGCTGCTCACCCTCCTCCCTTGGCTCGGTGCATTGCACCCCTTTTGGATTCCTGGGGGGTATGCCGGCGGTACCTGCTGGCTATTTCCTCCCAGGCCGAGGCAACATCTCAAGAAGTGGCTTGGTGGGATTGATACTGGCGGGGTTCATGACAGCCAGATTTTTCACCCAGCCAATTCTCGTCTCCTTCTCTCATCTCTCTTCCTTTTGAAGATGCCATTCTAAGGAATCGAGATGAGGTCCTCGAGGGCCTCGGTCTTGGAAGATATTGTCTTTGAGGTCATATGCCTGAGGGGATGACGACAAAGATACCGCATAAAAAGTAGGCTAGACTCTTAGGCTTTTGCTGTATGCATATCTTTGGATTTCCTTTTATGCGTGATGATCCCCTTGCGGGCTTCTGTAACCATATGTAAGGACCCCTCGAGGGCCGTTGTTTATGTATATTTATGAATATGAATATACCTTTTCTTGACTCTTGCTTTCAATTCTTATCTTGCTTTTGTATGTTCTCATGCCCCTCGAGGCCCTTGGACGTCTTCCTCCGTTGTTAGCTGCCAATGCTTGGCTTGGACGCAAGCATTTTTCCCGATCTTCTGTTGATTGGTATGGCTTCTTTCTGAGCCTGTTGTTATACTTCGGATCGAGCCTAAGTTGATCTGATAGGCTCGGGCCGTCGGGTTCTCCGAATAGCATGGAGATAATTGGTGGAGTCCTGGGTCTCGAGTATGGTATCCCGAGTGAAGGTCATTTTTAGGTACCTGGGGTCCCCTTTCAGACTGATTGTAGATAGCCCTTTGGATCATATGCGATTGACTTCTGTTGAGGAGTTACCCATGCTCAGGTTCTACCTCAATCCTTCTTCGAGCCTTTGATTGATAAAAACGGCTTCGTGTAGGGTCCTTCGTGTTCTGACCCTAAATAGGATCAGTAACCTCGAGCCGCCGGAACCTTACCGTGAAGGCGTGAGTAGTGTTTTTGGACTTCGTAGTGGCCTTTGAGAGGAGGCTTGCCTGAGGGCTAGCGGGTTTAGGGACGCCGATGGCTTCTTGAATGCGGTCTCCGGGCGGAGGTTTGCCTGTGTTTGGACTATCCAGATCGACATCCGGGGCCTGTTCCGTATGAGTATATGTTAAAAGCAACTGCATTTACTAGCTGGCTTCCTTTGGAGGAGGCCTTTGAGGTCGTGCGCCGATCTTGTGTTGGCGAAGGCGCTGTTGGCCTTTTGGGCTTTGTCTTACCATAATGGAGGCCTCTGGGGTTGACTATTACAGCGGCGCCGGATATGGTGCTGATGGCTGGTGCTCTTGGTGGTTTTTGAATTGTCGCCGCCTTTCCCATATGCAATGTGAGGCTGCTGATGCCCAAGCTGAGCTGAAGCGAACGCTCGACTGAGAGAAGGGGATCGAGGAATATGTTCGTTGCAGATCCCGAAGAGAAGCACTCGAGGAGGTCGATGCAAGGGGCTTCGTTTTCCGGAGGAATTGGCTCGAGTAAAGTGGATTAATCGTGGAGCTTGGTCACTTCTTGTTGAAGTTGCGGAGGGCGAATTTTGACAAGCTGTAGCCCTTTTAGTGCGGAGTGTAGATTTTGTTGCTTTGTTGCTTTGTTTCTGATATATGCAGAATATGCATGTAGATGGAGAATGCGCCTTTTTTGCGCATGTAATATATAAGAAGGATTTTGAAGCTTTATCTCTTCTTTACCTTTTTCTTTGTTATTACTTTCGACCGGGCAGGCTGGTTTTGATGTTCGGTGGGATCCTCGTAGGTCCGAGACTGATCGGACACGTCTGAGGGCTCTTAAGCGTGATCCTTGACGTGAGCAGGTGTTGGGGCCTCCGTACTTGGCCTGGCTGTTTAGGCTTAGTCTCCAAGTCGGGCTTCGGCTCAAGCCTCCTCACCCTTGGATTTTTTGTGCACGTGCGGGTAGGTAGTATTTGCTTTTATCTCCTGCCCCTGGACATTTGTTGTTCCAATCATTTTGGGTCCAGTCTCCGAGTTGCATTGTGACTCGAGCTTCAATTGACCCTCAAGCTCTTTTCTGCCTGCATGGGCGGATGATGATGGCCCTTTGTGTTTTGGGTTGCAGTGACCTTACAGGCATGTGGCCCGGAGGTTTACTCGGCTGGCGACAGTGGCACTTATGCCATGCCCTTAGGCACATTACAGTTTTCGGGTCCAGTCTCCGAGTCGCATTGCGATTCGAGCTGTAATCGACCCTTAAATATTTTTTGAGTTTCTGACCGACGACAGTGGCACTTATGTCGTGCCCTTAGGCACATTACAGTTTTCAGGTCCAGTCTCCGAGTCGCATTGTGATTCAAGCTGTAATCGACCCTTAAATTTCTTTGAGTTTCTAGCCGGCGATGGTGGCACTTATGCCGCTTGGTCGTTGAGACCTTTCAGTACGTGGCTCGGACGCTTGCATAGTTAATTATTTTGGATCCGGTCTCCGAATCGGTAACGATTCGAGCTCATTTTAATCCTCAAGTTGTCAAAAAAAAATTTAGCTGGTGACAATGGCTCTTACGCTGTTTGATCGTAGAGACCTTTCAATATGAGGCCCGTAGGCTTGCTTAGCAGACGACAATGGCTCTTACGCTGTTTTTGCCCTTGGGCTTTTTTGTAGGCTTTGTCTCCGCTCGTTAAGGTCTTTTAGAGTATTTTTACCTGACCCGTCATCGGTTCCAGAAGAACCTCGATTTCAAGTCATTGTTGGTGATGTTTCAAGAACCTCGTAAGGTTCATAGCTCGTAGGTCAAGTAGATCGACGCTCTTGCGATTTGGAGCCAACATGGTCGGAGCTCGTTTTTGCCTGTTGAGGGAAGCCTGTTTTAACCGGTTCTTTCTGAAGTATATTCGAAGTAGCGGCCTGTGATTTTTAGCGACAGTCGGGCGTCCCCGAGTTGCGTTATTTTGGTTGTATCAGCCGTTTTGACCGTAGTCATGTGCATTTGACCGTAGCCATTTTTTATCCCAAGTGATAGTTTAGGCATCTACACCGAGCGTATGCCCTTTAGGGATTCTTACAAATGCGATGTATAGCCTAAACTTCAGGGTTTCCATGCCTGTTGAGGTCTTACAGATTGTCATGCCTATTGAGGTCTTACAGATTGTCATGCCTATTGAGGTCTTACAATTTGTCATGCCTATTGAGGTCTTACAATTTGTATGATGTAGAATAGATCTGGTTATGCCGTGTCTACCCGCTAGGAGTCTTACAGTTTCGGATTATCTAGTGCTCGACAATTGATGAAAGTCTTCGAGTCATCGAGTTTGTTTAAGCTTGAAGACCGCTTCTTGTGAACTCGGAGTTGCATTGTGAGGTCTTTGTGAGCCCGGTGTTCCGACCCTAGGGCCGTGTGGGTGTTGAACCGTTTAAGTCTCCTAGTATCTTGGGACATATTCAGCGGAGAGGCATTTGTTGCGAATTATGCCGAAATAGCCTTTTTCGAAGTATGAAATGCCGAAAATATATTCTTTACTGCTTGGTGTAAATATGGGTTGTAAATACATGTCGTCTCGTTGCTGTGAGCTTGGCCCGCGTGGATGCGGTTCCTCTGATCATCTGATCCATTTACATGATTCCGTTTTGAAACTTAGCCTGCCATTTATTGGCCCTTCCGAGGGGACGGTGTCCTTAAGAGAGGGCTATCGCACGTCGTCTGACTGTAGAAAAAAGGCCCGCGATTTTGTCGGATCCTCTTTTGGGGGGTATGCTGCTCTGCTAATAATCTTTCTGGTGGGACCCTCTTTAGGTTGGAAGTCCGGTCGAGGGAAGAGAGCATGGCGGGCCCCGCAGTGGCCTCGGATCTTCTAGTGGAGTTAGAACTTATGAATGCCTGGGCTGACTGCCTGTATATAGGTTAGCAAAAGAAAAGAAACAATAAGGGAGCGGAGTAGTTCTTCCCTGCTGTGGGATGTGTAGGCGACGTTTCGAGGTCTGGTATGTTTCTGCCATTTTGAGGCACTCACCCTTTGATCCCTTCGAGGGCAGAGGTATTGATGCCAACGATGGGTCATATGGTCAGGGGTTTCCTCTCGTCGCGTGTAGCTCCTTGTCGAATACTTTAGTCCCACCTCTGTCGTGGAGTTTCATCCCTATGGTAGAGTGTGGTCGAAGTCGCCTCCGGGTGATGTGCCCGTTGTCATTTGAATGAAACATCCGTGTTTTGTAGGCTCAGCGTTCCAGCCTAAGCTTAGGCGGGCTGTATAGAGGGAGCGTCCTTCCTGATTGTCGTGGCAATCGGCGTCTGGAATCCATCAAGGATTCAAGGTGTGGGAGTGATTTGGTTCATTAGTCCGAACGGCCCTATTGGCTTTGGCCTGACATCGTCGGTATAATTGATCGAACCATCTGCACTCATGAACACATGTTTTATTTGAAATAGGTCAAATGAGGGAAGGGGTTACCAATCGCATTAATACGAGGCCGAGGCAAAGTCTCGGCATCCCTTTCCTTGGATACAAGGGTTTCCTTTGGGTATATTCCCCGGACCCGTCTTTCCCCGGCGATGAGCCCTTTCACTCTGCATTTTATGGGATCTTTGAAGGGGATCGCCGCCCCTTTACTGTCGTGGCAATACGTTGTGGCTTGCCAACTTCATTTTTCCCTTTTGGAGAATTAGATGTTTGGAAGATATTCTCTGATCCATTGGCGCAATACACGTGTTGTTGTGTTGAGTCGATCTATTTTTAGGTCGAGTTTGGTTGCTCCGATTATTTTCACATTGTCGTACTTTGAGAAGGAGCTTTTCTCTTTTTTCAAGGAAAAAGGGGTATTTTTTGATTGCTCGATATAATAGTACATGCTCCCGCTTTGGCGAGGTCTGATTACATCGATCGTTTGGCCCGATACATCGTCTCCCTGTAGGAACCTTTGCTTGCATTTCCCGACCTCCTTCGGATCGGTGACTTCTAGGGGGAATGCCCCTCGCCGCTTGAAAGTTAGCCGTAAGGGTGGTTTCGAGAAATTCCTAGAGTTTCCCCTTTAGGCAGCTTCGCAGACGTTGCCTTATTAAAAACCTTGCCGGTAAAAACCCTTCTTTTTTAGGATAAAAACTCGATCGAAGGAAAAAAGTGCAACGGGCGCGCTTTTGGGGCTCTCGAGGCCTCCTGATAGTGTTAGTGTTCTGGTATCTCCGGTCGAGTGCCTGCACGAGGGTTAGTTCTTAATCCGAAATAAAATAAAAGGAATAGTTGTACCTTGAAACGAGATATGCTGGTGGCGCCTTGAGATTGGCTTATTATGACCGCCCGAGGGCGGACATGCGATGCAGATTTCTACTTCGTGTTGTCAAACCGACCAGGGTTGAGACCTGGTTCGCTCACTGGCTTATTCGGGAGCGGGGGTATGGGCGTTGATAACACGTCGTGTATTGCAAACATTTCCCTTGCCGCTTGTTGTTCCCCATAGATGGTTTTGACCCCGTCCTTCGTCGGGAATTTTATAATTTGGTGGAAGGGGGATGGTACTGCTCTCATGCAGTGTATCCACGGTCGCCTAAACAAGGCATTATACCTCATATCTCCCTCGATGACATGGAATTTGGTGTCTTGGGTTGTGCCGGCCACGGTAATCGGAAGGACGATTTCTCCTTTCGTTGTTTCGCTCGCCATGTTGAACCCATTGAGGACCCGAGTGGCGGGCACGATCCGTTCGAGCAGTCCGAGCTGTTCTATCACCCTTGACCTGATAATATTGGCCGAGCTACCTAGATCCACGAGTACACGTTTTATCTGAAAAGAATTTACAAGAAAGGAGATTACTAGGGCATCATTATGGGGTTGAGACAGGGCCTCGGTATCTTCTTCGCTGAATGTGAGGGCGTCTTCGGGGATATATCCCCGAGTCCGTTTTTCCCTGGTGATGGATATTTTTGTTCTCCTCATCACGGGTTCCTACAGGGCATCGACGCCCCCCATGATCATGTGGATGACGTGTTGCAGTTCGTTTGCCTTGTTCTTCTTGGTTGCCTCCCTGTCTCGAAACTGATTTTTGGCCCGATCGCTAAGGAATTCCCGAAGGTGCCCTTTGTTGAGTAGCCGGGCCACTTTTTCTCGTAGTTGATGGCAATCCTCGATCCTGTGACCGTGTGTGTTGTGGAACTCACACACTAAGTTGTAATTTCTCTGTGAAGGGTCCGACTGTATTGGTTTGGGCCACTTGGCGTCCCTGATTTTACCGATAGCGAACACGATGTCTAATATGTCAACGCAGAAGTTGTATTCCGATAAGTGGGGCGCGTTTGTTGGCACCATGCTCCGATCGAACCTGGTTTTGTTGACGAGCCCCCGAGGATCCTGTCCTCGATCTATCCTCCGATCGTTGTGGGGTAGGTTGCGCCTCGGGGCGTTCCTTCTATCTTCAAGGTACGATTAATACCTTTCTTTGCTTGGTTTCGACTCTTTTGCCATGAGTCTGTTTGGGTATACTGAGCCCGAAGGGGCTCCCAGCTGGTCATCCTCGGCCCTGATCTTTGACTGGTATCGATTGTGAACGTCCGACCAGGTCACGGCCAGATATTCGATTAGATTATGCTTCAACTGTTTTGAAGCCATCGAGCTTCGTTCGTTCAGGCCTTGGGTGAAGGACTGCATCGCCCAGTCGTCGGATACTGGTGGCAGCTCCATCCGTTCCATCTGGAAGCGGGATATGAATTCTCGCAATATCTCGTTCTCTCTCTGCTTGATTTTGAAAGCGTCGGATTTCCTCGTTGCTATCTTGATGGCTCCGGCATGTGCTTTTACGAAGGAGTCTGCTAGCATGGCGAACAAATCTATGGAGTTGGGAGCCATGTTATGGTACCACATCATGGCCCCCTTTGAAAGAGTTTCTCCGAATTTTTTCAGCAACACGGACTCGATCTAGTCATTTTTTATGTCGTTTCCTTTTACTGCGCAGGTGTAAGTAGTGACGTGTTCGTTAGGGTCGGAGGTGCCGTTGTACTTGGGAAGTTCCGGCATTCTGAATTTTTTCGGGATAGGCTTCGGAGCTGCTTCCTCGGGAAACGGCCTCTGAATGAACTTCTTTGAATCCAAACCTTTGAGGACCGAGGGCGCACCTAGGATCTGATCGACCCTGGAGTTGTAGGTCTTGACTTTTTTGTTGGATACAATTTGTCATGACCCAAACTGGAGGCCCATGACTAGCACCCGACCATACTTGCCGAGCACCAACGTACATTTTATCTAAACTTTTTTTTTATTATCTTTTAGGGTTGACGAGATCAATATAAATGGTAGACATGGACCATGGACAACCAACAATAAAATATGATGGCATGAACATACATAGAAGGGGATGACCAGACAATCAAGAAATTACATATAAGGTACGAGCTACCACGCTACCATGAAAGACTATACAACAAAAACCAACCGACAAGGCATACCAAACTATACATGAGTCGACACTTGTCTATGAGCCTCTATAGGAACATAAGTACTGCAACATAGCCGGAACAGGTCCCCTACATACCCATAATATCTACAACAAAAATGCATACCAAGACTACGGCAAGTTCGGAGAAGGGATCTCGCTAAGCACCGCTGAACTGGACAGCCTACTATGGTGGGGGAGTTGCACCTGCCTATCTATCAGGACCTGCAGCACGACATGCAGCGTCCACAAATAAAAGGACGTCAGTACGAATAAAGTACTGAGTATGTAAGGCAGGGAACCATAAATACGAACAGTAATGTAAGCAAGGATAGAGAATATACAACCTGGAACATCTGAGTACCTCTGAGGGCTACTGACATGAAATGCATGATACATATGTATGTATACATAAACTTTTAAAACATACGCCTCTGTGGGCATCATCATCATCATATTGTACCCAGCCATAATAGGCTTGGTAAAAACGTACCCGACCATCATAAGGCTCGGTAGAATCGTACCCGGCCACCTCGGTAAAACCCAGCTGATCAGTGGTTGCACAATATGTGTCGTACCCGGCCGACTATAGCACAGCTCGGTAGAGTAAAATAGATACATATATATAATGCATGCTCGACTCATGGAATCACATTCTAAACCTTTCAGAGTGACGTAAGGTCGGTATCCTCTGTACACGTTATTAGGACCAACTCTTCATTACGAACCTTATAAGAATCAGGAAGTACCAACAACATTGATAACATAAGAATAAGAGAAGAAACATTAACATCAATCGTTCCATAAGAGGGAAAGCAATGTAAGTACTGCTAGCTTCTAAGAGTAGAGTATCTTTGGAAGCTCGTTCATTACATTATGTACAATCGGAGTCGTGCAAAAGAAGAAAAGGGATAGCCTCACATACCTTGTATATACTGCCCCAATCACAAGCTATGCAATTGTCACAACTCCTTAGTCTACAATAAGAGAAACGATACTATCGTTATCATTTAAGCATCATAACTATTATGTATCGACCACAACCTATTTTACGTTGAAATGGACAGCACCTCCCCTATATATATGACTTCACACCATTCAAAACAATCACCAAACAGCCCAAACAACATCAATAATAAACATATTGAGCCTCCCAAAACAATCCACGCACAACCTAATTACATCATACATACGACGACCACCGTAGTCGTGTCAAACGACCCGAAAATGTTACGAATAACTATCATCCCACAACCCTACATATATATTGTGTTTCTCCACACCCTTCCTCCTCCAAAACTCCACAAAATAGTAGAAAAATACGCAGCCCAACAACAACGCAAAACAGTCCACAAAACAATAACATTACCACCAAGCCTTTCGATATATATTTCACAAGTTCTAGCTTCAATGGCTTAGCCGCAACTTGGATAATCTTAAATACATATAGAGTAAGAGGTTCCTTACCTTTATACAGAAATAAAAACTCCAATTTGACCTTAAATTTCCATGAAATATCCCTCCAATGCTGCCACAACAACAAAAAAGCGAAACTAGCGATCAATTAGTGTTTTTCGGCACTAGAATCACTTTAGAAGACTTGAAATCACCTAGGATTGATATTAAGAACATGAGGGAGTATTTACAGAACATAAACCCTTTAAAACAACCTCCCACACGAGCTGGAACGACACAAAAATGAGCAACAACAAGAAGAACAAGAGACTTACTAGCGCCACGGAATTCCCGACACTTGATTTGTGTTGTTTGCCCTTTTTTGGGTCTTGAATCTTGAGAGAACCTTGAGAGGATGTTCCTAGGGTTCTAAGGTCTGAAACTAGTGAGAAGAAATGACTTAAAACGGGTTGGAGGCATCCTATATAGGTCCAAATATCTTAAACCGCCTTAGTGGGCCCCATAGAGAGGTGTTTGGCGCAGTCTCGCGAAAATGCGAATATCTTCTACTCTGAGATCGTATCGATGAACGGTTTAATGAGTTGGAAACTAGACTCATAGATCTTTAATTTTGTTGGTAGATCACCCTGTAATTCCTTGTAAATTAGGAGAAAAGATTAGAAACATTTGACCTAATGTTTAAGTAAAATTATGAACCTAAGTTGCGACAACTTTTGTCGACTTTTGTTTCATAACTCGTTTGACTTCAATACTTATGATACGGATATTATATGATTAAAATACCTTAATACATGACCTCTTGAGTGTATTAAGCACCGCTAGATTTACCTGAAAATACGAGTTACAACATCCTTGATTCATTTAACTTCTAATACTTGTTAATCACCCTTATACACTCTTGTATCACTTAAGACCAATAGGATTGACTTCTTATCATCTCAAAGATAATTCCTTCTTGGATTTATGTTAACTAATATATGGCATGAACTAACACATGTGGATATGGGTTGTAACACCCTCCCCCCTTAGGAACATTCGTCCTCGAATGTAAGGGTTCATGGGGAGTTTAAATCATCCTGGATTCCAATGGAAATTTCCGATCAATTTTCCCCTATAAAATGGTCACTAGCAAAACTTTCAAGCAATTAAGCCCAACATATGGCTTCACAAGGCTACACAAAGTATTATGCATATTTACATTATCTACATATCACCATTTTGTATTAAGGAGGAGTATTCTCAAATTATTGCTTACCTCATAGAGCCGTTTCACCTTCCAATGTATCCTGTCTTCCACCAGCATCCTTGTTATCTTCATTCTGGAATAGGTAAGGGTATTTAGACTTCATCTCCTCTTCTGCTTCCCATGTCATTTCTTCCATATTTTTGTTCCTCCGCAATACTTTGACGGAAGCTACATCTTTTGTTCTCAGCTTGCGGACTTGTCGATCTAATATAGCCACTGGCACTTCTTCATATGATAGGTCCTCTGTAACCTGTACATCTTTGATAGGGACGACTCGAGAAGGGTCTCCAATACATTTCCTCAACATAGATACATGGAATACCGGGTGGACAAATTCCAATTCGGATGGCAATTCTAACTCGTAAGCAACCTGTCCAATCCGTCGAAGAATTTTATACGGCCCGATATACCTTGGACTTAGCTTACCTTTCTTCCCAAAGTGCATAATACCCTTCATTGGTGAGATCCTCAGGAAAACCCAATCACCAACCTCAAACTCCAGATCACGACGTCGGACATCGGAAAAAGATTTTTGCCTGCTTTGTGCCATCCTCAATCGCTTCTGTATCACTTTCACCTTCTCAATAGCTTGGTGAATCAAATCTGGCCCATATAATTCTGTTTCACCGACTTCGAACCATCCAACTGGTGATCTACATCTTCTCCCGTATAGTGCCTCGTATGGGGCCATTTTAATACTGGCATGGTAGCTATTATTGTAGGCGAATTCTATGAGTGGAAGATGGTCATCCCAATTTCCCTTAAAATCTAGAACACATGCTCGTAGCATATCTTCCAGTGTCTGAATTGTACGCTCAGCCTGTCCGTCAGTCTGCGGATGAAATGCAGTGTTGAGATTTACTTGTGTGCCTAAACCCTTCTGGAAAGACCTCCAAAAGTTAGCCGTAAATTGAGCTCCTCGGTCTGATATAATAGATACGGGCACACCATGAAGCCTAACAATCTCCTTGATATACAACTTCGCATAATCTTCAGCCGTGTAAGTTGTCTTCACTAGCAGAAAATGGGCACATTTTGTAAGTCGATCAATTATCACCCAGATGGAGTCAAACTTATGATAAGAGCGAGGTAATCCAATAATGAAGTCCATATTAATCACCTCCCACTTCCAGGTCGGAATTTCTATATTTTGAAGCAATCCACCGGGTTTCTGATGTTCTATCTTTACTTGTTGACAATTGGGACACTGGGCTACAAATTCTGCAATAGACTTCTTCATGTTATCCCACCAATACTGCTCCTTGACATCATGATACATCTTTGTCGAGCCGGAATGGATGGAATATCGGGATTGATGAATCTCATTCATAATCTTCTCTCGCAACCCTGCCACATTAGGCACACAATCGACTTTGGTATCTCAGTGCCCCATCTTTTTCGATCTCAAAAGCCATACTTTTACACTGTTGAATGCTTTCTCTTAATCGTACTAAGATAGGATCTTCATATTGTCGTGCTTTTACCTCGGCTACCAAAGATGATTCTGATGTATTCTGTACAGTAACACCTCCGTCATCAGAGTCTAACAATCTGATTCTCATATTGGCTAGCTGATGAAGCTCTTTAGTCAACCCCCATCTACCTGCCTCAATATGTACTAAGCTTCCCATTGATTTATGGCTGAGAGCATCTGCCACAATATTGGCTTTACCGGGATGATACAATATCTCGACGTCGTAGTCTTTCAGTAATTCAAGCCACCTACGCTGCCTCAAATTCAACTCTTTCTGCTTGAAGATGTATTGTAAACTCTTGTGATCTGTGTAGATGTCAACGTGGACGCCGTATAAGTAGTGCCGCCATATCTTCAAAGCATATATTACTGCAGCCAATTCCAAATTATGGGTTGGATAATTCTTTTCATGCTTCTTCAATTGTCTTGATGCATAAGCGATCCTTCCCACGTTGCATCAATCCGCAACCCAAACCTATACCTGAGGCATCACAATATACCACATAACCTTCTGTTCCTTCAGGAAGAGTGAGCACTGGTGCGGATGTCAATCGATTCTTCAGCTCCTAAAAACTACGTTCACAAGTGTCAGACCACTGGAACTTGGTAGCTTTCTGTGTTAACTTAGTCAATGGTGATGATATAGAGGAAAACCCTTCCACAAACCGCCTATAATATCCTGCTAGCCCTAGGAAGCTGCGGACTTCTGATGGTGTTGTAGGTCTCGGCCAATTCTTTACTGCATCGATCTTTTGAGTGTCGACACTAATACCCTCATCAGATATCACATGGCCAAGGAATGCTACTGAATTCAGCCAGAATTCACATTTGGAGAGCTTAGCATATAACTTACGATCCTGAAGCGTCTGTAATACTATCCACAAGTGGCCCGCATGTTCCGTCTCCGAACGAGAATACACTAGAATGTTATCAATGAATACAATCACGAACACATCAAGATAGGGCCTAAATATAGTATTCATGAGATCCATAAAAGCTGCTGGGGCATTTGTTAGCCCGAACGACATCACCAAGAACTCAAAGTGCCCATATCTTGTCCGGAAGGCCGTCTTTGGAATATCCTTCTCCTTAACCCTCACCTGATGATACCCTGAACGTAAATCAATCTTGGAGAAATACTTGGCACCCTGGAGTTGGTCAAACAGGTCATCAATTCTTGGAAGTGGATACTTGTTCTTTATAGTAGACTTATTCAACTGTCGATAGTCGATACACATCCGTAACGACCCGTCTTTCTTCCGCACGAATAGGACTGGCGCACCCCAAGGTGATGCTAGGCCTAATGAAGCCCTTATCCAACAAGTCCTTCAACTGCACCTTCAACTCTCGCAACTCTGCCGGGGCCATTTTGTATGGAGGGATAGAGATCGGTTGAGTGTCAGGAAACACATCAATGCTAAACTCAATCTCCCTTTCAGGAGGAAGGCCTGGGAGTTCATCTGGGAATTCGTTGACCACGGGGATTGATTGTAAAGTAGGCGGTTTCACCTCCGCATCCCTAACGTGAACGAAATGATAAATGTAACCTTTTGAGATCATTTTCCTTGCCTTAAGATAGGAAATAAACCTACCTTTTGGTGTAGCAATATTCCCTTTTCATTCAATGATGGGTTAACCAGGAAATTGAAACCTAACCATCTTCGTACGACAGTCAACATTTGCATAGCATGAGGCCAACCAGTCCATTCACATTATCACATCAAAATCAACCATTTCTAACTCAAATAAATTTGCCGAGGTTTGACGACTACAAACCATCACGGTGCAACCTCTATATACCCTTCTAGCAATCACAAAATCTCTTATCGGAGTAGATACCGTAAGGGGTTTACTTATCAATTCAGGTTCAATGCCAAACTTATTAGCCACAAACGGTGTAACATATGATAATGTAGATCCCGGATCAATCAGCACATATACATCGTAAGAAAACACAGATAATATACCTGTAACAACATCTGGAGATGACTCGAGATCCTGTCGACCTACTAGAGCATAGGTTCAATTTTGACCACCACTCAAACTCGGCACTGCACCTCTACCTCTACCACGACCTGTCGACTGCTGAAAACCTCGTGCTGGAGGTCGAACTGATGAGGAAGATGCAGACACAGATCCAGTCGGCCGAGCCATACCATCACCTCCCCTGTTAGGACAATCCCGCATCATATGTCCAGGCTGTCCGCAAGAATAACATGCATCAGAACTTTGACGGCACAGCCCAAAGTGGGCCTTGCCGCACTGATCACAACGTGGTGTTGTGGGTCTCGTCTGACTAGTATCCCTGTGATATTGCGAGTCTGATGCCTACGAACTCTGACCTAGACCAGAATGGGTAAATCAATCATATCGAGGCCTCTGAAACTGTGGAGGAGCACTAGCTATAGGTGGCGCCGAACTCCTCGAAGACTGGGGCCTGACGCTGCCTTTGAAGTCATTAGAATACCTTGCAAATCTCGTCCTCTTATGTTGGCCCCTATCTTGCTCCCTATCTGCCCTCTGCTGGTGCTTACGATCCTCTAGGGTCTGGGCATAAGCCTGAATACAGGAAATATCCATGCCCGAACCAAGGAGGCTGTCGTGCACTCACTTATCAGATGTGGTCCCAATCCGTTCACGAACAAATGCACCTTATCACTCATCTCGGCCACCATATGGGGAGCATACCTTGCTAAAGAATCGAACTGCATATTGTACTCTCGCACACTCATATTACCTTGTCTAAGGTTCAAGAACTTATCAGCTCTAGCTCGTCGTATCTCAACTGGCAAGTAGTGACGAAGAAAGGCCTCAGAAAATTCCTTCCACACAGCTGGAGGAGCGTTCGAACCCCTGGATCTCTCCCAACTATCATACCAGAGAACCGCTAAATCTCGTAGCCAATAAGAAGCCAACTCTACTGCCTCTGTATCACTAACATGCATAACCCGCAATGTACGATGAACCTGGTCAATAAAAGTCTGCGGGTCCTCCTTGGGGTCTGATCCGGTAAACACTGAAGGGTCTAAATTAATAAAATCACGAACTCTTGTACTAACTGGTTTATCAGCAGCACCTGTATTCTGCCTCTAAGTGAGAAGCTATCAAGCTAGTCAATAACTGCAAAGCACTCCACATATCCTGGTTTGTAGTGCCAGACGGAGGAACTGGAGGTGCTGGGTGCCTCCTAATATCCTCTGGAGGAGACAGGGTAGATGAGGTATGAGACGGCATCTCACTCTGAGCCTCACTTTGGCCTGCTCTGGCTTGGGGCACCTGACTGGTACCCTCTCCCGCAGCTGTATCAAGACGTCTACTAATTGTTTGCTTCCTAGTAGAAGGCATGGCTGAAAGAAAACAAGGTGAATATTAGAGACAAACACTTACGACTCAACTCTACGCACAATCTAGATTCAGGAAGAAGGTAACAACCCTAGATGTCATGTAGCCTCCCGATTATAAATGTGGCGCGCTACACATCTATAATCAAGACTCTACTAGACACGGCTCACAGACAATCCCTAGGACAGACTTGCTCTGATACCAAGTTTGTCATGACCCAAACTGGAGGGCCATGACTAGCACCCGACCATACTTGCCGAGCACCAACGTACATTTTATTTAACTTTTTTTTTATTATCTTTTAGGGTTGACGAGATCAATATAAATGGTAGACATGGACCATGGACAACCAACAATAAAATATGATGGCATGAACATACATAGCAGGGGTCAAGAAATTACATATAAGGTACGAGCTACCACGCTACTATGAAAGACTATACAACAAAAAACAGCCGACAAGGCATACCAAACTATACATGAGTCGACACTTGTCTATGAGCCTCTATAGGAACATAAGTACTGCAACATAGCCGGAACAGGTCCCCTACATACCCATAATATCTACAACAAAAATACATACCAAGACTACGGCAAGTTCGGAGAAGGGATCTCGCTAAGAACCGCTGAACTGGACAGCCTACTATGGTGGGGGAGTTGCACCTGCCTATCTATCAGGACCTGCAGCACGACATGCAGCGTCCACAAATAAAAGGACGTCAGTGCGAATAAAGTACTGAGTATGTAAGGCAGGGAACCATAAATACGAACAGTAATGTAAGCAGGGATAGAGAATATACAACCTGGAACATCTGAGTACCTTTGAGGGCTACTGACATGAAATGCATGATACATATGTATGTATACATAAACTTTTAAAACATACGCCTCTATGGGCATCATCATCATCATCATCATATCGTACCCAACCATAATAGGCTCGGTAAACACGCACCCGGCAGTCATAAGGCTCGGTAGAATCGTACCCGGCCACGTGGAGCTCGGTAAAACCCAACTGATCAGTGGTTGCACAATATGTGCCGTACCCGGCCGACTATAGCGCGGCTCGGTAGAGTAAAATAGATACATATATATAATGCATGCTCGACTCATGGAATCACATTCTAAACCTTTCGGAGTGACGTAAGGTCGGTATCCTCTGTACACGTTATTAGGACCAACTCTTCATTACGAACCTTATAAGAATCAGGAAGTACCAACAACATTGATAACATAAGAATAAGAGAAGAAACATTAACATCAATCGTTCCATAAGAGGAAAGCAATGTAAGTACTGCTAGCTTCTAAGAGTAAAGTATCTTTGGAAGCTCGTTCATTACATTATGTACAATCGGAGTCGTGCAAAAGAAGAAAAGGGATAGCCTCACATACCTTGTATATACTGCCCCAATCATAAGCTATGCAATTGTCACAACTCCTTAGTCTACAATAAGAGGAACGATACTATCGTTATCATTTAAGCGTCATAACTATTATGTATCGACCACAACCTATTTTAAGTTGAAACGGACAGCACATCCCCTATATATATGACTTCACACCATTCAAAACAATCACCAAACAGCCCAAACAACATCAATAATAAACATATTGAGCCTCCCAAAACAATCCACGCACAACCTAATTACATCATACATACGACGACCACCATAGTCGTGTCAAACGACCCGGAAATGTTACGAATAACTATCATCCCACAACCCTACATATATATGGTGTTTCTCCACACCCTTCCTCCTCCAAAACTCCACAAAACAGTAGTAAAATACGCAGCCCAACAGCAACGCAAAACAGTCCACAAAACAATAACATTACTACCAAGCCTTTCGATATATATTTCACAAGTTCTAGCTTCAATGGCTTAGCCGCAACTTGGATAATCTTAAATACATATAGAGTAAGAGGTTCCTTATCTTTATACAGAAAGAACAACTCCAATTTGACCTTAAATTTCCATAAAATATCCCTCCAATGCTGCCACAACAACAAAAAAGCGAAATTAGCGATCAATTAGTGTTTTTCGGCACTAGAATCACTTTAGAAGGCTTGAAATCACCTAGTATTGATATTAAGAACATGAGGGAGTATTTACAGAACATAAACCCTTTAAAACAACCTCCCACACGAGCTGGAGCGACACAAAAATGAGCAACAACAAGAAGAACAAGAGACTTACTAGCGCCACGGAATTCCCGACACTTGATTTGTGTTGTTTGCCCTTTTTTGGGTCTTGAATCTTGAGAGAACCTTGAGAGGATGTTCCTAGGGTTCTAAGGTCTGAAAATAGTGAGAATAAATGACTTAAAACGGCTTGGAGGCATCCTATATAGGTCCAAATATCTTAAACCGCCTTAGTGGGCCCCATAGAGAGGTGCTTGGCGCAGTCTCGCGAAAATGCGAATATCTCTCTACTCTGAGATCGTATCGATGAACGGTTTAATGAGTTGGAAACTAGACGCATAGATATTTAATTTTGTTGGTAGATCACCCCGTAATTCCTTGTAAATTAGGAGAAAGGATTAGAAATATTTGACCTAATGTTTAAGTAAAATTATGAACCTAAGTTGCGACAACTTTTGTCGACTTTTGTTTCATAACTCGTTTGACTTCAATACTTATGATACGGATATTATATGATTAAAATACCTTAATACATGACCTCTTGAGTGTATTAAGCACCGCTAGATTTACCTGAAAATACGAGTTACAACATCCTTGATTCATTTAACTTCTAATACTTGTTAATCACCCTTATACACTCTTGTATCACTTAAGACCAATAGGATTGACTTCTTATCATCTCAAAGATAATTCCTTCTTGGATTTATGTTAACTAATATATGGCATGAACTAACACATGTGGATATGGGTTGTAACACAATTATTCTCTCACCTGATTCAATCCTTTTGGTGAGGTCCTCGAGCATTTTTACGATGGCAGGGTCAGCTACTGACCCGTTGTGCTTGACCTTTTGAGTGCTCGCTCGGCGGGGGGAGCCTTCTCTGGCGCCGCTGTGCTAGGGGTTCTCGGATGGATTTGTAGCTGAGCAATGGCCAGTTGTTGTGCCTGCAACATTTCAAAAATAACATGAGGACTAACTTCCTGTTCTTCCCGGGCCGGCTTTTTTGAGCTTCCTGTTGGTCGCTATGTCGCATGCTCCTGTCGGTGTGAGAAGTTTCGTCGACTTGTTGTGCGTCCTGTGAATCTGCAAGCGCAATGATCGGTCCGGGAACGATATCAGGATTTCGCGGAGGTGCTCCATCAGCCGAGACAACCATGCCATTTTCCCCGTGATTTTCGAGGTTGTCGTTCTCAACTCCGTTTACCGAGCCGAACATTTTGGCCTGAAGTCAAAAGATCTTGGACAAGAAAAAGTGTGAAAGCTGATGTGTATTTGTGTAATGAAAACCAACAAAAAAATAATTACTATTATTTTTAGCCCCACGGTGGACGCCAAACTGTTTACCGTGAAAATGGTAACAACAATTAAATTTGTAAATGGGATTCTAAAAATATGTGATCTATTCTCGAGCTAGTTATTAAAGCAGAATGCTATGAATGCCAAGTTTAACGATGAAATGCGGGGTAAAAAGAGGCAGTAACCAAACCGAAAGTGGGGGTTATTGCCCGGATGCAGAGATGGTCGATGGGACCTCGGGATCGGCGTTAGTATCGATCTCGAACTACCAAGGATAGTCGGGGATGGGATAACAGTTAAAGATATAATTAGACAAGGCTCTTTCGGCCAATATTAAGTTATATAATAAAGAACAAGTTAAGAGACGATGAATACGGAGACGGCCTCGAGCCAGTACCAAGTGATAAACAAGAAGAATGACCGAAGATAAATGGCTTTGAGCCAAGGGGAATAAGCAAATTAGAGAAGAGAGGAAGAGAGAAGATATTATTGCCCTTGAGTAGGATGATTGGAGTTGCTTTACAAGATTCTGGTGACCCGCCTTTTATAGGAAGGGGATGCCCAAACTAAGTACAAGATGTGTAGTATGACAAAAGAGAATGAGATGTGATAGCCTGTTAACTTTACGTCGCATGTAGGCTAACGTCGAGCCGCTTGAGTAGATTTGATCGACCCCGGGTGCATTCCTCGGAGGGATTCCTGCGTTCGTCGGGGCTTCAGCCGATGTTATTCTTGGCAGGGCATCGACAGGTTTCGAGGGAAGCGACTGACCCGAGATCCCGTGTTTCCGGGGTCACTCTTCGAAGCATTATGTCATGGGGAAATTGGTCCCCCGGATTTCACCACACACACACTTTTATGAATTTAAATTTAAAAGATCAGTTTCAATGAAGTATTTTTCAACACTTAATCCTTGTTAGCTACTTTCAATTAGCTAACCCAAATAGGCTCTTAATATTTTCTCCAACTTAACGACACTTACTATTTGAAGAGTGTGATTGTTTCTTTTTTTTTTCCTTTGACTGCAACCTTTTCATTCATTTTATAAAATTAATGATAAAAGATTGTGGCGCATAATGTTTCTTTCTCTGAATTTGTAAATTTTATTTTTAAACCTATACTTGATTTGAGATACAAAAAAATATATTTAGTAATTTTACTCTGTACTTTATGCTGGATTCTTTAAGAGTATATAGTAGACTTTCCTAGAGATATTTTTCAGCCTAGACTTCAACGTGGCTATGATTATTGTGAAGAAAATGCCAGAAGTTTTAAGTTGTATGCGTGACTTTGAAATTGTACTTCCACCTAATGATTTGTATTAAATTTTTATGAAATATATGCCTAGTTACCTTAGGTTAAATTAAGTTGTAATTACATGGTAGATATAAATCTTTGATGGTACAAGCTTTCTTTTAAATATAGCATAGTGTCCACGGTAGCTAGTCAAGAAATATAAACAGTAAATTTGCAATTACTACATGTTGTCCCAAAATAACCTTGCAGAGATCTCCATAATCATGCTCCCCCAACAATGAAAATGTTACATCCCGTGAGTTTAATAACATTAACATAGTTATATATATTTGATTTGGTATTTTGAGTGGAATATTTTTCGTAAAAAATTGAAAAAAATATGATTTTATATAGTTATTAATATTAACATTTTCGAATATGCTTTAAATTATACGCATAATATGAGAAAGTTTATGAGATTTTCTTTATTTAAATATAAATTTTTCACAAGAAAAGAAAGTTATATTTTTGTTATTTTAAGAATTAAGCATACAAAAATTTTTACTCTTTATATGAGATTAGAAAAATTATAAGTTGAGAAAATATGTGTATTTTTTTACATGGATATTTTAATGAAATATTAGTGTATGTATTTATTTTATATGTTACTACATGACCATGATAGTAGGGTACATAAAGTGTATTAAAAGTGAATAGTATCTTAAGTAATTTGAGATAATTTTTAATTGTGTGGATAATAATTATTAATTTTAACTATTTAATAAGCGAAGGTCTAAAGAAGGGTAGTTTCATAATTTCTCAGTTGCTCTGAGTTGGACAGCAACATTGTTTGTGTATACATTTTAAAATAACATTTATATCCATATTGCTTTAAGTTGCAAACACGTATTACACACGTGTCGTTTCTTTTGAGCCCTTTTCAATAGAGCAGTCCTTTCTTCCTTTTAGAGTTCTGAACATCCAAAAACCACCGTCTCCTTCCCTTTTAAAATTCTCCGTTCTTTATCTTTTTCTCTTTCTTTCATTGGAGTTGATTGGCTTGCCCACTCATCTTCCTTTTAATGCTAATGTTGATTTTTTTTTGTTCTCCAACTATTTTGGAGAATATGCTCATTGATATATCAACAGACGTGTTAATTGTTGAATTTTTACAAAGTGGAGGTTATGTTGGTAATGGGACTACTGGGTCGGGTTGTCGGATCTCATCCCTGATCCCTACTATACTAGTTCCTCCTATGTTCCTCAAGTTTGATATTTTTAGTTATTGAGTGAAAATTAAAGAAAGAGTCACATATCAATTCTTAGAACGTGAGAGTCATATATATCAGAATGTAAGATTTGGCAATTATAAGGAAGTATAGTATAATCCTTCTTAAGAACATCATATGGATTTCTCCCTAATTCGATCCGCCATTATGTATTTTCGCAAACGACATGTATTAGAGGTATTGTCAAGAGAATCATCTCAGGTATGTTAAGGCTAATTATTGCTTCTTTTGGCATGATCCACGCAACGATACGTAAACGTAATGTTATTTTATAAGTGTTTCTACTCATAACAGTTAAGGATGTCTATGTTATTTATTCCTCTAAAATGATATTAATTAGAGCTATAATGGTCTTTTGACGTTCCGAGAAGTTTTATTAGCGTACTTCTCATGCATTGCACTCATTTGCATGTGCCCATGACTTAGACGGCATTATATACGCGTATATATGTATATGAAATATGGGAAAAGGTTACGACATTATATACGCACCACCACCCGATCAGCTGGTATACATTGATGATTTTTCCCGCAACGGCACCAAATGGCGTTATATACGCGTATATATGTAAATATATGTATATGGGATATGGAAAAATAGTTATGGCGTTATATACGCACCACCACCTGATCAGCTGGTATACGATGATGATATTGCCCAAAGTGGCTGAAATGATATGATGGAATGCCCTTAGAGGCTTGATGATGTTATGTACGTACAGACCTATGCATTACATGACATTTATATGCATGTGCATGGCATTAAAGATATTTCATGATTTTGATTTACAGAGCCATCCAAATTTATAGGCTGAGTCATTTACTCCACGGTTTATTCCATGTCCTGTATATACTTATTTACATGTCTTACATATTCAGTACATTATTCGTACTGACGTTCCTTTTGTTGGGGACACTGCATTCATGCCTGCAGGTATAGATAATCAGTTTGACGAGCCTTCATCGTAGATGAGATTGGCATTCAGCGAAGGATCGGTAAGACTCCATCTCATTCGGAGTGCAGCCGAGTCTTTGAGTCACATGTCAAACTTTTGCTACAGACTTATGGGTAGGCCGGTATCCTGTTCCATTTTATGTCAAATAATCTTAGAGGCTTTGTATACACATGGTTACAATGTATAGTATGTGAGAGGCCTTGACGGCCCATATGTATTCATGTTTTATGAACAATGGTTCATTGATATAACACTTGCCCACTTACAATTTTACATGACGAGTTGTGGTCATGTTGGCCCATGATAGTTATAAAAAGGAATGAATGTGTTACAGAGTGGTTCGCTCAGGCCACTACGGCACCGGGTGCCAGCCACGCCTCCCCAGGTTCGGAGCGTGACAAAGTGGTATCAGAGCGAGTCGTGTCCTAGGGAGTTTACAAAGTCATGCCTAGTAGAGTTTCAATTATGGGTGTGTTGCGCGCCACATTTATAATTGAGAGGCTATAGGGCATTTAGGAAATGTTACCCTTCTTTTGTTTCCAGATTGTGCCATAGAGCTAAGCCGTAAGAAGTCATTATGAAGTTTCCGTTAGATTCTGTATACACCAGAGGTACAGTTATCACAGTAGAGCTTTAATGTGTAATTTTCACCTATGTTGAAGGGAGGGTATGAAAGAAATAGAAGATACGATGCGAAATTAAAAAGTAAGTAAAGTAAAGGTAAAAAGGATACGAGATACTCAAGTACAAAAGGCTGTGAATGGTCGAGACTTCAGATATAGTTTGGGTTTTAGTTTAATTTACAAAGGAGGCCCTAGTGAAAATTTTGTAAATCTCTAAGAGTTAACATTCGAGAACGAATGTTCAAAAGGGGGGAAGGGTGTTACATCCCATGAGTTTTATAATTTATTCTTACAATTATGGTGTGATCACGTATATACCTTATTTACCTGGGTGATATGATTATGTTTTTGTACCTTCAAAATTAGAGTTCTTGCTAGAACTATTCTACATGGTATCTGGGTAAGCTTATAAGCTGGTCAAACTGCTCGTAATCACTTTTAGGAATTTAAATTTAAAAGATCAGTTTCAATGAAGTATTTTTCAACACTTAATCCTTGTTAGCTACTTTCAATTAGCTAACCCAACAGGCTCTTAATACTTTCTCCAACTTAAAAAGAACGACACTATTTGAAGAGTGTGATTGTTTCTTTTTTTCCTTTGACTACAACCTTTTCATTCATTTTATAAAATTAATGATAAAAGATTGTGGCGTATAATGTTTCTTTCTTTGAATTTGTAAATTTTATTTTTAAACCTATACTTGATTTGAGATACAAAAAAAATATATTTTGTAATTTTACGCTCTACTCATACTGGATTCTTTAAGAGTATATTGTAGACTTGGCTAGAGATATTTTTCAGCCTAGACTTCAACATGGCTATGATTATTGTGAAGAAAATGTCAGAAGTTTTAAGTTGTATGAATGACTTCGAAATTGTACTTCCACCTAATGACTTGTATTAAATTTTTATGAAATATACGCCTAGTTACCTTAGGGTAAATTAAATTGTAATTATATGGTAGAAATAAATCTTTGATGGTACAAGCTTTCTTTTAACTATAGCATAGTGTCCGCGGTAGCTAGTCAAGAAATATAATCAGTAAATTTGCAATTACTACATGTTGTCCCTAAATAACCTTGCAGAGATCTCCATAATCATGCTCCCCCAACAACAAAAATGTTATATCCAGTGAGTTTAATAACATTAACACAGTTATATACATTTGATTTAGTATTTTGAGTGGAATATATTTTGTAAAAAGTTTGAAAAATATAATTTTATATAGTTATTAATATTACTATTTTCGAATATGCTTTAAATTATGCGCATAATATGAGAAAGATTATGAGATTTTCTTTATTTTAAATATAGATTTTTCACAAGAAAAGAAAGTTATATTTTTATTATTTTAAGAATTAAGCATAAAAAATTTTTTACTCTTTATATGAGATTAGGAAAATTATAAGTTGAGAAATATGTACATTTTTTTACATGAATATTTTAATGAAATATTAGTGTATGTATTTATTTTATATGTTACTACTTGACCATGATAGTAGGGTACATAAAGTGTATTAAAATAGAATAGTATTTTAAGTAATTTGAGATAATTTTTAATTGTGTGAATAATTAACTATTAATTTTAACTATTTAATAAGCGGAGGTCTAAAGAAGGGTAGTTTCATAATTTCTCAGTTGCTCTGAGTTGGACAGCAACATTGTTTGTGTGTACATTTTAAAATAACATTTACATCCATATTGCTTTAAGTTGCAAACACGTATTACACACGTGTCGTTTCTTTTGAGCCCTTTTGAATAGAGCAGTCCTTTCTTCCTTTTAGAGTTTTGAACATCCAAAAACCACCGTCTCCTTCCCTTTTAAAATTCTCCGATCTTTATCTTTTTCTCTTTCTTTCATTGGAGTTGATAGGCTTGCCCACTCATCTTCCTTTTAATGCTAATGTTGATTTTTTTTTGTTCTCCAACTATTTTGGAGAATATGCTCATTGATATATCAACAGACGTGTTAATTGTTGAATTTTTACAAAGTGGAGGTTATGTTGGTAATGGGACTACTGGGTCGGGTTCTCGGATCTCATCCCAGATCCCTACTATATTCGCTCCTCCTATGTTCCTCAAGTTTGATATTTTTAGTTATTGAGTGAAAATTAAAGAAAGAGTCACATATCAATTCTTAGAACGCGAGAGTCATATATCAGAACTTAAGATTTGGCAATTATAAGGATATTGTAATCCTTCTCAAGAACATCATATGGATTTCTCCTTAATTTGATCCGCCGTTACGTATTTTCGCAAATGACATATATTAGATGGATTGTCAAGAGAATCATCTAAAGCTAATCCTTTCTTCTTTTGGCATGATCCAGTCAATGATACATAAAAGTAATGTTATTTTATAAGTGTTTCTACTCTTAGCAGTTAAGGATGTCTATGTAATTTATTCCTGTAAAATGATATTAATCAGAGGTATAATGGTCTTTTGACGTCCCGAAAAGTTTTATTAACGTACTTCTCATGCATTGCGCTCATTTGCATGTGCCTGTACCCATGACTCAGACGACGTTATATACACGTATATATATATATATATATGTGTGTGTGTGTTAATATACGCACCACCACCTGATCAGCTGGTATACATTGATGATTTTGCCTGCAATGACATCAGATGGCGTTATATACGCGTATATATGTGAATATATGTATATGGGATATGGAAAAAAGGTTATGGCATTATATACACACCACCACCTGATCAGCTGGTATACGTTGATAATTTTCCCACAGTGGCCGAGACGATATGACGGGATACCCTCAGAGGCTTGATGATGTTATATACGTACAGACCTATGCATTACATGACATTTGTATTCATATGCATGACATTAAAGATATTTCATGATTTTGATTTACAGAGCCATTCAGATTTACAGGCTGAGTTATTTACTCCACCTTTTCTTCCATGTCCTGTATATACTTATTCACACATGCCTTACATACTCAGTACATTATTTGTATTGACATTCCTTTTGTTAGGGACATTACATTCATGCATGCAAGTATAGATAATCAGTTTGACGAGCCTTCATCGTAGATGAGATTGGCATTCAGCGAAGGATTGGTAAGATTCCTTCTCATTCGGAGTGCAGCCGAGTCTATGAGTTGTCACATGCCAGAGTTTTGCTACAGACTTATGGGTAGGCCGGTATCCTGTTCCATTTTATGTCAAATAATCTTAGAGGCTTTGTAGACACAAGGTTACTATGTACAGTATGTGAGAGGCCTTGACGACCATATGTATTCATATTTTATGAATGATGGTTCATTGATATAACATTTGCCCACTTACAATTTTACACGACGAGTTGTGGCCATGCTAGTCCATGATAGTTATAAAAAGGAATGAATGAGTTACAAAGTGGTTCACTCGGGCCACTACGGCACCGGGTGCCAGCCACGCCTCCCTAGGTTTGGGGCGTGACAGGGTTGTATCTCGGTGTCTCAATTGTCAGCAGGTGAAATATGAGCATCAGAGACCGGGTGGATTGCTTCAGTAGATAGATATTCCAGAGTGGAAGTGGGAGCGGATCACCATGGATTTCGTAGTTGGACTCCCACGGACTTTGAGGAAGTTCGATGCTATTTAGATGATTGTAGATTGGTAGACCAAGTCCCCGCACTTCATTCCAGTGTGTACTACCTATTCTTCAGAGCGGTTAGCTGAGATTTATATCCGAGAGATTGTTCGCCTACATGGTGTCCTAGTTTCCATCATTTCAGATAGAGGTACTTAGTTTACATCGCAGTTCTGGAAGGCCATGCAACGAGTGTTGGGTACTCAGGTTGAGTTGAGCACAACTTTTCACCCTCAGACAGACGGACAGTCCGAGCATACCATTCAGATATTGGAGGACATGTTATTCGCTTGTGTCATTGATTTTGGGGGTTCATGGGACCAGTTTCTGCCACTCGCGAAGTTTACTTACAACAATAGTTATCAGTCGAGTATTCAGATGGCTCTGTATGAGGCTTTATATGGGAGGCGGTGTAGATCTCCAGTAGGTTTGTTTGAGCTGGGCGAGGCTAGGATTTTTGGTATAGACTCTGTACATGATGTTTTGGACAAGGTAAAAGTGATTCAGGAGCGGCTTCGTACAGCACAGTCAAGACAAAAGTGTTATGATGACGGAAAGGTTCGTGATGTGCCTTACATGGTTGGGGAGAAGGTTCTACTGAAGGTTTTACCCATGAAGGGTGTTATGAGATTTGGGAAGAAGGGAAAATTGAGCCCTCGGTTCATTGGGCCTTTTGAGGTACTTCGGAGGATTGGGGAGGTGGCATATGAGCTTGCTTTTCCACCCAGCTTATCGAGTGTGCATCCGGTATTTCATGTTTTTATGCTCCGGAAGTATATCGACAATCCGTCTCATGTCTTGGATTTCAGCACGATTCAGTTAAATGGTGATTTGACTTATGATGTGGAGCAAGTAGCTATTTTGGAGCAGGAGGTCCAAAAGTTGAGGTCGAAAGATATAGCTTCAGTGAAAGTGCAGTGGAGAGGTCGGCCCATGGAGGAGGCACTTGGGATACCGAGCGGAAGATGCGGAGCAGATATCCACACCTATTTGAGGCTTCGGGTATGTTCCTAGACTCATTCGAGGAAGAACGTTTGTTTAAGAGGGGGAGGATATAATGACTCGGCCGGTTATTTCGTGAGTTGTAGCCCCATTTTCCCCATTTCTACTTCGTTTTGTATACCTCAGCTGTATTTTATTGTATCGTGTTGGTTGGTTTGGGTCTGGAGTGATTTCAAAGTGGAATGAGACAATTAGTCTCCTATTTAGAAGTTTAAATTGGAAAAGTCAATCAGAAGTTGACTTATGTGTAAACGATCTCGAATTTGGATTCTTATGGTTTGGTTAGCTTTGTTAGGTGATTTTGGACTTGGGAGCTCGTTCGGAATGCGAATCGAAGGTCAGTGGTAGAATGAGGCTTGAATTTGTGAAATTAGAAATTTGGCGATTTTGGTCGGCAGTGAAAAATTTGATATCAGGGTCAGAACGGAATTCCGAAAGTTGGAGTAAGTTTGTAGTGTCATTTGTGACGTGTGTGAAAAATTTGAGGTCATTCGGACGAGGTTTGGTAGGTTTCGGCGTCGTTTGCGGAATTTGAAAGTTTAGAAGTTCTTAGGCTTGAATCAAAGGGTAATGTAGTGTTTTGATGTTGTTTTGAGTGTTCCGAAGGTTCGACTAAGTTTTTATGTTGATATGTGACTTGTAGGTATTATTGGTTGAGGTCCCGAGGGCCTCGAGTGTGTTTCAGATGGTTGACAAATTGGTTTTTGGTGTTTGAGAATTGATAAAAACTGCTGGTGTGATTCTGTTGGTGTTTCCGCACCTGCGGAGTGGGAACCGTAGGTGCGAGGTCTGCAGAAGCGGAAAGAGGCTCGCAGATACGGGCAGGAGTAGTTTGGGTTGGATGCGCAGGTGCGAGTATTGGAACGCACCTGCGAGAACGCAGGTGCGAGATGCTGGCCGCAGATGCGGATTTTGAGGAGTGAGTGGAATCCGCACCTGCGATGGTTTTTCTGTAGGTGCGGTATCGCAGAAGCGGGTATTTTGACCGCAGATTCAGTTTTGTTGGGCAGAACCTATAAATTGAAGACTTCGTGAATTTTGCTCATTTCCACCATTTCTGAAGACGGGTTTTGGAGCTTTTGGGGTGATATTGAAGAGAGATTCAAGGGATTATCAATAAGGTAAGTTTCTTGAGCCCTAATACTTGTATACATGGTGATTTCCCATTGTTTAATCATGTAATTAGTGAAGATTAGGGGTGAAAATGAGGGGTTAGGGCTTGGGAATTGGAGAGTTGGATTTGAGGATTTGAAGGACCATTTGATGTCGGATTTTGATGAATTTGATATGGGTAGACTCGTGAGTGAATGTGCTTTCTAGTTTTGTGACTTTGTCGGATTCAGAGATGTGGGCCCGGGGGTCGGGTTTGAGTGAATTTCGGGATTTGTGTCTAATTTGGTAGTTTTTCTTGTGGAATTCATTCCATTAACACATATTGATGGTATTGTTCTGGTTATGAATAGATTCGGAGCTATTGCAGGCCGAGTCGAGGGGCAAGAGCATCGCGGAATAGAGATTTGACTGGTTTGAGGTAAGTAACCATTGTTAATCTAGTCCTAAGGGTATGAAACCCCATACTTCGTATTGTTTTACTATTTTGCGGTGACGCACATGCTAGGTGACGGGCGTGTGGGCATGCACCATTGGGAATTGTGACTTGATCCATCCCGTAGCAACTATAAAGTTGCATATTTGGTTGAAACTATATGATACTTACGTGTTTTAGAAAGTGTTTCTGTAAATTGGGCTGAATGCCATATTTAGGCCTTGTGTTAGAGCTGTTTGGACCCTAAGGGGACTTTTTTCTTACTATTCTCTCACTGTTTTCGATTGATAATCTATACTCAGTCATGTTATACTTATTGATTTCATAACTCAGTCTTTATTACTCAATTTTGATGCATATAAATATTGTTTTAGGCTGAGTACCCTGTTTTTATTGAGAGCCCGAGTGGCATGAGAGGTTTATGACTGAGTGAGGCCGAGGGCCTGATTTGTGAGGATACTTATGGGATCGGGCTGCATCCCGCAACATGTTTTGATATAGTTCGAGGGCCTGATTGATCTATGACATGAGTTGGCTTGTTATAGCGCTTAGGCTGAAGGAGCCCCTTAGGAGTCTGCACACCCCCAGTGAGCATAGGTACCTACTGAGTGCGAGTGCCGAGTGACTGGGAGGCATGAGTGATGGTGAGGTATGCCCGAGGGGCTATTTACGAGTGATTGTGAGGTATGCCCGAGGGGCTGTACACGAGTGACTGTGAGGTTTGCCCGAGGGGCTATATATGAGTGATGTTTCGCCCGGGGGATATTTATGATTTCATTATTTCTGCTCACCCATTGAGTCTTTGTTTGAAAACTGTTTAAAATATCTTTAAATGAATTTTACTATAACTGGGTTTAAATGAGATGATTTTATTCAAATACTGAGTTTAAAAGCTCGTTGTATTTTACTAAGATTTCATGATATGAACTTTAAATGTTTTATTGCTCGTCACTACTTCTCAGCCTTTATTTACTTTGGTTACTTACTGAGTTGGCGCACTCACATTATTCTGCGCACCTTGTATGTAGATCCAGGTGTATCACGACCCGGTAGCGGCTGTTGACTATTCCAGTTGTAGATCTTCTCGGAGTTAGCAAGGTAGCTGCTGGCGATCGCAACCCTACTATTCTCCCTCATATATTCCTATAGCTATTTGTAGTTACTTTCCAAATTGTGTTAGCCTCAGTATTTTCGGCAAATTGTAGTAGATGCTCATGACTAGTGATACCCTGATGTCGGGTTTTTCTTTCCGCACTTTCGTTATTCATAATTTTTTTATGAAGTTTTATTATTAAATAGCTTGAATTTATCTTTAAAATGAAATATCGTGTTGTTTTTGGTAAAGAGTAGGCTTGCCTAGTACCATGATAGGCGCTATCACGACATAGTAGTTTGGGTCGTGACATATTCAATCCACATGAATGAAATGTGCTGACTTGATCAGCCTATCAACAATAACACATACTGCATCGAACTTCCTCTGAGTCCGTGGGAGTCCAACAACGAAGTCCATAGTGATACGCTCCCACTTCCACTCAGGAATCTCAATCTTTTAGAACAAACCACTGGGCCTCTGATGCTCGTACTTAACATGCTGACAGTTCAAACACCGAGCCACATGTGCAACAATGTCCTTCTTCATTCTCCACCACATTAGGCACACAAACTCGACCCTGCAATCTCAAAACTCCATCATCACCTAAGGTAACCTGCTTGGCACCTCCATGTTGCACCGTGTCTTTAAGGACACACAAATGGGGATCATCATACTGTCGATCACGGATACGCTCCAATAAAGAAGAACGAGCGACCGTGCAAGCTAACACACGGTTGGGCTCAGAAACATCCAACCTCACAAACTGATTGGCCAAAGCCTGAACATCCAAAGCAAGCGGCCTCTCACTGATCGGAATATAAGCAAGACTGCCCATACTGGCTAACTTCCTACTCAAAGCATCGGCCACCACATTGGCCTATGGTGATATCATAGTCTTTCAATAGCTCCAACCACCTTCTCTGCCTCAAATTTAGCTCCTTCTGCTTGAACAAGTACTGCAGACTCTTGTGATCCGTGAACACCTCACATGCCACGCCATACAGATAATGCCTCCAAATCTTCAACGCGTGAACAATGGCTGCCAACTCCAAATCATGAATCGGATAGTTCTTCTCATGAATCTTCAACTACCACGAAGCATAAGCAATGACCTTGTCATCCTGCATCAACACCGCACCAAGTCCAATACAAGATGCATCACAATAAACTGTGTATGGTCCTGAACCTGTGGGCAAAACCAACACCGGTGTCGTAGTCAAAGCTGTCTTGAGCTTCTGAAAGCTCGCCTCACACTCATCTGACGAACTGGGCACCCTTCTGGGTCAACCTGATCATCGGGGCTGCAATAGACAAAAACCCCTCCACAAGCCGACGATAGTAGCCTGCCAAACCCAAGAAACTCCAGATCTCTATAGCTGATGCGGGTCTAAGCCAGTTCTTGACTGCCTCTATCTTCTTCGGATCAACGTGAATACCCTCTGCTGATACAACATGACCTAAGAATGCAACCTAACTCAACTAGAACTCACACTTCGAAAACTTGGCATACAACTGACTATCCCTCAAAGTCTGAAGAACCACTCTAAGATGTTGCTCGTGCTCCTCCCGGCTGCGGGAATAGATCAAAATATCATCAATGAAGACTACCACGAATGAATCCAAGTAAGGCCTGAACACTCGGTTCATGAAATCCATAAAAGCTGCTAGGGCAATTGTCAACCCGAATGACATCACCAAGAACTCATAAAGCCCGTACCGAGTGCGGAAAGCTGTCTTGGGGACATCAGATGCCCTAATCCTCAATTGATGGTAGCCAGATCTCAAGTCAATCTTCGAAAATACCTTGGCACCCTGAAGCTGATCAAACAAATCATCAACCCTCGGCATTAGATACTTATTCTTGATTGTAACCTTGTTCAACTGCCGGTAATCTATACATATTCGCATCGATCCATCCTTTTCTTAACAAACAACACTAGCGCACCCCAAGGCAAAACACTAGGTCTAATGAAACCTTTTTAAAGCAAGTCTTGCAACTGCTCCTTCAACTTTTTCAACTCAGGCGGGGCCATACGATACGTCGGAATAGAAATGGGCTGAGTGCCCAGAGCCAAATCAATGTAGAAGTCAATATCTCTATCGGGTGGCATACCCGGCAGGTCTGAAGGAAATACCTCAGGGAACTCACGAACGACATGCACAGAATCAATAGAAGGAACCTCGACACTAGAATTACGAACATATGCCAAATAGGACAAACACCCCTTTTCGACCATACGTCGGGCCTTCACATAATAGATAACACTACGGGTAGAATGACCAGGAGTCCCTCTCCACTCTAAATGGGGTAGACCTGGCAAGGCTAATGTCACAGTCTTGGCATGATAGTCCAAGATAGCGTGGTAAGGTGATAACCGGTCCATCCCCAATATGACATCAAAATCAACCATGTCCAGAAGTAACAAATCTACACGAGTCTCAAGACCCCCAATCACAACCATACATGAACGATGGACTCGATCTACCACAATAGAATCACCCAGCGGTGTAGACACATATACAAGGGCACTCAAGAAATCGCTAGGCATGACCAGATACGGTGCAAAATAAGATGACACATATAAGTATGTAGACCTAGATCAAATAAAACTGAATCATCTCTGCTACAAACTAGAATAGTACTTGTGATAACTACATCAGAAGCCTCAACCTTAGGCTTGGCTGGAAGAGCATAACATCAGGTCTGGGGCCCACCACCCTGAACTACATCTCTGGGACGGCCTACTGCTGGCTTGCCTCCACCTCTAGCTGCCTGACCTCAATCTCTAATACCTCTACCTCCACCTCTAGCACCTCTACCCCCACCCCTAGCTAGCGGAGCAGGCGGAAAAACACCTGGTGCCTGAACCATAGCACGAGAACCTTGCTGCTGCGACTGAGTACCCACCAATCTCGGGAAAGCCCTCCGGATATGACCATACTCACCGCACTCAAAGCATCCACCTGAGTGCTGCGGTTGAGGAAACTGAGACTGACCCTGGCAACCTAAATGACCACCCCGAAAACTCTGGAGCGGTAGTGCACTGATAGGAGCTGGTGGTGCACTATAGGGATGCTGATCAGAATACTACATATGAGAACCACGTCCACCCGAAGCGCCGTTAGAAACCTGAAGTGCTGACTGAAAAGGCCTAGGAGGATGGCCTCTACCATATGAATCCCTGCCTCCAGACGAGGCACCAATGAATCTGCCTGAATGACGAGGCCTATTGTCCGGCCCCTGACCACTTCCATGCGACAGAACCATCTCAACTCTCCTAGCCATATTGGCCGCCTCCTGAAAAGAAATCTCACTCCCTATCTCCTTAGCCATCTGAAGTCGAATCGACTAAATAAGTCCCTCAATGAACCTCATCACCCTCTCTCTCTCTCTCTATGGGAAGTATGGTAAGAGCATGACGGGCCAAGTCGATGAATCTGGTCTCATACTGAGCAACGATCATAGAACCCTACTGGAGACGCTCAAACTGCCTCCGATAGATCTCTCTCTAAGTTATAGGGAGAAACTTCTCTAGAAATAGCTGAGTAAACTGCTCCCAAGTCAAAGCTGGTGATCCGGCTAGTCTAGCCAAATAATAATCTCTCCACCAAGTCTTGGCGAACCCAGACAAGCAGAAAGTAGCAAAGTCAACCCAACTGGTCTCCACTATCCCCATGTTCCTGAGAACCTCATGACAATTGTCTAGATAATCCTGGGGATCCTCAGAAGATGCACCGCTGAAAGTAGTAGTGAAGAGCTTGGTGAACCTGTCCAATCTCCACAGCAGACATAGCTGCTCCCTCACCGGTATGAGCTACCACACCCGGCTGAACTGCTCCAACTGGATGAGCTGCTGGAGTCTAGAACTGGGGAGCAATCTGCTTCGGAGTGCGAGTAGCAGGAGTCTGGCTCCTCCTCCAACCTGAGAGACGGCTGGTGCTATAAGAAGTAAGTCTGCCTGGGTGACACTCCCCATAAGGCCCGCTAGACGGACCAAAGCACCCTAGAGTACTGGGGTAGCAATAAACCCCTCTGGGACCTAAGCTAGGCCTACCAGAACTGTCTAGGCCGGAACCTCATCATCAAAGTCAACCT
This sequence comes from Nicotiana tabacum, assembly GCF_000715075.1. Classification (NCBI taxonomy): domain Eukaryota; kingdom Viridiplantae; phylum Streptophyta; class Magnoliopsida; order Solanales; family Solanaceae; genus Nicotiana; species Nicotiana tabacum. Next base: position 125,771 of record NW_027438258.1, read on the forward strand.
GAGGCTCTGTCGCTGGTGTTGCTGCTCTGGGCTGAGCTCTGCCCCTACCTCGGCCTCTAGCACGGCCTCGGCCTCGCCCTCTGCCTCTCGTGGGAGCTACTATTAGGGGCTCGGGCTACTAATCGGTGGATGAGGAAGCGCGTGTTCTCTCCATCTGCGAAAGAACAGAGTTGAATTAATTAGCATTGAGAAACCAAACCGCACAACAGGAAAGAATAAATGTGAAGTTTTTCCTAACTCTGTAGCCTCTAGGGGATAAATACAGACGTCTCCGTACCAATCCCTCAAACTCTACTAAGCTTGTCCGTGAATTGTGAGACCTATGTAACCTAGAGCTCTGATACCAATTTGTCACGACCCGAATTTCCCACCCTCGGGAGTCGTGATGGCACATACTCATGAAATCTAGGCAAGCCGAGTATTATAGATTTCCCAACTCTTTTATTTAGCCCTTTTTAACAGTTTAAATCAACATGCGATCAACAGTGAAATATTAACAATAATTAAATATATGCAAAAGACATAAATCTGATAACCTAGCCAAAAACAAGTTTGACAATATAAAGTACATCTCTACCCGGAACCGGTGTTACAATACCACGAACCGTCTACGAATACTACAAACAATTGTCTGGAAAGAAAGATACAATCTGTCTGTGAAGTAAATGAAAACAGAATATAAAGATAGAAGAGAACGCCGGGGCCTGCGGATGCCTACATGACTACCTCGGGATCTCTGATTGGACTGAAGGCAACCACCCAAAGCTATGGTCCAAAAGCTGCAACTCCAGGATCTGCACACAGTGCAGAGTGTAGTTTCAGCACAACCGACCCCATATGCTGCTAAGTGCCTGACCTAACCCAGGCGAAGTAGTACCGAGGCTAGGACCAGACAACCAAATAAACATGTGCAGTTATATAATATACAGCGGAAAATAAAATAGAAATAACCATGTATAGGTAGGAGGGGGGACATGTTGCGGGGGAATATCATTTACAAACAGTAATTTAAGAGAAAACATAAAGAACAATTTAGAATTCACAGCAAAATAATAAGGAACTCATAACCAACCAATAAGCACTTTTATTATCTATTGTTGTTGCGCACAACCCTATCCAAATCATAAGAAAACATTGTTGCGGCGTGCAACCCGATCCATATCATTTATCAATGTTGCGGTGTGCAACCCGATCCAATCATATTATTGTTGCGGCGTGCAACCCGATCCAAATATAATATTGTTGCGGCGTGCAACCCGATCCAAATATAATATTATTGCGGCATGCAACCCAATCTACATATACAGTTCAACACCAATCACAAAGAGAGTCCCGACAAGGGATCAATAAAGAAACAACACTATCCCAACAAGGGAATCGACAGTATAAGTAAATACGTCCCGGCAAGGGGAAATCAGCTATAACTAAACTTGTTCTTACATCTAACTTCCTCAACTAGTACCAATACTCAATCATAAGTAATTTCCACGAGAATAATCATAATTCTTGCTCAACACAGAGAATTCAACAACTTAGGCATTCGTAGTATTTGTTAAGAACATACAATTTCAATTTAAGACTCACGGTCACGCTTGACACCAACGTATAAATACTCGTCACTATACCTATACGTCGTACTCAACAAGTAGCACGTAGCAAATCGGACACAACTCCTAATCCCTCAAGCTAAGGTAGACCAAACACTTACCTCGAACTTTCACGGCCAACTCAAGCCTCAAACACCGCTTTTCCTTTAGAATTTGCCTCCAAACAACTCGTATCTAGTCCAAATTGATTTAACAACATCAATAAATGCTAAAGAATTCATGCTCAATGCTTAATTATAGGCTTTCTATCATTTTTATCAAAAAGTCAAAAATTGACCCCAGGCCCGCTTGGTCAAAATACGAGGTTCGGACCAAAACCCGGTCACCCATTCACCCACGAGCCCGAATATGTAATTAGTTTCGAAATCCGACCCCAAAATGAGGCCTAATTTTCAATTATTCATAAAGCCTTAACTCTACCCAAATCCCCAATTTTCTACCATTTAAACCCTAGGATTTTAGATAAAAGTTGATGAAAAATATTAGAGAGTTGAAAGTAATCAGTTAATGAACACTTACTTATGAATTGGGAAGAAAGTCTCTTGAGAAAATCGCCCTAGGCCTTCTATCTTTATGAAATTTTGAAAGAGAAAACACTGAAGTTTTGTTTTAAAAGACTCCACTGCCCGACTCTCGCACCTGCGGTCCTTGGGTTGCACCTGCGTACTCGCACCTGCGGAAAACATACCGCTTATGCGGAAATGATTAGGCCCGCTGGGGCTGCATCTACAAGGGGATACCTGCTCCTATGGAACCGCTTCTGTGGGAGCTTGTCCGCATCTGCGAGAGGCTGGATCACACTTGCGACCCATTATTCGCACCTGCGGTGCTTGACTCGCAGGTGTAGTTACACCAGAACTGATGCAACAGCAGTGATTTCCTAAGCCAAAACACCCTGAAACTCACCCGAGCCGTCGGGGCTCCAAACCAAACATGCACACTACCTCAAAAACACCATACGGACTTGCTCGTGTGATCAAATCGCCAAAATAACATCAACAACTATGAATTTAGCATCAAAATCATGAAATCACTTAAGAACTTCAAATCTTCCAATTTTCTCAAATACGGTCCGATTCACGTCATTTCAAGTCCGTTTCTTACTAAATTTCATAGACTCATCTTAAACCACATATAAGACCTGTACCGGTCTCCGAAACTAGGATACGGGCCCGACACCATCAAATTTTAAACACATTTCATTTTCAAAAACACATAAATATTCCAGAAAATAATTTTTTTCAAAAATTCATTTCTCAAGCTTAAAACCTCGGAATTCAATTCCGTGCATACGCCCAAGTCCCGTATTTTCCTACGGACCCTCCGGGACTGTCAAATCACGGGTCCAGGTCCGTTTATCCAAAATATTGACCGAAGTCAACTTAAATTCATTTTAAAGTCAAAGTTCATCATTTTTCACAGATTTTCACATAATGGCTTTCCGGCTATGCGCCCGGACTACGCACGCAAATCAAGGTGATAATGAAAGAGGTTTTTAAGGTCTCGAAACACAGAATTTTTTTCTAAAACAAGTGATGACCATTTTTAGTGAGCCAAGACAGCTTTGGAGACTTCAAGGTATATATGTCACATCCGCAGACCTCGGAGTCCCTTTCTACTCTTTCCCATGTCAAACACTTGCTGTACTTTTCTGTTGTTAGACTCTGGAGTATAGAGATACTATTTTTCTTTCTGCAGTTTGTGACTCATGATATTCCAAGTTTTTAGAAAATTGTGTATGTCCAGTGTTTGGTTATTGTACATGTTGAGCGTCATTATTATTGATTATTCAGTATCTAATGTAGTTAGCTGTTTAGTTTGTTTCCATTATTGATATTTCCGCAATCTGTTAGACCTACCTAGTCGTAGACTAGGTGTCGTCACGACGTTATATGGAGAGATGTTTGTGTCGTGACATTCTGAATTTCATCTAAACCTAGACTTTAATCACCATGTTTTTTCTAGCATAAATTACGGTCATATAAAATTATGAGTAGTTAATCAATAAATACCAAAATAATCTATTAAAATATCTTCTTTATATCTACCTCTAATTAGAAATTATATGCTCACACATTCATAGAATATTTAAATATCTTCTTTAATCTATGATTATAGTACATTTAAAATTATTTTGCATAGTTTAAATTATGTTACTAAATATATCTTCTTATAAATATATATTTTTAATAAATTATCTAATGATATGATCAGAAAACATAAATAATGAACAATAAATGGTTAAGAAGTGATGATCTTAAAAAAGCTGTGCCTAAAAACGTAACACAAATTATTATTATTATTATTATTATTATTATTATTATTATTATTATTATTACTATTATTATTATTATTATTATTATTATTATTGACTTTATTGCCTTGATCTTGGGCCCGAGCTCAGCACGGGCTATACAGGATTAATTATCCAAATAAAAGGTGATGAAATTAGTACTCTAATCTATACGATCCCCCGGTTTGAACCAAAAGGTCGGCTGTTGAAATTCTCTAGACCCTAGTTGGGTTAATGATAACGCAAGAAAATTCAGAATTCACATTTAAAAATAATATTTTAATTCCAATTTATGTGTCACACTTCTTATTATTAGGTTCCAAAAAGATTGATATATTTTGGAAAAAATTTAACTTTAAATTTTTTATTTTATCTTTAATAAAAAGTTTTTATAGCTACATAAATGTTTTGGATAATTTAATGCCACAAATTTCAAATGTCTTATTATATAGCGACATAAATATTTTTGTATGTTCAAAATATTTTCTTTTTTTCTTTAAACTCCGGATCATTATGTCATATAAACTAAAATAGAGGGAGTAAAAAGAAGAAGAAGACGAATATATCTGACATCTTTGCCCTCGTTAAAAAAAACACGACAAAATCAGTCTTTGTAGAGACCAGAACGGGTCAGCCGAGTTGATAACACAAGTACCTAAACCGCAGATGCAAAAGCCATATGCCAACCATTTCCGAAAATGAGTTCAATAGTTGCTAGGAACTTCAATCCCTCCTTTTCAACAACAGAAGTTGCCACTAGCAGAATGGTCTTTGCACATCTTGGAAATTAGTACTGATACCCTTGCTAGTTGGCTATCACAGTGATAAAAAATACGAAAAAGGCCTAAAGATGCCACTTAACTACCATAAATGGCCTATCAATGTCATCCGTTAAAAAGTCGCGATATCCATGCCACTAACGTTATACTTTTGGCCTATTTATACCATTAACGTTATACTTTTGGCCTATTTATACCACTAACGTTATACTTTTAGCCTATTTATGTCATTGTCGACTAGCAGTTCCATTTTCTAATTTTTAAATAATAAGAATTAAACCCCACATTTGCCACGTGTCTTTTTATTACTAGTTCTTCTTTACTTTACCCTATATTTCTTTTAACCCTGATTATGTATAATTAACCATGCCCAACCCGATAAAATCCAACCATCTTTTAACCTAACCCCTAATTCCTTGTCGCGACCCGATAAGATCAGCGTTCAATGATTTGTATTTATTTGAAACCGATGTTGTGTTTATTTCAATTCAGTCTGTAAAAATCTAAATCTTAGAAGCTCATGATTTGTACTACCAGTCATTGGGAAAAATATTAAGGTTATTTATTTTATCATTTATTTGTCTAAAAAAATATCTCATTAAATTGGATAGTTGTTAATTGGCTTACCTAGCGGGTTAGGTTAGGTGTCATCACGACTAGTTGAATTTTGGATCGTGACAAGGAATTAGGGGTTGGGTTAAAAGATAGATGGATTTATCGGGTTGGGTTAAAAGATAGATGGATTTATCGGGTTGGGCATGGTTAATTATACATAATCAGGATTAAAAGAAATGTAGGGTCAAGTAAAGAAGAACTAGTAATATAAAGACACTTGGCAAAGGTGGGGTCAAAAAACTAATTCTTATTATTTAAAAACCAGAAAATGGAATTGTTAGTAGACAATGGTATAAATAGGCCAAAAGTATAATGTTAGTAACATGAATAAGGCGACTTTTTAACAGATGGCATGGATAGGTCATTTATGTTAGTTGAGTGGCATATTTAGGCCTTTTCCGTATAAAATATGCGGGGAAAGAAATCTCACTTTTGTACTTCAATTTTTTTGCTCGCATATTCTATGACTCGTCGTATTTTCTTTTATTAAGGGAAATAGGATTAGAATTGTATACCAATCTTGCGGATCGGTACGGAGACGTCTATACTTATCTTCGAGAGGCTACAGAGCTAGTAGGAAAATTTTCACTTCTTTCATTCCTTATCGTGCAGTATTTATTCAGCTTGAGAAAGGAAAACCAGAAAACTTAGGGAATAGCTCAGAAGAGATAGGGAAGCTCATTCCCAATAGATTGCCACACTTGTGAAAGCATTTACCCCCTCTACCTCTCACCCATGAACCCGTTTCTTCATGTTGATCACCATATTTTATGTAAGCTCACTTTTGTACGTCCGAAAACTGATATACTAATAGTCTCACCTAAGTCCTGTCTGAAAACTGATCCCAGCCTGAATTGCTAACATTTAAGATTCTTAATATTTTTAACACTAATTATGAGTTCATATTCATTACTTATTGTAATTTTAATGAATTTTCTCTCATAAATTTTTGCCCCAAGTTGAAAATACTAAGTAAAGGAAAACTCGATGCTACAATGTTACATCCAACTAAAGATACGTCTTTTATAATTTCGCATAATTATTCTCTATTGATCATGAGCACTCGACTTATCGTAATGCTCTATCGAGCAACTACAATAATGTACTAGTCATATTCTATCGAATTACGCTAGCTCGCACTTTTTCACTGCTCACTATGATCACGTCAAAGCTTCGTTATCTCTAATCCCTCTTTTAAACTCGCCGTATTGATCTTTCATATACGTTATGAGCGACATTGTTCAACAACCACCTAAATATATACTTTTTTTCAAGCAATACATAATAAATAAGCACCGTTAATTGAGAGCTCTTCAATTAACTAAAATAAGCACGTAGTTAAACAAATAGAAAAATTCAAAGACTCAATTATATCAAAACGTATCAAGAATTCATCCTACAAAAGGTTCCATCAAAACCCTAGCTACTCATAAAAATATGTAAAACTATAATACTAAAATTCATAACCAATAATCAAAATAGGAAAAAGAAAGTGAAAAACTCGTAGAAGAATTCTCTGCCTTGCTCCTTGTGTGTTCTTGCCTCCTTAGGTCGAATCTCCATCTCCTCCTAAAGTGGAACTAGGGCAGATTTATATGTGTAGAGTTTCCATGGGGCGAAATAATACAAGCCCACTTCGGAACAGGCTTTTTAGTTTAGCTCGTTCATTCTCTCGTGCGCCCACGAGAGTGAACAAGCGAAGTTCTTCTCTTTTTCTTTTCCTTCTAGGTCTCTCGTGTACTTCCATGCCTTTTTGCTATAATCTGCTATTTTTTTTTCAAGCTCCCCTCAGCTAGCTCGTTCACACTCTTGTGTGCATGCGAGAGTGAACAAGCGAAGTTTTTCTTTTGTCTCTTAGTCTCGAATCAACTTGTTTTGCTCACCTTTCATCCAACTTGCTCATACACATAAGAACGCACATAATGAGCAAAATTTACTACAAAAACTCATGTAACCTCCCGCAACCACACAAGTTATGAGATGAAAGTACACCAAAAAATATGCATTTTCAGATGTTTATCAAGCATATTATAGGGCCTTTGACAAAATTAGTTACTTTTAGGAGCCATTAGAAAGTAAAGACACACACACACACTCTCTATATATATATATTGTCTAGAAAATTGAACCATTTTGTCAGGTACTTCACTAGACTCCATCGTTCATGGTTTTAAGATTTCACGACCCTAAAACTGACCCGTTCGTGATGGCGCCTATCGTGAAACTAGGCCAGCCGACACAATTCCTAAATCAAACCATTATTCTATAAAAGTCATTTTAAGCCATTAATTAACAAAAATCTCATAACATAAGTCTAAATAACCAGTACGAAATAAATACACAACCTCGAGTTCGGGGTATCACAAGTCACGAGCAACTACAATTCTGTCTCGATACAACAAAGTCTGGAAGGCAATACTAAATAAATCTAGGGAAGATATGAGGGAGAAGAACAGGGCTGTGAATGCCATGCAACTACCTCGTCAACTCCAAGATCTGCTGAATGAACGATCAACGCTCGCTATCAAGAGTCGCAACTCCTGGATCTGCACATAAGGTGCAGGGAGTAATGTGAGTACGCCACCTCAGTAAGTAATTAAAGTAAATGAAAGTTGAGCAGTAAGAAAACAGATAATTCCACGTCATAGCACTACATCAAATACAATACATTTCCAAAACAGTAACGAAATCAATTATCTCATAAAACAACTCAGTTTTAGTAAAACATTTTCTTTTGAAAATATCTTTCAATAGTTTCAAACAAGTGATGAAACAGTGAGTAAAATGATAGAAACGTAAATAGCCCCTACGGAAAAGCATGTACCATAAACCGCCCATCAGGCAAAATATCAACAGAACCAGCCCCTCGGGCTACCTCACAATCACCCATAATCAGCCTCTCGAGCAACAACATGAATCAACATCAGCCCCTCGAACAACATCATATCACTCATACTGGGTACCCGCGCTCATTGGGGGTGTTTAGACTCTAGAGAGGCTCCTACAGCCCAAGCGTTATAAGAAGCCATCTTGTGGCATAATAAATCAGGCCCTCGACCTCTCATATATCACAATCAGTACAACATATTGCGGCTGGCAGCCTGATCCCATGATACCCTCACAACACAGGCCCTCGGGCTTACTCAGTCAGAAATCTGTCAAGCCACTCGGGCTAATAGTAAGACAGGGTACCCAACCCAAAATATCATTTATAAAGTCAAAACAGGGTAAACAAACCGAGTTATGAAATCAGTAAAACATAGCATGACTGAGTGTAGATATTAAACCAAAACAGTGAGGAAACAGTAGTAAAAAGCCCCTAAGGGTCCAAAACAGTTGGGACGAGGCCCAAATATGGCATTCAACCCAAAATATAGTAATACTTTCCAAAACACAATAGTATCAAATAGTTTTCAATCAAATACGCGACTTAATAATCGTACAGAACAGACCAAGTCACAATTCCCAATGGTGCACGATACCACGCTTGTCATCTAGCATGTGTGTCACCTCAAAGTAGCACAACGATGTGAAATTCGGGGTTTCATACCCTCAGGACAACATTTACAATCATTACTTACCTCAAACCGAACAAAACTCTAGCCCGCGTTGCCCTTGCCTCTCGAATCGGCCTCCAATTGCTCCAAATCTAACCAAAATAGTATGTTATCATCAATATATGCTAAAGGAACATAGCCCAAGCGAAAATAATCAAATTAACTCAAAAATCCCGAAATTGGGCAAACTTGACCCCCGGGCCCACGTCTCGGAATTTGATAAAAATCACATCACTAGAATCATTATCCTCCCACGAGTCCATATATACCAAAAACATCGAAATCGGGCCTCAAATGGCCCCTCAAATCCCCACTCAAAGCTCTTCAAAACTCAAGCCTTAGCCTTCAATGTTTTATCCTTAAATCCCACTAATTTCATGTCTAATTAGTTAGAAATCACCATAGAATCGAGTATTGAGTTCAAAAACCTTACCTCCAAGTGTTACCCCTTAAATCCCTTTTCAATTCCTCTCAAAAAGCTCTAAGTCCGAACACAAATGGTGAAAAAATGACCAAATTTCGCGAAGACAAGAATTTATATGTTCTGCCCAGAGGTTCCGCATCAATAGTCCAAAATTGCACCTGCGGCAAAACGTCCGCATCTACGACATTTCACTTAAATCCCCTATCCGCACCTGCGGTCAAAACAACGCACCTGCGGGCTCGCAGGTGCGACTCACCTTCTGCATCTGCGGTGCATCCCTAGCCAACCAACCTCCGCTCCTGCGATCTAAAGGTCGCTTCTGCAGCTCGCATCTGCGGTCCTCAATCCGCAAGTGCGGAAACAACAGAAGCATTAATTCTACAGCAACTCAAAGTCCAAACTTTCCGACAACCACCCAAATCCATCCCGAGGCCCTCGGGACCTCAACCAAACACGCCAAAAAGTCACATAACATCATTCAAACTTGTTCCAACCTTCGGAACATTCAAAACAACATCAAAATATCAAATCACTATAGGATTCAAGCTTAAGGATTTCTAAACATCCAAATTCCGCATACGATGCAAAAACCTATCAAACCTCATCTGAATTACCTGAAATTTTGCACACACGTCACAAATGACACAATGGACCTACTACAATTTCCGAAATTCCAATCCGACCCCGATATCAAAATTTTCACTGCCAACCAGAAAACGCCAAAATTCTAATTTCGCCAATTCAAGCCTAAATCTTCCACGGACTTCCAAAATACATTCCGATCACGATCCTAAGTCCCAAATCACCTAACGAAGCTATCCGAACCTTTACAATTCACATCCGGGGCCTTTTACACATAAGTCAACATCCTATTGACTTTTCCAACTTATGCTTACTCAAAAGAGACTAAGTGTCTCATTCCTCTACATAACAGCTCCAAACCCAAACCACCAACACGATACGATGAAATACAACTGAACAACATATAAAGAAGCAGAAATGAGGAAAACGGAGCGGTAACTCATGAAACGATCAGTCGGATCGTTACATAAGAAATAATTCTTCTTTATTTGTCATTTTCCAGAATTATTGATCTTATCTTCTGACACAAAACTCTTATCCTTTTTGGGCACATAAACATTTCTCAATTATGTCAAGTACATATCCTTAAATTATACAACAACAACATATCAAGTGTGATCCCATGTAAACAAATCCGCGCAAGTCAAAACTAAATGGCCAATTTTGGTTAACAATAATTTCCTCATTAACTTGTAAACTTCCAACAATACTCGACGCCACCAACCTTTTTGGTAATATTTTTTTTGTGTAGTTTAATCATACACACCAAAACATGTAATAACATATAATTACTTAATAGCATGTTGTCTGCTCATAAACGAGGATTACGATGCTAATTAGCTTCTCTTTGCAGGCCCAAACTTCGAATCCTGAGTTGAAACTGGGTAGCAGCAGCCAAGAATCTCACAGTTTGAGTTGCACTTAGGATTTCCACAATCCTCAACACTGTCTTGATGGAAAACAGGTATAAATAGCGGAAGCAAATAGCCAGGATGACTTGCATGTAATATAGATAATACATAATTATAGATTTTAATCAACCATAAGATCGATACTTATCTTTTGAAGCGTGATAGCGATCGCGAAAAGAGCCTCCAAGCAAGAGCGAAAACGTCCACGAGATCATCTTCCAGTTCCACAGTCTTCTGTTGTGTGACCCGAATAATGACCAGAATAAGCGAAACTCGTGTGGGCGAGTTTCTCCTAGGAAAATTGTATAGTAATACCATAGCCTCCTTATGGAATAAGACCTCTTTATATAGCCACAGGTTTTAGGGTTTAAAGCCTTTTCCTAAACCTGTTGGGTCTTACTTTTCCACCAAGAAATATAATTTCATTTAATTCCTAATTATTCGGTCACAGCAGGGACCGCAGTATTTAATTAACGAGGCTTCCTATTATGGACTTAATTCAAAATATCTGAATTAATACTACCATAATAAATTACAAATTATTCCACTAAAAATTCGTAACTGCACTCCTCAGTTCAATTTCGAAATTCTTCCATTAAACATTATTTAACTCCCATGTTAAGATTCAGATACTAATCGAATAAATTAAATTACTGACAATTTAATTCATTGATTATTTCCTTTAGACCTTCGCTAAACTTATTTCATGTGACGGATACAAAATCCACCTGCAGGGTTTACACATGAAAACTTATAAGTTTTCATAAAGGTGTATCATCAATCTCTAGACCGAGACATGGATTCCATCAACTAATTATTACTTCGCCAATGTATATCATCATTATCCAATTTACCAGGCATATTGACCCACAAAAGAAACTCGCCTTTTAGTAAATCAAAATAATAAATAATATACACAACTAATAATAATTATATCAAGATTAAGAGTATAAGTACATTTAATGGCTAGAGAATTTATTTTATTAAGTCGGTATAAAATACTTATCTCTACTTGGTTCATTCAATACATACAAAATGTACTAACACAAGAAGTCGGAATTAAACCATTCTCATAATCAAGATAATTATATTTAATCTTGTGCTACAATCATTCCTGATGGTTTGTCCAATTCCATCACTAGATTGTGAACATGATCTTTATACTTATAAGAACCGATGATTTAATCTTCCGTGTATAAGCTAAACTCTATACACTAAATCATCTACTATATAAGTAACGGGCACAAATGAATATATGATCTATTTAAAACTTTGTTAAACTTAAATAAATAATTATTTCATAATAAATACTATATCCAAACCAAAATTCATGATTAATAGTATATATCCCTAACATGTCTTCCCCCTCAGATAATCTGCACATTCAATTAGTGTCTCCATTGCCAACCTCAATCTATCAATTGCCCTATTTAGTTCTGTCAACCTCCCGTTCTCTGGTAGCCCCTCGTCCCTCGCTAGGAAAATCATTGTTTGTAATGCCTGTAGTTAAAGAAATTAATCATGGCGCTAAACAAGAACCATTTTGCACCTATCAAAAAGTTAGTTCATTTTAGGTGACAATTCTTTCTTTTTAGTATGCTCCAGAAAGAATGAAACTGTTATAATTAGAAATAATTTATTTTTAATTTTTTTATTTTACCTTCAATAACATGAATTTGAGCTAACATTGAAACACGCATTGATCTAGGATTTCGCAAACACGAGTGCATCACTAAAGAAAAGAGAAAGAATAAAGTATTAAGTGGGAATCAATCCATGTTTCCTTGGGTAAAATAACTTAGCATTCAACTAAGTCCACGCCTTATTGGAGCACGGGGCCAGTAGATAATATTAGATTAATTCTAAGAAATATGTACATAAAATACCTAGTTTGACAAAAAAACCATGGGTTCACGTGCACCATAATTTGGACAATAACTACGGCGGCCCTGACATTAAAGACTATTAAATGTGTTTCTTATTAAGGTTAAAAGACAGATAATATGAAGGATTGAGCAGAAAATTTATTTTAACAATTAGTACCATGGTTTGTTGAACCCTGGTGAATTGATCAGTAAGTTGTTTCTACTCGACCTTAATCTCCTCCAATAACTCATTCAGCATCAGAGGCTGATCCTGCGACAAGTCCAAAACATTCTTGTTCACCGGCCTAAACGCTAGTCTTGGTCGAAACCCGAGTTTGGAAGCAAAATGTGGTTCTTTTGGACAAGTAACACCTTAATAGGTGTAAAAAAAAGATGATATTTTTATATATAGCGCCCAATAACGTTAACTGTGTCGTTAATGTATAGCGCCCAATATTTGGGCGCTATACATAGAAAGCTGACATTAACAGGTATAGCGCCCAAATACCCGGCGCTATATCCCTTTTTTTTTAAAACGAGCCGTCTTCTTCAAGACGACCATTCTGCTTCTTCTTCCTCAATATTTTATATCTTCTTCTTCTTGGTCCCCCACTCCCATACCCGCTGCCCCACTATTAAAAAAAAAAAAAATTTGGGTCCCCCGTCACATAAAAGGTGAAGAACGTAGGTCCCACATTCGAGTAGAGCTTCGTATTATTGTTGATTCACAATTCCGAAGTCAAAATTTCAATCTATTTGCTTTCCGAAAATTCTAAATCGAGGTATTTCGGTTTATTTTAAGTTGAAACTTTTATAATAATGCATATTATTTGATTTGTATGTGTTCTATTTCGGTTTGTATTTTTTTGCTCGAAACTAGTATGTTAAATTTATCCGGATTTAATATTAGTATTTTATAAAAAAATATAAATTTGTCAAATAAATTTGCCTGTTAATATCCTGATTTATATATGTGTGTTTTCATGCCGTTTTGTGTTTTATTTGCAATTAAATTTATTTGTTGTTTATGTTTAGTTTAGATTATTTTTTAGCGTAGTAAAATCTAGACCTTTTTAGCATAGTAAAATGTAGACCCTTTTAGCATAGTAAAATTTAGAGCCTTGTAGCGTAGTAATGTGTAGTATTTTAGCTTAGAATTCCTTTTATTTAAGTATATTATACTGGTAGTTGAAAATGCAAACTTTGTACAATTAAGTTAATAATTGTATCAACACACATAATTACTAATGTTAATTTGGTGCCACTCAAAATATCGAGCCCGAAACCCATAGGTGTGTGTGTATATATATATATATATATATATAATTTGTACAATCAAGTTATTAAAAAATATGAATTTAAATTTTAAAACAAACACATAATTATTAATGATAGTTTGGTGCTACTGTGACTCAAATATCGAGCCTGGACCTCATAGGTATAATTTTTGTATAAAGCTAAAAATTGTGTATCTCAAAAAAATAATATTTAATATACAGAATAAAATACAATTAATGTTGTTTTAATTTACAGTTGACGACATGGACGCGACTATACATCCCATCCCTCGGACGTTGGATCTATTATCCCTAAGCCCCAGCATAGATACGAGTATATATGGGATGGACAGTTGCTTACGCAGACTTTCTAGGCCAGGAGAGTGGATCTATTGTGAGACATTTTGAGTCATAATAGAGTTCTACATCCCCGCGTGCTTCATTACCTGGAGGAGATGGGATTATATAAGATTATTAAGATTGGCTGGATACAGCTCGACTGGGCTTTGATCACGGCCTTGATTGAGTGGTAGCGACCGGAGATGCACACTTTCCATCTGCCCATCGGCGAGGTCACCATCACACTCCAGGACGCTGAGATTTTATATGGCCAGTCCGCTGATGGCTTGCCAGTTTTACTGCCTCCGACCATGAGATATTATTCGCGGTAGTCTTATTGGAATATGCTGCACATGCTCACGGGTTTTAGGCCAGAGGACGAGACTGTAGCATCTGGGTCCAGTCGTATGCAGTTGGTCCCCATTAGAGACCACTTGGAGCAGATCCACCATACTATCACCGACGAGTTAGCGGAGGTGGATGTACAGCGATATACGAGGCTGTTGTTGCTCCTTCTACTGGGGGGTCTTGTTCCCGAACACTTCGGGGAACCTAGTGAGCCTCCTTTTTCTGCATCATATTGGCCGGTTCGAGGATACAACCATCTACACCTGGGGTGGTGCTGTCATCTCATATTTGTACAGGCAGATGTGACGGGCTTGCATCGACACACAGAGAGACGTTGGTGGCTTTCTGCCGCTTCTACAGGTGACAACATATTTAAATAATATGTCCATTAGTTACAATTCTACCTAGTTATAGTTAATCTTATACTTTACGTCAACTTTGTATGTTAGGTTTGGGCCTGAGAGCGATTTCTGCAGTTTCAGCCACCTCTACCACAGCTACCGGCTAATGTAGAAATTCTGCATCTCCCTCTAGCCTATAGGTGGGTTATGCGTCGTACTCTTGCACGAGAGTATGATGCCCATCATAATCTCCCCCTCTGCAGGGATGTGTTGGATCTGCTGGAGGACGCACAGGTGAATATCTAACTAAACTTACCTGTTATAGATTAACTTAGTGTTGCACATACTAACGGTTTGTGTTCTTATTTGATAGTTCATCTGGACGCCGTACATCGATGAGGTGATAGGTACCCTGCCAGCGTATTGCACGTTCGACCGACATATTTGGAGGACTTCTGTCCCGCTCATATGCCTCGATATTGTCGAGCATCATTCCTCCGAGCGGGTATTTCGTCAGTTTGGCCTGTCGCAGCCTATACTGAGTTCGCCTGCATGGCTTGCTTTACATTATGAGAGGGATGATCGGTCCAGGGCGGACGACACATTTATGGCATGGCTTGATGAGCAGTTGGGTACTTGGGACAGGCAAGGGGACTTGACCCCACCTCCACAACACTTTCCTATTTAACGTTATATGGCATGGTACCGCACTATTTCCCGACTTTTTATCGGGAACCCAGTTCATCAGGCACACGGTCGGTACATCCCATATGCCGGGAGACACGAGGCTCTGCTATGTTTTCTGTTATTATTAATTATATACCTGTAATTTAGTGCCAAGTATGTAGTTTATATTTTTTACTTTATGTAGGCGATTGGATTGCATACCGTCTATCATATGGGGAAGCAGATGCAGAGTCATGTCCATGATCCTGTGGCCATGCAGGAGTATAGTCGTCGATTCATGGATGTGGCTGCCTAGACACTGCAGCGAGCCCGATCGGATCAGCGTTTGGCACACGAGGCTGATTATATGGACCTAGCGCAGTACCATCGAGGTCATGGTATCCCACGAGCTGGATGTGCCCAACGAGCTGGTGGTGTCGGACGATGTGGTCGTGGGCGGAGAGGAGGTGGCCCCCAACAAGGGGGCGTTGAGGCTCCTGCTGCTGATGTTGCTGCTGATATTGCAAGTGGCATGCATGAGACGGACATGCCGTCTTACAGCCTTGGAATTTATCGCACTCCAGTACCATCGCAGGTGACCCCATCGGGTCAATTATTGATCACGGGCTCGGATATTCAAGGAGTGGATTGGGGTAGATACTTCCCAGGCCCGTCTACCACTGATGAGGATCGACCGACCCGAGATTTTTATAGTGGGTGCCGACTGAGTTATGACTCCACATCACAAGCGCAGGTATGAGTTTATTAGTATTGAATTTGAATTTGTTTTAATTGTAACTTATTTATTTTCTTTAACTTTATTAATTTCCTTTTTAAGGCTTCATGTGATGCTGCGAGAGATGACAACATTCAGGATCCAGACACGATGATAGTAAGACAATATAAATTGTTGTGAATTGTTATATAGTTTTCTATACTAAATTTCATATTATTATGTAGCCTTCTATTGGACCTGACAGCACCACGGATATATGTCATCTTTCGCCGCATCCGGCTATAAGGAGACGACTTTATAATGATGATCCTGATAGCGCACCCGGGCGGGAGGGGATGCGCCTCAGGCCAGCGGCTGCATTGAGACACACCGGATGCGGGACACATTGATTCGGCCTTTTTTTTTATTTGGTGTAAATAATATTTTTGTATACATTAACAACAATATTTAATCGAATATGCCCATTACTTTTTTTAGTTCCCCATTCGTTTGATAGTTTCATACAACAAAACAAGTACTTAAACTTAACTTCTATTTCAATTAAAATAAAATTTAGCACAACAAACAAGGAAAACATTACTACAGCACAAACACAAACATAGCAGACCAACATAATAAAAATACATGAAATATGAAAAATACACTAAACACATACATGCCAATGTTTAGCCCCGGTTGTCATTTATTCTCCGCTCCAACCACTTAAATCGTTCTTCCAGTTGTTCTTTTTCTTCTTCTACCTCTTTCAATTTCTCCTTCATCTCCGCAAGTTCCCGTTTATATTTTTTTTTACGTTCCTTTTGTGCTTCACAATTCCATTGTGTTTTCCATTTTTCTTCTCCCACCTCCTTCAGTTTCGCCCTCAAGTCTGCAATAATTCTATTGCTTTCTTTTTCATATTCCCGTTGTCTTAAACACACATTATGAAGATACTGCAGTTGTTCTCTGTAGCATTCTTGATAACATGGTTCATCAACCCATTCCTCAAAATCACAAATAGGTTCGCCGGGAACCTTGTAAAACTGGTTCATACAGTGCCAGTAGCGGCGTCCAACTTCACCAACGTCCCAACAATTTTGCATCACACATGCTTTTCCACACTTGCACTTTGGTGGACGAAGAGGTTGAGCCATTTGTGAAATATTTGCTTTTAGTAAAAAAACCTTACTTTTAATGAAATATTTGCTTTTAGTAAATTTTGAGCACACAAAATAACTACAATGAGCTCGTTATTTATAGGCGAGACAACACCCACATAATGTAGCGTTTAACCGTGCTAAATACATAATGTACTATGTAATAGCGCTATATTTTGCGTGTTAAATATCATGATGTTGACAAGACAACCTTATGTCAGCTGGTCAACTTTTTCAGTTCGACAAGACAATACACACATAATGTAGTGTTCAACCGCGCTAAATACATAATGTACTATCTAATGGCGCTATATTTTGCGGGTTAAATATCATGATGTTGACAAGACAACTTTATGTCAATTGGTCAGCTTTTTCAGTTCGACAAGACAACACACACATAACGTAGTGTTCAACCGCACTAAATACATAACGTACTATCTAATGGCGCTATATTTTGCGTGTTAAATATCATGATGTTGACAAGACAACTTTATGTCAGCTGGTCAGCTTTTTCAGTTCGACAAGACAACACACACAAAGCTGTATATTTAACCGCGCAAAATATGCAGATAATTTTATTAAATTATTATTTAAATAGGTAAAATGAAAAGTACAAATCATAATTAACAAGCATAATTTTATTTCATAAATCTTGCAACATAGACATAACAACTAATTATTACAACATCAACTCATGAGTAGTTTACACTAGAAAAACACCCACCACGAGCTTGATTAATTTTGCCACCCAAACCAGCTGAAGGACATTTACGACGGTTGTGTCCTGTTTGCGAGCATATACCACATTTGCGCGCATAAACGGTATCACTAACATCCATTTGGTTCCGTATACGCGTTCTCTTCTACACCTGTCTTTTACGCAAATAGGACTTGTTACACACCATTTTAAATGGTTTCGGAGGCCAATAATGCTCAGCACCCACTGGCTGCAACTGACCACTATATGTGTTTAGGTACTTGGAAACACTATATTATTGATCAACATAGTTGGTCTCCGCATAACCAACGCATTGAAAACACTTGATGGTATGTGAGCAAGGCATGTGGTAGATGGATCATTTCCCACAGGAGCATAACCTTGCTGATTCATTTATAGTATGTACATTATTACCCCGATTATTATGGATAGCGGTGCGAACTTCAAAAACACCTCTTTCGTTATCATACTACAAAAATGAATGCCAATGTGCTCGCCGTCTGTATTTCTCAAATCTCTGCATCGGCAGTGGCATAAATTCAACACCCCTTTCCATCAATTCCGTTGCAACTACAGACCGTTCAACAAACCTCTCCGCCATCTGCTTTAATGACATCCGCACCATGGGTGTGACGGGCAATCCTCTTGCCGACTTCAATAACCCGTTGAAGGACTCTGACACGTTTGTAGTAAGAATTCTCTATCGTCTACCACCATCCGCATGAAAAGTCCACTTTTCCGGGTGATGTCGCATTAACCAACAATAGGCTGCCTCATCTTCTTGCCTGATAGAATACATATGCCTTATTGGGATGTGCCTTCTAAAAATTGGCCTTAAAGTGCCTCACACAGTAACTGTGGTATGCATAAGGTTCTTGCGATGCAGGCAAGTTCTCCACAGAACTTGATATACCATCGTGCCGATCAGATATTACACAAATACCTGAACGTCGTTTGACAACGTGCTCTTTCAGGTGGTTCAAAAACAACGTCCACGTCTCTGTGCTTTCATTGGCACAAACAGCAAAAGCTAGAGGAAATATCTGTACATTAGCATCCACTGCCACGACTATTAATAGCTTGATATCGTACTTTCCATAGACATGAGTTCCGTCTATGGATATTATGAGCCGACAATGCAAAAAACCATCAATTGCTGGCTCAAACGCCCAGAACACGTAATTGAATATGTATTCTGGTGTTCCCGGACTCCGCTCAAGCTTCCATTCAACAACTGTCCCGGGGTTAAAGTGTTGCAGTGCGGCCATGTACTTTGGCAGAGATGCAAATGACTTATCCCAATTACCATAGACAATTTCAAACGCTCGATTGTGCCCGAGAAATGCCTTTCTTTTCGTAATGGTATGGCCATATTCTTGGTGGACTGATGTAATGCACTCTTTGATTTTATACCTTATGGACGCTTCGAGGTACGGAATAAGTACAAGAGAATTCAAGTCAATATCCAAGTTGAAGTGATTCTCGTTGAATGTGTCCATTTCGTATGCGTGGGTGGGAATGTATTTACCCACTTTCCACATACCTGTCTTTTTCTTGGTCGCACGCAACATCCAATTACATGGACAAAACCACCTACGACAAACAGCCTTGTATACCATCGGACTTGACTCCCATACCTGCATCTCACGACACTTTTTTACGTTATGCATTTTACAAGCCCTGCTTACGCACGCTTTATCAGGAAAAAGCATCCCCTTTGCAAGCACCATTGGTCTAGACTCATCCCACATTGCTGTCTGGATTTCATCAAAATCCCTTGTAAGAGCTTCCACATCCGGCACGGTTGGCAAGTTATCAATATAAGGAATCTCCCTTGAATGAAACGGCACTTTGAACTCGTACACTCTTCGTCTAGGGGGGTCTCTCTTCAAATCAGGTCCTTTCTCCTCATGCTGCGCATCACCATCCTCACGAGGAAAGGGTGTATCGTCTCCGGATTCATCGGCATTGTTATCGTAATCACTGTTCTGTTCCTCACTCTGTGCATCTGCCAGATCCCGATGTAATATGTCGTTTTCGGAAAATTGAGTGAGTACAGGTGGTTCAACTTGCTCGTTTTCACGGCACAACCAACAAAAATATAAGCTACTGAATTAATAAATGTTTTTCATATGGCTATATCACTTCACTTACGAGTCGTAGTGTGATGAAATTCCATGATGGACGTTTTCAATTAGGTGATGACTACCGGATGGGCCACTTGTAAAATTCATATCCGGCGGTATCCCCTATTAAATATATGAGCGTTAATACAAATTCAATACACAAAAAATATACATAATTAACACAAATGAAAATTAAAGTTTACCACTCGTCTTGTGAATTATGGAAAGCAGGGTATAAATTATTTTCTCGCTGCTCATTTGCCGGCGATGATAAGTTTAAATCAAGGAAAACTCTTTCATCCAGAACCTGTCCTGCAAAAACTGCTCCAGAATAACCACCCGATGACTGGGGGTTATCTCTACTACGCACAACCTCGTTTTTTGGAACGTCTTCGACCTTCACGTACATTTCCAACATTGTGATTACAAGAAATTTCCGGCATTCATCCGGAGTCCTCAGAAAATCACTCAAAGTTTCATCATCGTCGATGTTAAACTCCGAGTAAAAAGCAACCCCTTGTGGAGTGACGGAATACGGATATCTTCCGGTTACTTTAAGTATCACTGAACGTTTCCTCACACTCATTTTTTTGCATAACAACGATATCAATCTATCGTACTTCATTGTAAGTGGCAATTTAACATGACACTAGCATGTAAACTGTAGCCCACATAGTTATTCTCCATCACAACCTCACCCCCCTAATATAATGAAACTCTTATTCTACGCTCTTCAGACATAATGAAAAAATGCTGAAGAATTTAACAACAATAAACGTTTCTACAAGAGTATGGAAATGGCTGGCCGGGAAATTTCTACGCTATACACCTTTTGAATGAATTTCTATACAATCCTAACCTCTTTATATAGGAAATAGCTAGCCGGGATTTTTTTTATATATATATATATATATAGCGCCCAAAAAGTGGGCACTATACGCTTTTGAATTATTGAAGTGAGGAATTATTGGTGGGGCTAGGAAAAAGGTGTATAGCGCCCAAATACTGGATGTTATACATAAAGTTTTATGTATATGGGCGCTATACCTGTTAGTGTCAGCATTTTATATATAGCGCTCAAATACTGGGCGCTATACATTAACGGCACAGTTAACGTTAATGTATAGCGCCCTATATATAAAAATATCATCTTTTTTTTTACACCTATTAAGGTATTACTTGTTCAAAAGAACCACATTTTAGTTCCGGACTCGTCGAAACCCTGCTATCCATAGGTAAGTAGGCTCGAGAGCCGTGAACCAAGTAGGGGATTACACTAGGAAAACGCTCTCCTGTGTAACTTTTGATTAGGCTACGTAATACGTACAGTAATGGGCCAACACTTGGTCTATGATGAGCCTTTCTTCATTAATGCAATTGTCATTGCTTTCGGAGGTTAAGCGAAGCAATTGTTGTAAGAAAAACTCTTGTTAAATCAATCAGCCTGATTACGCAACTATGCCTTATAAAAAGGACTAAGCGATCGTTGCAAATATAATTCGATTTACAAGTTCGGAATCGATCACACCGAGAATTAAGGCTTAGCTACAGTTGTTCACTATCACCAAAAATTCAAGCTTGAAAAATTCTTAATTTATAGATATTAAGATTCTTGTGTTTAACTAACTAACTAACTAACAAATTAAAATAGTAAATAAACAACTACAGATACTAAGGGTTAGAGACAAGATTAAGGAGGTCTAGAGTTATGATTTCCCCAATTGTTGGATTCCTTCCTGCTATGTCTTCTATACCTTTTGCATAAGTATTCTCTATCGATCATGAGCGCTCTGCGTGTTATAATTCTCTCACGAGTAATTACTACAATTTACTAGACATACTCTCCCGAGTTACACTAGCTGGCTTTAATTACAGCTCACTTAGATCGCACCCAAGGTTTCGTTATCCCCAATCCCACCTTTAAACCCTTGGTTATTGATTCCTCACATACGTCGGGAGTGATGTTGTTCAACAACTACCTTAATATGCACTCTCTCCCGAGTAATACATACTAAATAGGCACAGCTAATTGAGGGCCCTTCAATCAACCACAAGAATAATATAGTTGAACAAATAGAGAAACTACTATGGCTCAATTATAAATAAACATAACAAGAATTTATCCTACAAAAGGTTCTATCAAAACCCTAGATAACAAATTAGTTATTCATAATAGTATGTAAAACTACAATACTAAAAGTCATAACCAACAATGAAAAATAGGAAGAGGAAGGAAAAACTCGTAGAAGAATTCTCAGCCTTACTCCTATTGTGTCTCTGCCTCCTTAGGTCGAATCTGTGTCAAAAGTATGTCCAACCCCTTAAAAATACCATTTTTCCATGTATATATACCAAGTAGGGTCGGGCCCAAACAATTATACCTTCTCCTACGCAAAAAAGGACAATATTTCACGTCTGGACTGTCGCGGCCGCGGCCCGACCGCGGTACAAACGCGGTATATGGCAGGTATACTGCCTCAGCTCGCTTCAGGTCCGCGGTTGCGGTTTCGACCGCGTTTTTCACCATGTTCCGTTTGGAATTTAGAAAAACGTAAAACATGAAAGTTGTAGACCTTTGAGTTAGCTTTCCAACCATATATTGTAGAGCCCAAATGGAGTTCTGAGAAAAAAGGTTATGTGCATTTTACTAGACAGTACGCAATATGCCTACTCGATTCTTCATTTTGTTGTTCTATCATCCGTTGATCCCCGAATACGATCCCGGCTTAATTCCTTGGGATTTTACTAAGACTTCAAAGCTCCAAATCACTTGAATTCATTTCATAGCATCTATATAGCTCGAAATCACTCCTACAAGGCATAAAACACACCTTTAGTGCAAAACACTAGCGATCAAAGCGCAAACTCAATTAAAATGCAGTAAATTTAAGTGTAAGAAACGACTAAATACGTAATTATAGCCTATCATCAAAGAAGGTTTCGAAAGATTCAATTAAATCGTTATTGGATTCAAGTTGTGTAGCAGTTGGAATCATTCTAATTAAGGCACTCTCTCTATAATTACTGCCTGGAATATATCAAGAGAGTAGACTTACGTGCAAGATATACACTCTTCCTCACCAATCATATATATATATATATATATATATATATATATATATATATATATATATATATATATATATATATATATATATATAGTAATACAATATTTATGGTATTAACGGTTTTCACTTTTAAATTTCTTTTTCTGGTTAGATGAAAGTAATTTCTGGATTACTCGGATGCTTGGAAGACTAGAATTTAGAACTGACAAAAATTCTTACCGAAGAGATGAAACGCTGACTTTTCTAGTAGCAATGAGAATCGTCAGTAGCTAGCTAGTAATGGCGGTGTAGTGTACTAGCTAGACAGCAGCTGAGGCATACGTCAACTGAAATTGTGGCATGAAAATTATTTATATATATGGAATTGTGGCATGAAAATTATAGGACTATTTTTCTTTATATTATGATAATATTTGTTGCTCTATATTTCTTGGTAGAGACGGTGTTGAGATTGTCTCCTTGAAAATCATATTTTGATTGCTACGGCAGCTATGGTTTAAAGGGTGGCAATACAATGACCGCACAGATTGCCAGTGAAGAGTTGATGTAGGATCTAATACTTATACGCACATAGGCTGCTGCACAAGATATATTGCAATAGCTTCACGTGCTACTATATGGTCTTCACAAGAAGTTTGCTGTCACCTCTCTCTTGCTTGTTTCCTTACTACTATTTGTCTAGAATATGAAAACAAAATATTCTAAAACTTAAAATAAATGTTCCCTACTGGAAAAAAATATATATTTCCTCTCCTTTCATTTTGTGTGGTGAGGTTTTATTGGAGAAAAGAAATATTGTCTTAAGCATATCACAAGACTTCGATAGATTTTTATGATTATAAAAGGATGTTATTTAGATTAGATAGTTTAAGTCTAAATTGTTTAAAATATAAAAATATAATATTCTTGTTAATAAATTATAAGAAAATGGTAATAGCAAGAATAGGGGTAAATTTCACAAATAATCATTACTATGACTATTTTTCACCAAAGTCATATAAGTATATTTTGTTTTTGAGCAAACAGGAAATATATATGTTAATTACTAAGGAATGTCTGGTACATGTTTATCATAAGATGTGTCACGAAGGACACACTGATTACTTAAGCTTGCTAAAAGTTTGCAAGCATCAAAAGATAGGAGTTTTTCATGAGTAATAATATCAAGTCTTTCACTATCCACAAAATCTATTACATCACTTGTAGGTTTAACGAAAACTTTTTTTCTTGTCTTCTGGGCATTTCTTCTTCCAGCTATTCCAAAAACTTGATTGTCCATGTCCAGGCATTTTTTGGCTAGTTGATGAGCAACCCTATTCCCCTGCCTGAAGGTGTGCTGGAGGATAACATTCTGTTGGTGCATTAACCACCTGCAATCATTAACAACCTTGTTAAATAATTTGTTGCCTTCATGTATTGCGTGGATTAACTTTAAGCAGTCCGTCTCTATTTCAAGTGGGTAGAGTTTTCATTCCTTTGTTGTTTTGAGGCCTTCTCTTAGGGCTTTCAATTCAGCTGCTAGTGAACCATTAGCATGAGACAATTTTGTAAAGCCAACAACCCCCAACAACCCAATTACCATTAGAATTTCTGAAACACCACCTAAGCCACAATGTTGGTTATAGTTTGTGAAGTTGGCGTCAACGTTTAGTTTAAAACAACCCTTTGGAGGTTTATGCCAATTGATTTTAATGAGTAATTTGGAAGAGTGTATAGGAATTTTCCCTGTGAGAAGTTTGAATTCCAAAGCCCTCTGCATGATAAGGGAATCATTAATAGGGTTGATAGTGTTGTTATGGTTATTGTTGTTCGTATTAATCCAAATGTTCCAAATTATAAAAGGAAAATAAGATTTCCAATCTAAAGCCATTTTTTGTGGTGGATGGTTAAGGTCACGTATATGTATTAGCCAGTGTTTACCATTTTGGTTGTTGTGGTGTTGCAAACGAAGGCTAGCCCAAAATTGGTTGACGACTTTGCATTCTAGGAAAATGTGCTTAATGGATTCCTCTTTTGGACTTTTACAGATGGGAGAGAAGGGGTCAATGTTTGAAAGGTATTTTCTGCAAGGGATTCGATCATGTAAGTATTGTCATAGGAAAAATTTGATTTTGTTTGGGCAGTCTAGATTCCAAATCCAGTCATAATCTAAGTCAGTGCTATTGGGAATTTCTAGAAGTGTATAACATGATCTACTAGTGAATACCCCTTTATTTGTGAGAGACCAAATAGGAAGATCATTTGGGGGGACCCTTGAGACGGATTTTTATTTTGGATATATTTGTTAGAAGGTCTGGAGGTAGGGAGAAGGAAAGGTTGTCTAGATTCCAATTGCAACCATCAAAAATATCTTTTATTTTTATAGAAGTATCTTTAAGGGAAGGTGGACCTATCACATGATTCCTTATGTTGCCAAATTTGGGGATCCAATTTGCTTCCCAGATATTAAGGTTTGAATGAAGGTGTGGGGACCATATGATACCTTTTGAGCAAATTTTCCACCATTTGCAAATGCTTTTCCAAACGAAGAGATGTCCTATTTATTGAGGATGCTGTACAATAATAGGAGATGATCAGTTTGGCCCAAGGAATGGTGGCTTTTGTAAGGAGTCTCCAGCTTAGGCTGGCTAGAGTACATAGATTTTTATTTAGAGCATTATGGATGCCTAAGCCACCAGTGTGTTTAGGTTGGCAAAGGGTAGGCCAGTTGACTAGATGAATTTTCCTTTTATTATTTGAGCTACCCCATATAATATCTCTTTGGACTTTGTCAATCTCTTTTAGGGTTTGTTTAGGAAGAAGAGTGTATTGCATGTAGTAGTTAGGAATTGAGTTTAGGCAAGATGTTGCAAGGGTGATTCTTCCTGCAAGAGTAAGGAACTTCAATTTCCAAGAGGCAAGTTTGGTTCTCATCTTATCGATAAGGAATTGAAAGTCTCTAGGTTTTGGGTTATGGTTTAAGATAGGAAAACCTAGGTAGGTGCCAAAGTTAGTGCTTTTTTTGATTCCTAACATAGTGGTAATATCTCTAATAAGAATATGATTATAATTTTGGGAGAAGAGGATTTTTGACTTAGTAATATTGATAATTTGGCCTGAAAGGCACTACAAGAATTTGGATTTTTAGTGGCAACATATAGTGGCGACCCTATAGGTTGCTACAAAATTTATAGTATTAGCAGCGACATTAAAAGGTCGCTACAGAAGGTGAATATTTAGTAGCGACTTTTCTGAGGTCGCCTCTGATGTGGCTGAAATTTTCGGTCTCGCTAAGAATAAAATTTTGGCTCCAAATTATTTGTGGTGACTTTTAACCTATCACCACTAAAGATACTTTTAACCTAGAAATTTTAATTTAAAATAACAACAAAAAATTAAAAAATAAACTCCTTCTTTCTAATTAAAAGATACGAAGCCCTTCAGACACACAAACAGGCCTCTCTCTAGAAATCCCTCCCCCCTCTCTCTAAAATCACATCTCTGCTAAAATTTCATGACTCAGCTCTAAATCTTTCTAATCAAAATGTGAATCTCATTTATCAGGTATGTGTTCAAATCCCTATTCTTTTCCTTTTTCTTTTAGAACGAAAAATCTGATATAGCTGTTGTTCAAATCCATATCGATTTTGTGGTGGAAGAATTGAACAACTGATTTCTCTCATATAGCTGCTAGTGACCCTAATTCTTTCTTTTTTGTTTATACCCATACTAGTTTATATATAAATTTATTTTTGGATTTTTTTATAAGGATTCTTTAAGGCAAAATTTTCAACATGCAGTTAGGGATTATTGTTATTTCAGTAATTTTATATTTGTATTCTTAGATTTTATCTCGAATTTCTCTGAACCATTTGATAATCTATAGGAATACAAAAAAAGAGCCGCACAGGAAGACTCATTTGAGGCGTATTTGGTGTTGTTGTTGATTTTCAGTCTTGACAGAACTCGACTATCTTAGTTTGGGTAAGTTAAAAGCTTCTTGTTGAGAGACCTATTGTATGTTGGTATTCCATACTCGTAAGGGCTGGTTGAATCGCTGCCATAATTTTCCTTTAGCAGTTGTATCCAATGTGTTTCTACTGTGGTGTATTCATTTTTGTTATGTAGATTTCTGAAATTCATAGTGATCTCAGATTTGTATGAGAATAAAGACCATTTACAAACAGATAGAGTTAAATTATTTGATATTCTTTGTTTTTTACTATCATTACTTATCAATTAAGGTTAATCACTAGATTCGAAGTATGCTTGTATTCTTAACATTGTTTCTTCCCATGGGCTATGTTGTTGTCGTCTCTCTAATATCTTTTGTGAGGATTTAGACTTCGCATTTTTTTTGAGTTATGCAATCTTCTGTAGACATTGTTTTTTAGAGGTTTCTTCATCACCCACAAGTTCTGGTTGACATTAATCACGAAAATTATTGCGTTTAATTAGTAGAATCTTGCACCTACGTCGTAAACATAACTAGTCTATAACCATAAATAAAACATTGATAAGCTGTAATCATGTGCTTAAGTTTGGAAAAATATTTACAATATTATCATTCTTTCATAATATACTCTATCTTTAACCTCTTCTTATTGTCTATAACAAATTATGCAACAGAAACGACGCCATGTCTACTTCCATTATAGAGAAGAGAAAAAACTAATATGGGAAACAGGATATAATAAGAAGTCAATTCCAACTTTTGTCATTCAAGTTGGCAATTTAAAACATGTTTCCAAGTTCCTTGCAAGGATCAATGTTGTCTGATTTAAGATCATTACTCCAAAAACTTCTCTGTTTTCGCGTATTCTGGAAAAGGATTGCGGAAAAGAGCATAGGTCTCTTTGGTGCATAATGGGGATTATAATCTCTGTAATCTTCTACATTGTAATTATTTTTCTGTAATTATTTTTTTGTACCAACACCATGTAACCACTTTCTACATTGTAAAAATATTCTGTGTTTTTTCAGCTTTTATAGTACATTCGATAGATCATGTCCTTCCCTTGCACCTTGTTATATTCTATGAAATGTTTGCTTCTTTAGAGCAATTTCTAGCATTTTGTGAGCTCAACAATGACATGAATGAGGTTTACTACTGGCTTCTGTCCATATTGTCAATGTTGGAAAAAGTAAACTAGATTTATCCAGTTTACCTAGTATTAGGAAATTAGCTAAGATGCACGTTTGAAAGACATGTTTTCCTGTATGTATCAGATTGCTCTAAAAAAGAGTTTAGAGCTTATCAATTTAATACTCTTTGAGTCTAGTTGGGTAAGAGATATTAAATCTATTTATCAATAAGGTGTTTGTAGATGTGGCAGTGTATATATTTTTTTTATGAAACTGGTTTATTTCCTTGTAACCAAAACGAATGAGTAAGAGTAGAAACTTGCTGCAATATTTCTCATTTTATTTAGAGGTGATTAGATTTGTTCATTTCTCATGTATGTTAGTTATTATATATGTTTTGATTATTATCAATGTTGCACTTTTATTTAATTAACTTTCTTTTTTTTAAATAGAAAGGATGGATAAAAGTTGGTTCAATATTAGGAATAGAGTCGACCAAAGGTATAGAGATGGAGTAGACAACTTTCTTAATTGGGCATTCAGTCAACCAACAGTGAGCACTATGATTCGGTGTCCTTGAGTACCTGCATTTGTAGAAGAAATACCTGTGCAATACGCATAAACAGTTAACTGCACTGTCCAAACCAATGCACTGCTTTTGCACAAGTTTTTGTGTAGCCTCTTGTTGAATCATGTTGATATCCTTGCATGAAATCTTCCTGTTGAATCATGTTGATATCAGCTGGTCAGAAAGGCACAAAATCTGGACCATTGTGATCCTTGCCATCCTTTGTAGTGTAACAGCATCACTAGGGCATTGCTTTAAGTTCAAAGCAATAAGACTGCAAAACAGTCAAGTTTCTTGTTGTATCACCTTCCTGATAGTTTTTGCACAAGTTTCTTGTAGTGTAACAGCATCACTAGGGCTTTTGCACAAGTTTCTTGTTGTATCACCTTGCAAAAATAGTCACTAGGGTGTGGATTTTCAAATCTAATAGTTTTCTTGTGCACGTGAGTGTCAACTGTGTCGATGATTTATTGGTAACGATGATGTTTTCACTAGTTCTTTGTGCAAAGTAGTTGGAGTATATATTTTAACTTTGGTTGCTCATTACTTCTTTAAAATCAAAATAATATGAAAAGCTTTTGTTTATGCAATCACTTAGGGAGTGTTGATCACGTTTCCTTTTGTTTAGCTGGAAATCAACACATGATTTGTTGATTAAATGGACTTGAATACTTCCATTCTTTTCCTTCACATAGAGAAAAGCTCAGTTGAATCTTGTGGCCTCGTGAGAAATGGCAACACCAATACTAGATTCTCTCTTTATTTCAATTTATGTGTCTTTCTTTTTAAGCCTCTTTTACAAAAAGAATGGTATATTTTTATCCTAACACTTTCTGTTAAATTATCACTTACTTTACATGCCTTTTGCCCCCTTATTTATCTGATGGATCATTTTGTTGTTCTTGGTTGCGATCATAATCCTCAAATTTGAGATGACTTAGCTAAGTTCTTGAATTTTGTTCTCCATTTTATCCTTCTAAATCTCTGTAAATGTGTGAGTATCTTGATTCAGTTATTTATTCTGATGTATTATTATGGTTCCAGGATCAAGGTGTGGTGGAGGTATTATTGAGATAGTTGCTTCTGAAGCCAAAACTTCCTTTCTTATCCTCTGTATCTTTTAAGAAAAGAGCTCTTCGATGTGGATTTTAAGTTGCAAGCAAGGAATCTGTTTCAGTAGATTTTCCTTTTGTTGGTCCGCTGTTGGCTTGTTGATTTGTAGTTTATTTTTTGCTTGATATTCCCACAAGATTGGTATGGTATTTGTTGTCAATCTCTGGTTGAACAGTGTGATGTGAGGTTCTTGGAAACTTTACATGTACTACCTCATGAAATTTTCATCCTGTCGAGGAAAATGTTTGCTTATTCAGAGAAAAGCAAATAACTAAGCATACTTGTGGTACAAAGTCTTTTGCAAAAGTAGAGGAATCTACGGTAAAAATATATTTAATCCCCTAATATCATATATGCTTCTTTGTTATTTACATATTTATATATTTGCTTAGCCATTTTTTCTCTAAAATTATATTGTAGAGAAAAACTATTACTGGAGAAATATACACACCAGATAAAGTTTGGGAGATCCAACATACACGCAAGGATGATAGAGGAGAACTGGTGTGGGTGGATTCACAATCCCAACAAATTCATGTAATTATCTAAAATCATAGACTTGTTATCTTTCTGTTTCTGTAAGTTACATTCAGTGTGTTTTATTATGTTTCGATGTAAATGATTATGCATAAATGCAGGGTCAACTCCAAGATGTTGTCACTCAACAACAATCTGAAGAGAGCATTCCATGACTAGAGATGAGATTTTATCCACCGTTCTTGGTGAGAGAACAAGCTATGTTCGCGGAAAAGGATACGGAGAGAAGCCTCCTAAAAAGAGTAACACGCAACATGCAAACATAGAGTCCAGCGTGTATTCAGCTATGGAAATTGTGCGTCAAGAGATGAAAGCCGAGATGGATAGGAAGTTGCAAGAAGAACGTGAACATCTGTTGAGTTGAAAAGAAATATGGAGCTTGAGTTGCAAAGGAAGTTGGCAGAGGAGCGTGAACACGCAAATGCAGAAGTAGGCAAGAGGATCAATCTAGAAGTGGACAAGAGGATGCATGAATAATTTGCTAGTTTCATGATCAGAATGCAACAACAGGTACTTGCTCTGCTGCTTCTTAACAATTCGTCTTCCTTCTCGGCATTTCCTCTTCCTTAATTCTGGATAATTCTTCCGTCACTTGCTCCCTATCTTCTTTTCAACTTCTCCTTCTTTAAATTTCATCCTCTTGATAATAGACTATTGGTCTATTTTTTGTTTATGTGAAATCTGGATTTTTACAAACCAATTTAATTCTCTTAATCTCGTAATTAGTTACGTTTATGGCAGTTAATATGAAGAAAACACCGTAAATATATGTTGCTGATGAAATGAAACAGGTATATTGAATTTCTATGTGAAGGGACGATATGCTGGTTATGATATGAACTTGTAATTTGATCAAGTAGCATCTGGATAAGAATTTTCAGATCTGCTAACTAAAGCTTTAAATGTTTGGTGGTCTAACTTCTGAATGAGCATTATTCTAAAGAAGATAATGGTCTTTTGGCTCTTTTTTTCTTTCTTTTTCTTTTAGCTCAATGTTAGTATGATTATAACAGAGATGAGTGTCCTTCAACTTTTTGGCATTTTTATGTTGCTTTTGCCATACTACATGTTTCTGCTGAGATAGTTAAAGAGTAGAAACCTTTTGTCAAGACAGTACACGCTTCTACGGTTCTGCTTGTAGATATGCTTTACATGATAATAGTGAAAATTTTCGGGACCATTTATAGGTCCTGTTTGAAGGATGAAAATAAGTTAAGCTAGAATTCATGTTCAAATTTGATTACAGCCGCTTTGTAGCTCCTGCTGTTATCTGACTAGTGCAATGCTTAGAAGAATTTGACTAGTGTAAAATCATTTTGACTTGCGATTCCTGCTTGTGTGTTTATTGTTTCCTGCTTATGTGTTTATTTTAATAGTGAAATCATTTTGACTTGCGATTGCTATAATGTTAGATGCTTAATACTCCGTGATCGGGCTATTAAATGTAGTAATTGTCATGTAAATTAGCTTTTTTTCCCTGCTTGGGCAATGCTAAATGTTTTACTATAGATACAGAGTTTTCTAGATCAAAGGTGAAAATGAAAGAATGACAATGCATCCAAACCAATATGTTATCTTTCCTGCTGGGGCAATGCATCCTTGTTATCTTTTTTTCCTGCTTGGGCAATGCATCCTTGTTATCTTTCCTCTTAATAGACTAATTTTTAAAAGAATGACAATGCATCCCAACCAATTCAGTAACGAGTAGTCGACTCCAAAACCTAACTTCTGAATGAGCATTATTCTAAAGGAAGTCATTGGTATTCTATTAAGTTTTTCTATGTATGTTTTTTGATATAAAAAATCTCATTTTGTTCCTTATATATATATATAAAATATTTTTTTAGCAGGGACAAGACACTTAAACAATGGTATCGTTTAGGGATGGTGTCGACCAAGGAGCAATTACAAGGCACTTAATATTTTGTCTTTTTTTGGGATATGTATATGCGTACAATTACAATGCACATGTCGTGTAGTATTATGTAATTGACTTTTTTGTAATGAAAATATTTATAATATTTAGTTTGAGAAATTCTTTTGGTGTTTTTTAAATATTATTGGTTGCTTTTAATATTGGTAGTCAATAGATGTGAATATCCAGTTATTAAATTTAGAGAATTAGGTTCCTACCGGATATATATATAATTTTGGTCATTATAGCTTTTGAGAAGATAAGTTTTAGTGGCGACATTATTTTGTCACAAAATATTAGTAATTGTTGCGATGTTAAAATTGCCACTGTTAGTTTATTTCTTTTGCAGCGACTTTAGTCGCAACAGAAAGTTATTGTGCCTTTCTTGGTTAATTATTTTGTAGCGACATGAGTTGCTACTAAAAGTCATTTATAGTGGCGATATGAACTTGCCACTGAAAATATGTTTTGCCAGCGATAGCAGTCGCCGCTAAAAGGGAATAGCAGTGGCGACCCAGCTAAAATTTTATTCTTGTGGAACCATTTTTGTAGCGGGTTTTGCCACCTTTTGCGGCGACTGTATCGCCGCAAAATATGAGCTTTTAGCGGCGACCTTTTGGCGTTGCCACAAATACCTTTCAGTTACGGTTTTCCTTGTAGCAACACAAATGTCGGCACTAATAACATGTAGCAGCGACTTTCATGGATTTTGTAGCGACTTTAGTCGCCGCAATAAGTCTAATTTCTTGTAGTTAGGGAACAAAATTGTTCTAAACCATGTTTGATGGCTTGGCTTGACTTATCATTTGCTCTAGCCATTAGGGTAAGATCGTCTGCAAATAATAGATGAGAGATTTTTGGACATCTACTACCTAAGGATATGAGATCCTAATTTCTAGTGTCCACTTGGTGTTCAATGTATCTAGTGAGCAATTCCAGGCAGAGAATAAATATATAGGGGGAAATAGGGTCCCTTTGTCTTATTCCTCTACTTGGTGCAAAATAATTTGTGACAGAGCTATTTACTAAAATTGCAATATTACTAGTAGAGATGCAACTCAGTAATAATTTAGAGAATTTAGGAGGAAATTTAAAGTAGTCAAGGGTGTGACGAACGAAGACATTTCTAAAGGACCAAATGCTTTTTCTAGATCAATTTTTAGAATCATGTGGCCCTACTTTCCTTTTAACTTATTAAACTTAGAGACCAACTCCTGAATGAGGATGGCATTATTAGATGCCCTTCTATTTTTCATAAAACTAGTTTGATATGGACTGATCAGTAGATTAAGGAATGGTTTAAGTCGGTTATCTTAGTAATAAGTTTATAGATTGTATTGTATAAACCAATAGGCGTGAAATTTCGAATGTTGTTGGCATTATGGATTTTAGGAATAAGGCAGATATAGGTTTTGTTAATTTCAGGGGGGATTTCCTGGTTCTGAAAAATGTCATGACAGAGCTTACAAACTGATTGACCTATAAAATGCCAATATTTCTGGAAGAAAAAAGGATACAATCCATCCGGACCCAGAGATTTAAAGGGTTTGAATGAGAAAATAGCTCTTTTAATCTCAGAATATGTTAGGGAGATATCAAGGTTGTCTAAATTAATGTTATTACCACTATAATGGTGAATTAGAGGGTTGGCTCAACTGGATTGTGGGTGAGAGGAGGTAAAGGTAGAGATAAAATAGTTGTGAACATGGGACATGATCTGGCTATGATCATTAATCCAATTACTAGCCTCATCTTTAAAGAAGTTAATCTTGTTTCTTCTTTTTCTATTAGTGACTGAGACATGAAAGAATTTTGTATTTGTGTTACCATCATTAAGCCACAAGATTAGTTTCCAATAGTCCTCTTCAATTTTAAGAATATCATTGAAATCATTCTTGAGGTCTAATTCTAGTTTGTGATGGAAAATGCTGGTAGAATAGCTATTGGAATTTTGGAATGCCTTGAAGTCTAGCTAGCAATTTTCTTTTCCTTTCCATAATATTTTCAAAGGTGATGTTTTTCCAAGGCTTTAGTTTTTCCACAAAGTTAAGGCTAGCTTTGAAATAGTCACTATCATTCCAATTATTTCTTACTAAACTCTGAAATTCCGGATGTTTGCACCAAAAGGTTTCTAGTCTAAAAGGGATTTTACAAAGAGATCTGTTTTTAGGGATTAACTCTATAAGAATAGGGTTATGGTCAGAGTGCGTTCTAGGCAGGTGTATTATAGAGCTTTTAGGAAAAAGTTCTATCCACTCCTCATTCCCAAAAACCTTGTCAAGTCTTTCCAAAATAAAACCTTTTTAATTATGTCTATTGTTTGTCCAAGTATATTTACTACCTTTATAGCCAAGATCAATCAAATTACAATTGTTAATTTTAGACCATATATATCTAGCTCTACTATCTTTAATAGGTCTACCACCAAATTTTTCACTAGCGGCTAGAATATCATTAAAGTCACCTCCCACAAGCCAAGGTCCTTTGTAAGAGTTGCTAATATTTTTTAGATGCTCCCACATTATATTTCTATTGTAAACACAAGTACTAGCATAAATAGAAGTAAAAAGCCAAGGTTTACGTATGGGAAGTACCTCAATAGTTGCATGGATCTCTTGGTTCCTACGTACTGCATTTTGAACGTTGATTATATCATCCTTCCATATTATAACCATGCCTCCTGATTGACCCTCCAAAGGCACTTCAATCATCTCAGTAAAGCCAAACTCGTTGAGCATGGCTGCATGATTACCCATTCTAGTTTCCAACAGTATCACTAAGCAAGGTCTATGGGTGTCGATCATTTCCCTAAAATTCCTCCTGAAGTTATCATTGTTCCCTTCCTAATATTCCAAATTATAAAGTTAGTAGGCTGATTCATTAATGAATTAGTTGCATGGTTGACTGTCACCTCATTCTCCCTTACCCCCCCTAGGACAGGGTTTCTTCTCATCGAGGGTACTAGAATCATCGCCTTGTTGCCCACTGTTGGATTGTGTGGCGGACGGATGTCCATCGAGCACTTGTATAGGGCTAAAGGGCTGTTGAGCACATGCCTCTTCTCATGCCTCTCCATGAAGAGAAAGATTTTTATTCCTTCTAGGTTTGAGAGTTCTAGAACTGGCCCTAAGTTTAGGTTTAGGGGGACATTGTCCTCTTCCATTACTGCCTCCACTGGACCGGGTATGGGGTCTGCCTGCTGTTGTTGTGGTGGTACTAGGGAGTGGTGGTGGGTTGGGAATCTCTTGGTTCCCCTGGTTGATATCCCAAGGTAGAAAGATCGGTTGGAGTTGAGTGTACATTTCCAGTGGGAAGAAGGGGAGGTACAAGGGAGCATTTTGGGGGTTGAAGGGATTGAATTGGGGAGGCATGTTCCATTGTTCTCTCATTACTTGAGCCATTTGAGGGTTCAATGATGGAGCCATTGGTTGGATTATGTTGTTTAGCCAAACTTGGTTGAGATAGTTGTTCATAGCTAACCTCATTCCCTCCGTTATGAGTTGAGCTAAGTATTGCGTGTTGTGGAGAATCACTATTGCCTCTTGACCGTTGATTGGCACAGTGAAGGAGATTGCATGGCCCATGAGACCTAGTTCCATCCAACTTGTCGGTTGGTAATCTTGAGTTTGGGCATAGATTATCTGAGGTTGTTCTTGTGGGTGGAGGGGTGGAATGTTTTCCATAGTCAGTGGCCTGTGTTGACAAAGGATTTGGATGAGTCGATTCCTTCTTCGTAGGGATGAAGGAACTCTTGGCATATTGGGTGGGGAAAGATGTATTAAATGAACTATTAGTAGGCGTGGGGTTAGAGGTAATGGATAGGGGGAGCTTATTGGTGGAAGATCCAATGATTGAGTCTTCCAAGCTTATGTGTTTTGGTTGCTCAATGCCTTGCTTTAAAGGGCAATTGATGGCTTCCGTTTGGGTTTCTAAAAGTTTGTCCATTTGGCTTCTATGATCTAAGTCCATTGCCATTTGGCATGCATGCTAAGGGGTAGTAATCTTTTCAAATCTTAAGGAAAGATTTTGAGTAGATCCTACGGATAAAGGAAGATTTTGGAAGGATTTTTGTTTTAGGGTGGGAGGGGTTTAAGGTAGTAGGGGTAGGATTAGTTAGAGGGTTAGAAGTGTCCGTTAGTGTGCCATTTTACATGGCATTATTAGTATCTAAGAATTTGAAAACACTAGATGCCACATTGGAATCATTCATGCAAGTGTCTTGTATATCAAGATCCAAGTCATTACTTAATTGATTAAATTTATTTTTACAAAGAGAATTTATATTATCCATAGTGGTTTTGGCAAAACCGTTTGCCTCTTATCTAATTGGTGGTTTTTATTGAGGGTAATGGTTTGATCAATAGCAATGCTAGGATGGGTATTAACTTTTGAGTTATGGTTATTAGAGGAATAATCTTTAGATTTGTATTGAAGCGTTTGAGTAACCAAGTATTTACATGTATTTGCATTGAATAATTTAACTGGGATACCTGGACCATAATTGCCTTTTGCTTGGATGATGGCCGGTTGGTTAGGAATTTTTTTTCCTTGATTCTTCCTCTTGTTGAATGAAACAGTTTTCCATTCTGTTTCATTATCTTCCTTTGTAGCTGCTTGTTGATGAACTTGTCCTGCATGGTGAGGATCTATGCTTTGTATCTTGATATAGATGCACTGCCTTAGTGTGTGATCAAAACGACCATAATTTTTACAGAGAAAATCTTCCCCTTCATAGTGTATATATTGCTTGTGGTGTTCAACAAATAGGTAGGGTTGAATTGGGATTTCCAAAGGAATTTCAATACAAATCCTTGCATATCGATCTCTTAGGGTTGTTGAAGTGAATGTGTCAATTTTCAATAGGCGTCCTATTGTTTTTCCAATTTTTACTAGGATTTTGCCATCATAAAATTCCGTTGGCAATTGAGGTAGCCTAATCCAAACTACAGAGGTAGTTAATTTTTCATTTCTAGCCACAAAATTTGGTTTTCATTTGGAGATAGACAGGAAATGGCCATTAATGAACCATGGACCTAGGTGGATAGCTTTATCCATGTTTTCTTTCTTTGTGAATTTGATGATGTAGTAGTCCTCACCAAGATCAATTAATGAGAAGTCTTCTGTTGGTTTCCATAGATCTTGGATCTTCCTCTTTAGGTAATGATGCAACATACGTTTACCTACTAACTTGATTATAATATAGTATTTCCATGCCTCATAGATACGTTGTCTATCTTCTAATGAAAGGGAAATTTGTATGGCATCTCCTACGTTAGCTTCTGGATCATGCATAGGTTCCTTAGCTTCCATTGCATTTGTTGTGTAGGGCAAATCCATTGGGTTTGATTCCAACAGTTTTTCCTTGAAGGATGTTAATTTCTCCAAATCATTTTGTAAAGGATTTTGATGGACTAAGTCCGGTGGTTTTGGAGGAATATTGTCATGTTTCTCAAAGAGTTGGGAGTTCATTCTAGAGAGAAGTTGGAGATTCTCTCACTAAAAAAGATTTTGGATGTGACCTCTAAGGGTAGTTGATGTACATATGTCAATTTTTAGTAGGCGTCCTATTGCATTGCCAATTTTCTCCAGGATTTTCCCATTGTAAAACTCTGTTGGCAACTGAGGAAGCCTAATCCAAACAGCTGAGGTGGTTAATTTTTCATTTTTAGCCACGAAGTTTGGTTTCCATCTGGAGATGGACAGGAAGTGACCATTTATGAACCATGGACCTGAGTGGATGGCTTTACCCATGTTCTCCTTCTTCTTGAATTTGATAATATAATAGTCTTCTCCAAGATCAGTGATAGAGAAGTCTTCTAATGGATTCCATAGAGCTTGAATTTTCTTTTTTAAATTAGGACCGTGAATGATAGTGCATGGCCCATGAGACCTAGCTCCAAACCATGGACAACTTAAGAACCTCTAACTTAATCCCTCCTAAACTCCCTGACATAATCCATCACAACCTCCACCAACTAAACAAGGTCCTTTATAAGAATTGCTAATACTTTCTAGGTGATCCCACATAATATTTCTATTATAAATACAAGTACTAGCATATATGGAAGTAAAAGGCCAGGGTTTACGTATAAGAACTACCTCTATGGTTGCATGGATCTCTTGACCCCTACGAATAGCATTTTGAACGTTGATTATGTCGTCCTTCTACAGCATTACCATACCACCAGACTGCCCTTCCGATGGAACTTCAATCATCTCAGTGAACCCAAACTCATTAAGCATGGCCGCATGGTTACCCATCCTTGTTTCCAACAACGTCACCATACACGACCTATGTGTGTCTAACATTTTCCTAAAGTTTCTCCTAAAATTATCATTATTCCCTCCCTGTATATTCCATATTATGAAATTTGTGGGATGATTCATGACTAAATTAGATTTAGGGTTGACCATCTCTCCATTCTCCCTTTTCCCTCCCACTTGGAAAGAATTTCTTCTCATCGATGGAACTAGAATCATCGCCTTGTTGCCCGCTGTTAGGTCGTGTGGAGGATGTATATCCATCGAGCATTTGTGCCAACGGGCAGCTGAGTACATGCCTCTTCTCGTGCCTCTTCGTGAAAAGAAATTTTTTTATTCCGTCTAGGTTTGAGAGTTCTAGGGTTGGTCCTAAGTGTAAGTTTAGAAGGACATCGTCCTCCTCCATTTCTGCCTCAGTTGGACCGGTATGGGGTCGTCTTGATGTTGAGGTGGGGGTAATGGAAGGGGTGGAGGGGGGTGCCATCTCTTGGTTTCCCTGATTGATGTCTCAAGGAAGAAAGATGGGGTTGAATTGAGTGTACATCTCTGTTGGAAAGAAGGGAAGATTCAATGGGGTATTTTGAGGATTTATGGGATTGAACTGAGGTGGTATGCTCCATTGTTCTCTCATCATTTGAGCCATTTGAGGATTCATTGATGGAGCCATCGGGTGGATAATGTTGTTGAGCCATACTTGATTGAGATAGTTATTCATGGCCAATCTCATTCCCTCCATGATGAGTTGTGCTAGAGATATTGGATGTTGTGGAGGATCACAATAGCCTCTTGGCCATTGATTGGGATCGTGAATGATAATGCATGGCCCATGAGACCTAGTTCCATCCAACTCGTGGGTTGGTAGTTTCTCACACAAAAATTATAAAACTTTCAGTAACTCACACAAGAATCATAGTTACCGGAAAACACAACTTTTTGGGAGTAGTATTTTCTTATTTTTTATCTTTTATTTTTTATTTTCTGTCTAATAAATAATAACACAATTAATCTCCCAGAAAATAATAACCGATAAAATAAATTTTATATATTTATTTTGTCTAGCGGATATAATAAATTTCTACCCTCCACACAATTTTTATTTTTATTTTTAAAATAGGAATGACCCAACCTGGATCTACCCAAAATATATTTATATAATATAAAATAATACTAAACGTAAATCCTTTCCAACAAAAAAAATTACTTTAAAAAAAATTACTTTAGAATGCGTGAGATTATGAGCAAAAAAAAAAAAGGTATGGATCATTAGAGAGCTCCTAAAACAATAATGCTATCAGTTTGAATTAAAAAATTAAAAAGAAAAGTAAAAGATAGAAGTATTGTGTTTTGGAGGATTTACTTTTAATATTATTTTAATGTATATATATGAGTACTGGGTCGGCCGAGTCGGATTGTTCCTATTTTAATTGGATTATTATTTTTAGACTGAAAATAAAAAATAAAAAGACGTGAAATAAGAAAATACTACCATAAGTTGTATTTTTCGATTACTATAATTTTTGTGTGATTTAATAAAAGTTAAGTTTTGTATGAGAAAAACTATTTGTAAAATTTATCCCAAAAATAGCAGATAAAAATTTCTATCTTTTTAAAATAAAATGCGTTTGCTGGGTAATTAAAAAAGCTAGAGTACCCAGAATTTGGTGTATCAATATTAAACTAATTGCAGATCTCATCAAATTTTGCTTGGTCAATGTGTTCATTGGAAAGGTCATCATTACGTCCATTCACCATATAAGATCCGAATTCTGTTGATCAATATTATCATTCACGGTTGTGAGAGGCGGATCTAGAATTTTAAGTTTATGGGTTTCTGTACAAATCTTAAGTTAATATACAATAATAACTGGAATAATGAGTTGGGTTCCAAGCTAAATATTCTTATATATTTAATGAATTTTTCAATACAAATATCGAATTTAGACAAAGATTACTGGATTCACGGGAACCCGTATCTCTGAATCCGCCCCTGATAATTGTTTATTGAAGCATTTCATTGTAGCGTGTTATGCGTCATCACATTACAAATTCATTTCAAGTTTTTAAGGGTGTGTTGGGCATAAAGAAAAATACTTCCTAGAAAATATTTTCACGTCTGATTGAAAAATATTTTCCTAATAAAGTTATTTTTCTTCAATAATTTCCCTATTAAGGCCATCTCCAACCGTCACCCCCATATCCGCACCCTGACCCCCTAGACCTACCATCGTGCACCCCGATCTCAACCCACTCAGTCACAGCGGACTGTGACCCTCGAACCCCAACCCTTAACCATGGACCCTGATCCTGATCCCCAACCCCCAACCACGAATCCTGACCTCCAACCCTGGACCCCAACCTTGGAGTTCGACCTTCACTCTTGATTTCGACCTCGGACTCCGATCCCTTATCTCGGAGCTTGGATCTCTACACCCGACCTCGAACCTCAACCCTGATTTCTCGACCATGGACCCCGGACCTCGGATCCTTACTTCCCGACCTCAGACTCCAACCTCGGACCCCTCAATCAAATATGGCTTTTTGCATCTGATGAAAAAAGCGCAAATTTATTCGACCATAAAATTCAAAAGTCTCTTCCGTTTCGTTCTTAAATTTCGTATTCATTCAAACATGTTCACATGAAAGTGATATGGAGGCAGTAATAATTTTCTGAATGTGCATAAAAAATTTAATTTTGTAGTGGCATCTTCATATGTTGCTGACAAAGAGGGAATGAAGCTCCATATAGCTGCTGAACGCTGTGCTCAGAAATGGTTGGCATATGACTTTTTGAATCTCATGCATTATTGGTACTTGTGGAGTCCGTTCTGGTCTTTAGAAAGACGGATTTTTTCGATCCTATTTGAGGACAAGCTTCGTGTATCAGGGAATTGTCTTCTCGAGTAGTATTAATTTTCAATGTGGACCGTGAATTTTCATTTGGATGATAATCTGACATATGCATGCAGAAACTCAAAGAGAATCATCTGGCCTTTTATATTTGTTCAAACAATGGGCCGGGTATATCTAAAGATTAGACTGATTCAATACCAACCAGCTGGAGCGGATTTGGACAAATCTGCAGGTTGGTTCCATCTAAATGAAACTGAATAAAATTCAACAATGTCATTTAGGACCCCATCTTAG
Source organism: Nicotiana tabacum (assembly GCF_000715075.1). Lineage (NCBI taxonomy): Eukaryota > Viridiplantae > Streptophyta > Magnoliopsida > Solanales > Solanaceae > Nicotiana > Nicotiana tabacum. The sequence goes on from NW_027438258.1 coordinate 167,761, forward strand.
ATTTGTGCATGTGAATACGACATATTATGTGAAGAAATTTTGTAATAAGGTGACGCTTGGTTGAAAATTTACAAAAACTCAGTTTTTGAGTTCATCCAGAACATAAAATTTGCATATGCATGGAAGTTTGCTTACAAAAAAGAGTAAAATTTAAACAATCAGAGTTTGCAAAAACTCACAAAAAAGAAATTGCCGACTTGATTTCTGGACTAATATATAGCCCATAACTCAAACTGCTTCCTATCAAAGTAAAGTAATTACTACTACAATTTACCAATTCCTATGGAATTTCACCATAGCAACAACTTAGTCAAGTAATAGCTCTACAACTACGCGCTTTATTAGGAGCAAACAATGTTGGCTGAATAGTATTATTCACATAATCAGCCGACGTGTAAGATCAACAGAATGTGTAACATACCATACTACTATGTGTGACAAAATTTTGGGGATAGAGTTTGTAGCACGTTACGTTCAGATAATGGACAAGACTTGTAGCTTGCTGTGCCAAACCTATGGGAGACTAAAAGCACTATTTTCCTCAAAAATAACATTTTTGGAGATTTGAGGTGTTTGTCCAAAAACGAAAACTTGCAATGTATATATTCACATACCAAAACTTTGCGAGCTCCGAACCAAAGTGTGGTTCTTTTGGATAAAAGAGACCGAAATAGGTGGAAAAAAATTGGTAACCTTTCTATATATAACGTCCTTTTAAAGGGCGCTATACTTTAACGTTCGTTTTGTCCGTTAAGGCATAGCGCTGTAAATAACCGCGCTATACCCCGTGTTTGCATTTTAATGCATAGCGCGTTAAAAATATGGGCTATACATCTGTATGGTCAAGCCTCTTTTATTTAGTGTTCATTTACATTATTTCTTTTCAATTTCCTTCTCACATTATATCCTTCTCTTGCTTTTGAATCGTTCCAGTTATTCAGAAATAAATCTTTGTAAATAATTTTAGAAATAGAAAACATTGATTTTGATTAAAAAAGGGGGAAAAAGTCAAAATTTAATTTTACACTTTTGAAGACGAAGTACATTTGCTCTACGTTCGACCTTGGATTCAAAAATGCATTCTTGGTTGAAAACATTGATCACTTTTGCTCTTTTAGCCTGTTTGGCAAAATTTCTCTTTTTTCCTCAATTTTTTTTTTTTTTTTAAGTTAAGATATTTGACCAAACTTTTACAATTTGTTTGGATGGTTGCTACCTATTGTATTGTTACTTTAAATACGATGTTTATTTTGATTGTTAATTAATTTTATTGTATCATTAAATCTGTTATTACGTAATGATGAAATGTGCCGCTTTACGTAATGATCTATTTGATGTGATCGCATTGTTACCTTGTGTTTTCTCTTAGTTCATCCTTCACTATTATTAAATAATTCTATTTTATCATATACTCTATCTTTTTCTATAATAATTTACCCCGTATCATAATTTTTTTTATAATATTACAAATTTATTCTTCATATTGTTGGTGCGTGATATCATGAAACAACGGCATACGATACTATCTATTCAAACATTGTATTCATCAAATAATACAGTACAGTACAATACAATACAATGCATTATGAAATAATATGTAACAACCATCCAAACAAGCTGTTAGAAGGAACAAAAAAATACTTTTGAGTAGAAGCGGAAGAAATTTTTGATAAGTAAAAAAAAGCAGCTTCTTCCCAAATATACATTTTTTAAAATTATTTTTAAAAAATACACTTAGAAATAACTTTTTAAAACTAGGTCAAATACTAATTATTGCTCAAAAGTTATTTTAAATTAATTAGCACAAATTATTTATCATCAAAAGTATTTGTTTGAAAAATATTTTTAGAAAATTTAATTAAAGTAGAGAGAAAAGAACTAATGAAAATATAGAAGGAAATTGAAAAGAAAGAGAAGGATAAAAGGCGAGAAGGAAATTGAAAAGAAATAATAATGACCATGAACACTAAATGAAAGAGGCTTGACCGCACAGATGCATAGCGGATATTTTTAACGCGCTATGTATTAAAATGCAAATACTGGGTATAGCGCGGTTCTTTACAGCGCTATGCCTTAACGGACAAAATGGACTTTAAATTATAGCACTCTTTAAGTGTTATATATAGAAAGGTTACCAATTTTTTTTCCCACCTATTTCAGTTACTTATGTCCAAAAGAACCACACTTTGATTATGGACTCCTACTTCCCTAAATCGTAAAATGTGGGAGAACGTTATTGATGACGGATCCAGAGTCCAGACTCGATCTATAAATCTTTGCATAAATTGGGGGATCCTAGGATTATATTCCGATACTATACTGATGAAATTTGTAGTCGAGCCGTTTAGCTCAGTCGTTGTTCCCTTAAAAACTGACTTTCACGGACACAATCATGAGTTAAACATTATTTTAATTATAGTTAGGTACGACATTATATATTGTCAAAGAATGAGAGTTGAAATTTGATACGTGTCTTGAAAATAGAATCCAAACTGTAGTGACTGGTGCGGAAAAAGTCTTTAACATGAAATGATATATTGATTGATGTAGACAAAGCATTCCCGAAGAGTCCGGAACCAAAATGTGATTTTTTTTTACTCAAAATACGCAAATAAGTGTTAAAAAAAGTTACCAAACTATATATAACGCCACAAAAAGTGGCGCTATACAGTAACGGTAACTGCACCGTTACTGTATAGCGCCACTTTTTGTGGCGTTATATATAGTAAACCTGACACATCTTACATAGCACCACTATTAGTGGCGCTATACCCCTTATTACCTGACCCCACCAATAATTTCTGGGTTCAATAATTCAAAAGCGTATAAAGCCACTTTTTGTGGCGCTATATACAAAAAAAACCTCTTCGGCTAGCCATTTCCTATATAGAATCGCCACAACTTCATTCAATTTTTTTTTTAACTCTTGTTGGTTTCTATTGTTGTTAAATTCTCCAACATTTTTTCATTATGTCTGAAGAACGTAGAATAAGAGTATCATTATATTGGGGGGGTGAGGTTGTGATGGAGAATAACTCTGTGGGCTACAGTTTACCTGCTAAGTGTAATGTTAAATTGCCACTTTCAATGGAGTACGAAACATTGATATCGTTGTTATGCAAAAAAATGAGTGTGAGAAAACGTTCAGTGATACTCAAAGTAACCGGAAGATATCCGTATTCCGTTACTCAGAGTTTAACATCGACGATGATGACACTTTGAGTGATTTCCTGAGGACTCCGGACGAATGCCGGGAATTTCTTGTAATCACAATGTTGGAGATGTACGTGAAGGTCGAAGTCGTTCTAAAAAACGAGGTTGTGCGTAGTAGAGATAACCCCCAGTCATCGGGTGGTTATTCTGGATCAGTTTTTGCCGGACATGTTCCGGATGAAAGATTTTTTCTTGATTTAAATTTATCACCGCCGGCGAATGAGCAGCGAGAAAATAATTTATACCCTGCTTTCTATAATTCACAAGAAGAGTGATAAACTTCAATTTTCATTTGTGTTAATTATGTATTTTTGGCGTATTGAATTAATTTTAACGCTCATTTATTTAATAGGGGTACCGGCCGGATATGAATTTTACAAGTGGCCCATCCGGTAGTCATCACCTAACTGAAAACGTCCATCATGGAATGTCATCACATTACGACTTGTAAGTGAAATGATATAGCCATATATAAAGCATTATTGATTTAGTAGCTTATATTTTTGTTAAAATGTGCAGTGAAAACGAGCAAGTTGAACTACCCGTACTCACTCAATTGCCCGAAAACGACGTATTACATCAGGATCTGGCAGATGCACAGAGTGAGGAAGAGAACAACGATTACGATAACAATGCCGATAAATCGGGAGACGAGACACCATTTGCTCGTGAGGATGGTGATGAAGAGGACGAGGAGGAAGGACCCGATTTGAAGAGAGCCCCCCATAGACGAAAAGTGTACGAGTCTGAAGTGCCGTTTTATTCAAGGGAGATTCCTTATATTGATAACTTGCCAGCCGTGCCGGATGTGGAAGCTCTCGCAAGGGATTTTGATGAAATCCGGACAGCAATGTGGGATGAGTCTAGACCAACGGTGCTTGCAAAGGGGATGCTTTTTCCTGATAAAGCACGCGTAAGTAGGGCTTGTAAAATGCACAATGTTAAAGAGTGTCGTGAGATGCTGGTATCGGAGTCAAGTCCGACGGTATACAAGGCTATTTGCCGCAGGTGGTTTTGGCCATGTAATTGGATGTTGCGTGCGTCGAAGAAGAAGACAGGTATGTGGAAAGTGGGTAAATACATTCTCACCCACACATGCGAAATGGACACTTTCAACTGGAATTACTTCAACTTGGATATTGACTTGATATCTCTTGTACTTATTTTGCACATCGAAGCGTCCATAAGGTATAAAATCAAAGAGTGTATTACAGCAGTCCACCAGGAATATGGCCACACAATTACTAAAAGAAAGGCATATCTTGGGCGCAAAAGAGCGTTTGAAATAGTCTATGGTAACTGGGATAAGTCATTTGCGGATCTGCCTAGGTACATGGCTGCACTGCAGCACTTTAACCCCGGAACAGTTGTTGAATGGAAGCTTGAGCGGAGTCCGGGTAAACCAGAATATATATTCAATTACGTGTTCTGGGCGTTTAAGCCAGCAATTGATGGTTTTCCGTATTGCCGGTCCGTAATATCCATAGACGGAACTCATGTCTTTGGAAAGTACGATATCAAGCTATTGATAGCCGTGGCAGTGGATGCTAATGGACAAATATTTCCAGAGCCTTTGCTATTTGTGCCAATGAAAGCACAGAGACGTGGACAATGTTTTTGAACCACCTGAAAGAGCACGTTGTCAAACAGCGTTCAGGTATTTGTCTAATATCTGATCGGCACGGGGGTATATTAAGTTCTGTGGAGAACCTTCCTGCCTAGCAAGAACCTTATGCGTACCACCGTTACTGTGTGAGGTACTTTAAGGCCAATTTCAAGAAGGCACATCCCAAAAAGGATCTACATGATTTGATGTGGATGGCAGCAACAGACCACCAACAACATAAATTCCGGAGGCATATGGATTCTATCAGGCAAGAAGACGAGGCAACATATCGTTGGTTAATGCGACATGACCCTGAAAAGTGGACGTTGCATGCAGATGGTGGTAGACGCTGGGGAATTCTTACTACAAACGTGTCAGAATCCTTCAACGGGTTATTAAAGTCGGCAAGAGGATTGCCCGTCACAGCCATGGTGCGTATGTCGTTCAAGCAGATGGCGGAGAGGTTTGTGCAACGGTCTGCAGCTGCAACGGAATTGATGGAAAGGGGTGTTGAATTTATGCCGGTGCCTATGAAGAGATTAGAGAAATACAGACGGCGAGCACATTGGCATTCTTTTTTGCAATATGATAACGAACGAGGTATTTTTGAAGTTCGCACCGCTATCCATAATAATCGGGGTAATAATGTACATACTGTAAATGAATCTACAAGGTTATTCTCATGTGGGAAATGGTCAATCTACCATATGCCTTGTTCATATGCCATCAAGTGTTTTCAACGTGTTGGTTATGCGGAGACCAACTATATTGATCAACAATATAGTGTTTCCAAATACCTAAACACATATAGTGGTCAGTTGCAGCCAGTGGGTGCTGAGCATTACTGGCCCCCAGAACCATTTAAAATGGTGTGTAACAAGTCTTATTTGCGTAAAAGATAGGTGCAGAAGAGAACGCGTATACGGAACCAAATGGATGTTAGTGATACCGTATATGCGCGCAAATGTGGTATATGCTCGCAAACAGGACACGACCGTAGAAAATGTCCTTTGGGTGGCAACACAAATCAAGCTCAGGGCGGGTGTTCTTCTATTATACCTAACTACCCATGAGTTCATGTTGTAATAATTAGTTGTTATGTATACGATTTAAGTATTTATGAAATAAAATTTTCTTGTTTGTTAATTATGATTTGTACTTTCCCATTTTACCTATTTAAATAATAATTTAATATAATTATCGGTATATTTATTATGTGTGTGTTGTCTTGTCGACATCACGATATTTAATACGCAAAATATAGCGCCATTATATATGGCGCTATGTGTGTCTTATCTTGTCGAACTGAAAAAGCTGAAAAAGCTGACCGGCTGACATAAAGTCGTCTTGTCAACATCATGATATGGGGCCATTAGATATGGCGCTATCTAATATAGCGCCATTAGATATGGCGCTATATGTGTGTTGTTTCGCCTATAAATAATGGGGTCATTGTAGTTATTTTGTGTGCTAAAAATTTCCCCCAAAAATATTTCATTAAAAGTAAGTAAGGTTTTTTATTATAAGCAAATATTTCACAAATGGCTCAACCTGGTCGTCTTCCAATTTGCTTCTGTGGAAACCATGCATTATGGATTGTGGGTGGGAAGGTGCTAACGCTGGACGCCGCTATTGGTGCTGTATGAACACGTTGTACAAGCAACCCGACGAACCTACTTGTGAATTGGATGAATGGGCTGAGGAACCATGTTATCAGGAAAGCTACAGGGAGAGATTACAGGATTTTCATAATATGTGGTTATACCAGCAGAGAATATAAAAGGAAGGAGATAGAATTATTACAGAAATGAGGGAGAAACTGAAGGAGGTGGAAGATAAAAAAATGGAGAGCATCATGATATGGCGCCATTAGATATGGCGCTATCTAATATAAATGGGAACTTGCGGAGGTGAAGGCGAGAGTGAAAGAGTTAGAAGAAGAAAAAGAACAAATGGAAGAACGATTTAAGTGGTTGGAGCGAAGAATAAATGACAACTGAGGATGGAGCATTGGCGTGTATGTGTTTAGTGTCATTTTCATATTTCATGTATTTTTATTATGTTGGGTTGTTATGTTTGTGTTTGTGTTGTAGTAATGTTTTCCTTGTTTGTTGTACTAAATTTTATTTTAATTTAAGTGGAAGTTAAGTTTAAGTTGTTGTGTTACTATACCAAATACTATAAAACGAAATGAGAACTAAAAAAAGTAACTGTCATATTCGATTAAATATTGTTGTTAATGTATACAAAAATATTATTTACACCAAAAAAACATAAAAATGGAAGACCGAATCAATGTGTCCCGCATCCGGTGTGTCTCAAAGTAGCTGTTGGCCTGAGGCGCATCCCCTGCCGCCCAGGTATGCTATCAGGATCATCATCATCAAGTCGTCTCCTTATGGTCGGATGCGGCACAGGATGACATGTATCGGTGGTGCTGTCAGGTCCAATAGAAGGCTACATAATAATATCAAACTTAGTATAGAAAACTACATAACAATTCACAAAAATTTATATTGTCTTACCATAATCGTGTCTGGATCTTGAATGTAGTCATCTGTCGCAGCATCGCATAAAGCCTAAAAAGTAAATTAATAAAGTTAAAGAAAATAAATAAGTTATAGTAAAAACAGTAATAAAATTAATACTAATAAACTCATACCTGCGCATGTGATGAGCTGCCATAACTTAGTCGGTGCCCACTATCAAAATCTCGGATCGGTCGAGACTCATCAGTGGTAGACGGGCTAGGGAAATATCTACCCAACTCCACTCCTTGAAAATCCGAGCCCGTGATCAAGAATTGACCCGATGGGGTCACCTGCGACGTCCTTGGAGTGTCATAAATGCCAAGGCTGTAAGACGGCATGTCGGTCTCATGCATGCCACCTCCCATATCAGCAGCAACATCATCAGCAGGAGCCTCAAAGCCCCCTTGCTGGGGACCTCCTCTCCGTCCACGACCACGTCGTCCGGCACCAGCAGGTCGTCGTGGAGCAGCAGCAGCTCGTCGGCCACCACCTCGTGGCATACCACGACCTCGCTGGTACGTGGCTGGGTCAACATAATCTGGCTCGTGTGCCAAACGCTGATCCGATCGGCCTCGCTGCAGTGTCTGGGCAGCCACATCCATGAAGCGACGACTATACTCCTGCATGATCACAGGATCGTGGACATAACTCTGCATCTGCTGCCCCATACAATATACGGTATGCAATCCAATCGCCTGCACAAAAGTTTTTAATATAAACTATGTATTTGACTCGAAATTACTATTAATGTAATTGATAATAACAGAAAACATACCAGAGCCTCATGTCTCCCGGCGTATGAGACGTACCGACCATCTACCTGATGAACTGGGTTCCCGATAAAAAGTCGGGAAACAGTGCGGTACCATGCCATATAAACTTCGATAGGAAAGTGTTGCGGAGCTGGGGTCAAGTCCCCTCGGCTGTCCCAAATACCCAACTGTGCTGTCAGCCAATCAATAAATGTGTCGTCCACTCTCATCCGATCATCCCTCTCATAATGTAAAGGATCCCATGCAGGCCGAGTCGGTATAGGCTGCGGAAATCCAAACTGACGAAATACTCGCTCTAAGGCATGATGCTCGACAATATCGAGGCACGTGAGAGGGACGAAAGCCCTCCAAATATGGCGGTCGTGCGTGCAATACGCTGGCAGGGTATGATAGCATCAAGAACAAGGATATAGTTAAGGACAATGATAGAGATGATAGAGTTTTGGAAGCTCTAATGCCATTTACAAGATCTCAAGCTAAAGAGTTGCAAGCTAAGGTTGCTAGACTTCAATGGCAAATAAAGAAGCTTTTAATTGTAGAGGAAGAGCTCAAGCCCAAAGGAGATGAATTGTCCAAGTTTTACAACTATTTGGTAGTCCAAATTGAAGTCCAAGAGGAGGAAAATTGGGTTACCAAATCAGCCCTTGAAGTCCACCAATAGGGCTCAAAATGACCTTAAAAGAGGTCCAAAAGGGGGTGTTTCAAAAGGAGCCCAATTGGAGTCCAAACCAATGGCCCAAACTAGTTGTTTTAAGGCCCAAATCTGCCCCAAAGGGTCTTGGCCGCCCCCACCTAATTTTAATGACTTTTCTTACTCTTTAGCAACCACCCTACCTAATTGTAATGACTTTGTATGCCTTAGCAACCACCCTACCTAATTTTAAGGACTTTTATGCCTTAGTATTCCTATAAATAGGGAGTTCTTCTCATTCATAAGATACAACATTTATTGATTAAGTATATCATACTTTGAGAGTTCTTTTGAACCTTTGTTACTTGTGCTTTGGGATTTATCTTTCAACCTTTACTAGTTCTTAGTTCAAGGTAGTAAGATTACTTCTCTTTTATGATATCTTTGATTCCTTTGTGGTATTCTTAGAAGGCGATTAATACTAGTTATTAATTGTTGTCTCAAGTTACTCGTAAAGTGGTCAAGATCCGAATCTATTGTTTTGATTTGCTTTTTAAGTAAAGGCGTTTGATTTCTTCCATAAATCAAGACGTTGTTACTTTGATCTTGTCAAGGCTATAGAACTTACGTTCTTGGAAGTTCTTGGAATTCTTTCCTTGAATTCGTCCCATATCCTTTATTTTCATCTCTTTAATTCTAGTTGTTCAATTCCTTGTTGTTATTGTTTCCGCATTTACTTCTCAAATTCTTACTCTAATTTGGATTCCCGACCTAGGTTTTATCAGGGTACCTATCAGCTCTTCGTTGTACGGTGTCCAGATGGACTATCAAATAATAACACAAACCGTTAGTATGCGCAACACCTAGTTAAACAATAATTGGTAAGTTTAGTTAGATATTCACCTGTGCGTCCTCCAGAAAATCCAACACATCCCTACAGAAGGGGAGATTATGATGGCCATGATACTATCGTGCAAGTCTGCGACGCAATACCCACCTACAAGCTAGAGGGAGATCAGGAATATGTACATTGGCCGGTAGCTGTAGTAGAGGTGGCCGAAGCTGCAAAAATCGCTCCCACACCCAAACCTAACATACAAAGTTGACGTAAAGATTAACTATAACTAGGTAGAATTGTAACTAAAGGACATATTATTTGAATAAGTTGTCACCTGTAGAAGTGGCAGAAAGCCAGAAACGTCTCTCTGTGTGCCCATGGATGCCCGGCACATCTACTTGTACAAAAATGATAGGACAACACCACCCCAGCTGTAGCTGACTGTATCATCGAAGTCCGCAATATGATGAAGAAAACGGAGGCTCACTAGGTTCCCCGAAGTGTTCGGGAACAAGACCCCCCAAATAGAAGGAGCAACAACAACCTCGTATATTGCTCCACATCCACCTTTGCGGAGTCGTCAGTGATAGTATCGTGGATCTGCACCAAGTGGTCTCTAATGGGGACCAACTGCATACGACTGCTCCCAATTGCTACATCTGGGTCCTCGGACCTGAAGCCCGTGAGCCTGTGCAGCATATCCATATATGAATCCCGATTAAAATATTTCATATTCCTAGGCAGTAAAACTGGCAACCCATCAGTGGACAGGCCATATACAATCTCGACGTCCTGGAGTGTGATGGTGGCTTCGCCGATGGGCAGATGGAAAGTGTGCGTCTCCGGTCGCCACCGCTCAATCAACGCCGTGATCAAAGCATAGTCGAGCTGTATCCGGCCAATGCTAATGATCCTATATAATCCCATCTCCTCCAGGTGATGGACCACACGGGGATGTAGAACGCGGGGAGGAGTCAAAAACTCCCACAATAAATCCACTCTCCTGCCCCGAAAAGTCTGCGTAAGCAACTCCCCCCCCCCATATATGCTCGGATCTATGTTGGGGCTGTAGGGGTAGTAGCTCCGACGTCCGAGGGCCGGGATGTATAGGTGCATCCATGTCGTCAACTGTAAATTCATAATTTTTAATAACTATCATTAATAATTATGTGTTTTTTTATAATTTAAATTCATATTTTTTAACAACTTAATTGTAAAAATTATATATATATACTTATGGGTTTCGTGCTAGATTTTCTGAGGCCTAGTGGTACCAAACTATCATTAATAATTTTATGTTTTTTTAATAATTTTTATTCATATTTTTTAATAACTTAATTGTAAAAATTATATATATATATATATATATATATATATATATATATATATATATATATATATATATATATATATATATATATATATAAATTTTTTATAATTATGGGTTTCATGCTAGATTTTCTGAAGCCCAGTGGTACCAAACTATCATTAATAATTTTATGTTTTTTTAATAATTTTTATTCATATTTATTTAATAACTTAATTGTAAAAATTATATATATAATTTTTATAATTATGGGTTTCTATATATATATATATATATATATGTATAATTTTTATAATTATGGGTTTCGTGCTAGATTTTCTGAGGCCCAGTGGTACCAAACTATCATTAATAATTTTATGTTTTTTTTATAATTTTTATTCATATTTTTTAATAAATTAATTGTAAAAATTATATATATATAAAAATTTTATAATTATGGGTTTCGTGCTAGAATATAAGATAATTAAACAAAATGAATTCTAAGCTAAAATACTACACAATACTACGCTATAAGGCTCTAACTTTTACTACGCTAAAAGGGTCTACGTTTTACTATGCTAAAAAGGTCTACATTTTACTACGCTAAAAAATAATCTAAACTAAATGGCATAAAAACACATAAATATACATGAGGATATTAACAAACACATTTTTTAGACTAATTTACATATTTTTATACAACACTAAAATTAAATCCGGATAAAATTTAACATGCTAATTTCGGAAAAAATAAACACAAACCGAAATAGAACACATACAAATCAAGTAATATGCATTGTTATAAAAGTTTCAACTTAAAATAAATCGAAATACCTCGATTTAGAATTTTCGGAATGTAAATAGATCGAAATTTTGACTTCGGAAGAGTGAATCCACAATAACACGAAGCTCTACTCGACAGTGGGACCACCAATCTTCAACTTTTATGTGCCGGGGAGACCTAATTTTTTTTTTTTTTAAAATGGGGCAGAATCGGGGGAGGGACTAAAAGGGAGTAAAATAATGGAGATGAAACGAAGAAGAAGAAGACGGAAGGATTTTTAATAAGGGGTATAGCGCCATTAATAGTGGCGCTATGGAAGATGGGATTTTGGGGTATAGCGCCACTATTAGTGGCGCTATGTAAGATGTGTCAGGTTTACTATATATAACGCCACAAAAAGTGGCGCTATACAGTAACGGTGCAGTTACCGTTACTGTATAGCGCCACTTTTTGTGGCGTTATATATAGTTTGGTAACTTTTTTTTTAACACTTATTTGCATATTTTGAGTCAAAAAAAACCACATTTTGGTTCCGGACTCCATTCCCGAAAGGCTGCGCACCAGAAATTAAAAGGATCCAACATAAAATTTTGTGCACACGTAAACCGAATAAGGTTGTATTGTGGTCCGGGTCCGGGCCTAAATGGGCCAAATGGGTCGAGCCTAATGGTCCAGATGGGTGAAATTGGCCCACTGTGGTCCTAAGTCCACATGGTCCCGGGCCTAAACGGGCTTTTTCGTTTCGGACTATTTTTTTTTAAAAAAAAATTATCTAAGACAATTTCTTGTAAACTATATATGTATATACTAATATAAATTGCTTATATATAGCTATATATATATATATATATATATATATATATAGCTTATATATATTATATATACTATATCTATATCTATAATATATATCTACAAATAATATATATCTACAAATATATATATATGTATGTATGTGTGTGTGTATATATATATTATATGTATTAGATATATAATATATAATATATCAAATTTAAAGACAAAATAAATTGCAAAGAAATATTCAAGGGAATGTCTTATAATTTTTATTATTACGACATTAACAAAAAATGGTAATATCTTTCTTAGTCTTCCTCCCCCCATTGGAATGAGCACAATAAGGTACTAATACCACCATTAAAAGGAAAAAAAAACTAAGGAAGATGTACCGAAATACAAGTTACATATTAGTCTATGTATTATCTCTAACAAATCTCATAAATCCTTCAAGGTCCGGAGGAATTTTCGTTGGTGGTGGTGGAAAAGAAGCTTGTTCATCACCATTTCCGGGCGAAGCAGCATCCTGCGGAAGTTCCGCTAGCATTTCTTCATAAGCTTCGTCTATCTCCGGTTGTGATTCTGCAAGTCCAAAATTTCTTCTTTCCGAACGGATCCAATCTCTGAAGAGTACTGATTTTTTCAAGCTCTCCCTCATAGACGCTCTATGATCACCGATTTGAAGTCTCTTTTGACTGAAAGCGCTCTCCGATCAACTGTTGAAGCTTGAATACTTAAAATATCTCGAGCCATCCTTGAAAGAACCGGATAGTGTTTTTGTTTGTCCTTCCACCATTTCAAAACATCGAAAGAGCCGTCGGGATTCTCTAATTCAAGTCCCTGCGACAAATAAACTTGAAGCTCATTTAGTTGTGAACTATCACCAATATTATCACCTTGAGAACCCCTGAACTCCGTCCAAGAACCAAGGGCTTTTAGGCCCGCAGTTCTTTTAGATGATTGCGAACTAGACGAAGTAGGAGTTGGAATATTTGGTCTAGCATGATCTAAGGCATGTTGATAAGCATTATAAATTGTTTGAGCATTTATTTTAATTGAGGCTTTTGCATCTCCAAGTGTAGCATATTCCTCAGTTGAAAGTGATAAAACGTTATAAATTTTTGAATACCAAAAGTGAGGACCTCCTAATTTCATTGTAGGATTTAACACTGCAGCAATACCAAAAATAGGGGGGATAGGGAAAAAATATTTTTTAAATTTTGCTTTCATAGAATCAATAGCAAGTTGATAAATTACCCCACCCTCTAAAAATTGAGTAAACAAATCTGCAAGTGTTGCAATATAAACTAAACAGTTAGAAATAGTAGGATAATATTGCTTAGATAATTCATTTGTAGCAACATGAAATTGTTCTAAAAAGTTTACAAGCATTTTAATATTAGTCCAATCTTGATTTGTAAGGTGCTCATCATCATCACCTACACGGGCATTATACGTTGCACTTATTGGGTTCCTATATTCATATGCAACAACTAAACTTTCATACATGTAATTCCATCTAGTCGGACAAGGTTTAGGTTCCTTTCTTTCTCTAAGGCCAAATTCATCACATTTTTTAAAATAGTCTCTAAGTCTACTTCTACGGTTTGAATGAAAAAAGCCAATTAAGAGCTATTTTAACCTTTTCAATTTCTACATTTAAAACTTTCATACCATCACCGACGATTAAATGGTAAATATGACAAATACATCTAACATGAAAAATATTACTAAATGCAGGATTTAGTGTAGTTGTAAGCAAGCCTATAGCGTTAGTATTACTAGAAACATTATCCATTAAAACCGACATAATTTTATCTCTAATGCAAAAATATCTACAAATATCTGTAACTGTATTAGCAATAAACTTATCTGTGTGGCGTGAATTAATTATTCTATAAGCAATAATGCGTTTTTGCATTATCGAGTCCTCATCTATCCAATGACTTGTAACAGTTAGATAATCACAGTCATTACCACTTCTACCAATATCAGTAGTAATAACAATGCGATAATCTATATGAGTAAATAAATAGCGCAAATATTGTTCATATTCATGTTTATATTTATAAATATCGCTCTTTACGGTTGCGCGAGGCCATCCTTTATAAGTAGGATTAAAAACTCTTCTAATATAATGCACAAAATGAGGTTAGAAGGAAAACTATAGGGTAAGCACATAACAGTAACCATTTTTGCAAATTCTTCACGATCTTTATTTGGATCATAATATAAAATGTCACCGGTAACAGTGTTAATTCCCGGTTGAATTAGATTTGACCCTGTACTTGGGTTAACCGTACTATCTACACTTGTCCCCTCTTGCACAGCTTTCATTTATAAATATTTAGCTTTATCTCTAGGGTGTGTCTTTATGTGTCTAGTCAAACTATCCGTGCCGTTACGGTCTCCAGTATATTTATGAGCCATCAAAGACCCACAAGTTTTACACTTAGCCTTATTTTGTTCTCTTAGTTGAGTAAAAAAGTGCCAAACAAGAGATGTTTCGAGGCGTTTAAAAGGTTGTCTATTAAAAGTAGGGGTTACTATAGGAGGGTCAGGCGGGGCATTAGTTGGGTTATTAACAGGACTAGTAGGTGTATCATCTAAATCCGGTTGTGTTTCATCTAAATCATCATTTTCCTCTACATTTTCAAAGATAGTTTGATTATGATAAAGAACATTCATAACTTCTTCATTTAATTGTTGACCTGCTGCAATATCATGGCAAAATTGACTATCGAAAAATTGAAAACAAAGGTATCACTACCAAGAATAACAGGTGGAGGAGGACGGGTAACAAGTCTGGGTCGGGGAGCCGGAGGAAGAGTAGTAGCTTGGCGACTAGATTCACCAATTTTAGATTTTCTCTTACCCTTACCCCCAAATATTTTTTTCAAAGAAAAGTCCATATTAGTTATAATTATACTAAATAAAACACACAAAACTATAATATTAAAACTTAAGAGTTGGAATGAGTTTACCGAATTGACGAACAACTTCTTGAAAATTGAATATCGTTGAAGACTTGAATACTTCAATTCACCAACTTCACAGTTTTTCACGAAATTACAATAATAAAATAAGCAATTATAGAAAAAAATTAGAGAGAATTGATGAATTTGTGAGTAAAAATGAAAGAATGAGGGGGTATTTATAGTTGAGAATAGGGAAAAAGTGTAATTATAAAAAGTTTGGGGTTAAACAAAATCTGGGGGCCAAATGACTATTTTTAAAGTGCCAAACGGCTAAAAATGCAGTCCAATGGCTACATTTTAAATATTTGTCCATTGTCCCTTTTTAAAAAAAAATTAAAAAAATTAGTCGTTGGGCCCGTTTGGCCTAGTTGAACCGGCCTAGGCCCGCTTGCCGGTCCCGGGTTCGCGGGCTTTTTGGTAAGGACCGGCCCGATATGGGCTTTTGCACCATTAGAGACCGGCCCGTTTGGCCCGCGGTCCCGAGCCGGTCCCGGGCTGGGCCCAGCCGACAATACACCCTTAAAACCGAAGTTCAGTCTGGGAAAGAGAAATAAAAACAATGGGCAGCCTAAATTAGTCAAACTGCTATAAATAGAATTCTATTTAAGGTGAATGTCTATATTTTAGAGAGATTCTAGGGTTTATTACTTGGTGGCTAAGTCACTTTTCCCCTATAAATAAAGGGGTTCTATTCCATTGTAATTCATCCCAAAATCAATAAGAATTCTCTCTCTACTTTTCTCTCCAATATTACTCTTCTTCTTTTATTGTTTCATAACACGTTATCAGCATGATACTCTAAAAAATTGGGTAGAAGCTTTGAGATTGAGCATAATGATTGTCAATTGTTCCATGAACTTCCTTTATGATTAAATTCTGGATTTAAGGTAAATATTTTATCTTATTTTTCTCTTTTAAATTCTTGAAATTCTATAATTTGATTTTAAATACAAGCAAAGACAATAAATTTTGATTATAAACTCTAATGGAGTTAGTAATAAATTATAACCACTCGAAGTGGTAAAATTTCTATGTCTTGCCATGATCAAAGTCATGTATGATCGTGAGCACAAGAAGTGAAACTCGTCCCATTGAATTTGCTTCATTCACATTCCCTTAAGAGAATGAGATAGCAATATGTGATAAGTCTGAAATAAGACAAATATTACCTTGAAGGTATCAATGGATGTGGACGTAGCAATAGACAAAATTATAATCGTCATCATTGTGTAATGAGAATAATAAGAATTCTAAAAATAATCCTTCATCCTGTGAAAATAATATTTTTCGTTGATTTGACATGAGATTTTGTAAAGCACATATAGATGATTATGATCCATTCATGATGTGAACATCTGATTTATGAATATATATTCATTCTTGGAAGAATATAAATGTGCTAGTGGTAGTGGATATACCACACTCACCTCTAGAAAGAGGTCTGAGATGATATAAGAAAATAATGTCATTATTATGACATGAATGATCATTGGTCACGTACCTATTGTACGCTAAAATATTTTGGCAATGTGCTTACTAAAGGATAACAGTAATGCAAAAAATAGATCTTGCATATAATTTTGACCATGACCATAATGGTATAACTTCTCTTTAAAAGAAATATTTACCATATGGATGTTGATGAATATGTGGTAGTACAAAATTAATTGAGAGCTCTGGAAGAGCCAATTATTACTATTTTGGAGGAACAAAATTGAGTATCAATAAGGCATTATGTTATAGTAAGTCTCAAAGAAACTTATTGAGTTTCTAAAGTATTCGCGAAAGCGATTGGTTATATTGAGACTATAAATAAAGGAAAGATTTAATATCTTCTAATACTACAACTTGTAGCGGGGTAATATGTATGTGAAACGCTACCCGCTTTATTCTCTAGTTTGTACTACATAAATAAAAGAATGTCACAATAAAGTAGAAGTTTATTGATATAAAAACCCATATCATAATAAACTTGGAGTTTATTGATAATTGCAAACGTCATGGTATAAATCTGAAGTTTATCAATATTGATAATTTATTCAGTTGGCATAATTGATTTAGTCATGTTAATTTAAGTATGATGTGCAAAAATAAAAGAGAATTCACACGGGTAAATATTAAAGAACTACAAAGTTCTTTACGAATTCTCTTACGTTGCTTGTTCTCATTAATTGACTAACTAAAATTGGGATTGAATCTTATTAATGCTGAAAATATCAAAGGTGAATATGGGCCCATTTACCCGCCATGTATACCACATAAGATGCATCTATGATATGGTTACATGTGCAATTATTATTAACTCGCAACATGTGTTTTGCGAGGTAACTTGCTCAATAATTTAATTTCGAGCATAATGTTCAGATTTTCTATTCAAGAAGTTTATCTTGATAAGTTGGTTTATATCACAGTTTGTTTAGCAAAATAATTTATTGAGTGCCTCTACTTAATAGCTAAACTATTGCTTATGAGAACAAAGTTATCTATATCAGTTTGATATAGGTTATATACAAAAGTATATTACATTCTCCCCTCACAAGTGGTTCAGGGTCAGGAACCAAATAATTTTTATGCGGTGTATATTTTAATTAACACCATAACACACAAATGTGAGTTTTCAAAATTGAGAAAGCAAGTTAGTTTTTCTAACATGAGGGGGAGACAAGATAAACAGTTGAGAAAAAGTTACGTGGAATAAATTATCATTTGTAGATCTTCGAATACGATAATTTGAACTTGAAGTTCATAAAAAGATAATTCATCTGCAATATATTGCGAAATATGTCCACTACAAGAAAAAGCTTTATTAGGGACCAACATTTAGCGACAAGTTTTAAATATGGTCCTTAAAAGTATACTTATAAGGATGAGAATTTTTTTTGTCTTTAAAAAGCAATTTTATCTTTTAAATACTTGACCAGATTGTCACGACCCTAACCCCGAACCCGGTCGTGATGGCGCCTCTCGTGAAGACAAGGCCAGCCAGTTCAACCCAACTCAACTATTAAAGCAGTTAATCAACATAAAAATAGTCTAAACATGATTTAAACAATACTAAATAGAGGAAATATCGTTAACAATGCAGAATATCTAACCCGACACACCCCTAACCGGGGTGTCAGAAGTCACGAGCATCTACTAGGGTATAAATACAACTGATAGTCTGAGTGTACAAATACAGACTAATGAATGAAGAGAGAGAGAAGCAGCGCTGCGAACGCCGGCAGCTACCTTGCTAAACTCCGATGACTCTGCCTCCGATCAGCCAAAACCCGTTACCGGGTGTATAAATACCTGAATCTGCACACAAGGTGCAGGGAATAAAGTGAGTACTCCAACTCAGTGAGTAATAATCCTAACTAAAGTCTGAATGGTAAGAAATCACGTAAAGCATACCAAGATGCTGTATAGAACAATTCAAAAACCAGTAAGAAAGCAGTGAAGTTGTAAAATCTCTTTAAACATCTTAGCTCAGTTTAGACTTCTTTGAAAATGGTTTTTCAATAGTACGCAAATGAATGCAAAACAGTTAGTGCAGATAAGCACAGAAATCTGCCCCTCGGGCACAAATAACATAGTTTAACAGGTAAATGACAGGTAAATATGAAAGATAAACACATAAAGGTTCGCCCCTCGGGCTCAATGTCAACAACTCTGCCCCTCGGACAATATCTCAGAACAATACCAGCCCCTCGGGCAATCACATAGAACTGTACCAGCCCCTCCGGCAATCACATAGAACAATACCAGCCCCTCGGGCTATCACATAGAACAATATCAACCCCTCGGGCTATATCTCACATCACAATGGGTACCCACACTCACTGGGGTGTACAGACTCCGAAAGGGGCTCCTTACAGCCCAAGTGCAATATCAAGCCATCTCGTGGCATCAAATCTAGGCCCTCGACCTCATATCAGTCAAGCCACCTCGTGGAGTATATATCTCAAGCCCTCGGCCTCATAAACAATATCAACAAGCCACCTCGTGGCGTACATATCTCAGGCCCTCGGCCTCAAATCAGTATCAGTGTTTCCTCACAACTAGGCCCTTAGCCTTACTCAGTCAAAAATACTCACAAGCCCCTCGGGCATTAATAAAACAGTATTTCTCAGCCCAAAACATCATTTAAAATATCATTTAAGTCTCAAAACGGAGTTAAAATGGTTGAGTAGTAAAATAGTGGAAAATAACATGACTGAGTTCAATTAATAAGTCAAAATAGTGAGGAAATAGTAATAAAAATCCCCGAAGGGTTCAAATAGTTGGCACGAAGCCCAAATATGGCAATCAGCCCAAATCATGATGATAACATATAAGTTTCAGTCAAATACACAGTAAAATCACCAGTCGGGACGGACCAAGTCACAATCCCCAATAATACACGACCCCATGCTCGTCATCAAGCGTGTGCCTCGCCTCAATATAGCACTACGATGTGCAATCCGGGGTTTCAAACCCTCAGAGCATCATTTACAATCATTACTCACCTCAAACCAGCTAAATCTCTAGCTCACGTCTTTGCCCCTCGAATATGCCTCCACGCGCGTCGAATCTATCCAAAATCAGAACGAATACGTCACAATATTCTAAGGGAACAAAGCCCAAGCGAAAACAATCAACAAAGGGCGCGATTCCCGAAATTACCAAAACCCGAGCCTCGGGTCCACATCTCGGAATTATACAAAATTCACAAACTAGAATCCTTATACTCTCACGAGTCTAACCATACAAAAATTATCCAATTCCGATACCATTTGGTCCTTCAGATCATCATTTTATATTTTTGAAAGATTTCACAATTATCTTCCCAAATCACGAATTAAATGATGAATTCAATGATAGATTCATGTACTCTAGCCAAATTTGAGTTAGAATCACTTATCCCGATGAATTTCTTGAAAAACCTTCAAAAAATCGCCAAAATCTGAGCTCTCTAGGTCAAAATATCAAATAAAATCCAAAACCTCGTATTTATAGAGTACCCCACAGATTTCCACCTCCGCGGACTGCACAAAATTGACCGCGGTCTGCACAAAACCAGTGAGGTCCACACAAAAACGACCGCGGCCGCACAAGCTTTCCTCTACAGTGATAGGCTTTAGTATTGTAGCCATAACTTTCGCTACAGATGTCCAAATTGCGATATCTTTAACTTTCTGGAAACTAGACACGAAGGGCTACAACTTTCGTTTTTGAATTATCTCAAAATTCCTGATCAAAAGATATGAGTTTCCGAAGTAGGACTAGTGGAACGTTCCCCACCGCGGCCGCACAGCATTTTGTGTGATCCGCACAGCACCTACCGCGGTCGCACTTCAATTTGTGCGGTCTGCACAGCACATACCGTGGCCGCACTTCTTTTTGTGCGGACCGCGCGGGTGGGTTCCGAGGCTTGCAACCCTTCTGGACTTGCTACAGCTATGATTTTCAGCCTAAAACATCTCAGAACCTACCCGAAACTCCCAGAACTTCAAACCAATTGTACCAACACATCCCATGATATCGTTCAAACTTGTTCAAAACTTCGGAACGCTCACAACAACATCAAATCACCAATTTAACATAGGATTCAAACCTAAGAACTCCAAGAACTCTTAAATTATGCTTTCAATCAAAAAGTCTATCAAATCTCGTTCGAATGACCTGAAATTTTGCACACACATCCTAAATGACACAACGAAGCTACTGTCACTCTCGGAATTCCATCCCGACCTCTATATCAAAATCTTCCCTATCAACCGAAAAATGCCCAAATCTCAATTTCGCCAATTCAAGCCTAAACCTTCCACGGACTTTCAAAATGCATTCTGATCACGCTCCTAAGTCTCAAATCACCCAAAGGAGCTAACCAAATCATAAAATTTCCGATCCGAGATCATATACAAACAAGTCAAATCTCGGTCAAACCTTTCAAATTTCAAGTTACAAACTGAGAATTGTTCTTCCAAATTCGTTCCGATTTCCTTGAAAACCCAAACCAACGATTTACATAAGTCATATTACACCACACGGGGCAAGTCATACCCGAGAACTGGCGATCGAAGTGCAAAAGATCAAAATGACCAGTCGGGTCGTTACATCCTCCCCCACTTAAACATACTTTCGTCCTCGAACGTGCCCAAAGTTGTTCTGAAAGCCAACCAATTGCTGAATAACCTTACCATTCACATACTCGGGGGTGATCCCACGTCACCCTATCTCACATAGGTTCGATAACATAATATAACTGAAACTTCACAATCCATCCTAGTCTATAAACCATAGAACCACATTTCCTCTTCTAAAATCATCAACACAATCAGAATCTCACATTTATACTGTGAATAAGTCCGAACAAGCTGTAACAAATCATATATGCTATCTCCGGTGCAATCACATGATATACCACATAACTCAACAGTTGTAGTGATAATTTCTAATCACAGCAGCTGCACACAACATCCGCATACCGATAGAAACTTTTATCAACTAAAGTCTCATCCCAACACTTTCATATACTGCCAATGATCACTAAGACACGCGGTAAGCCATAACCATTTCCCAGATCAACCATTCATGAAGCCACTCATTCCTTGGCAAATACCACAGCAAATTTCCAAACCGAAGCTCGATACTGTCCTTCCGACATGCTAAAATCGCATCCGTTCGTATTTATTAATGATCCCCAACGATATCCTCTAATCCAACACATTACTCTGGTGACATGACACATCCATACAGACCTAAGCCACAACTTGCACAATACACGCATCAATACGCAACAGTCCGAACATACTCAAATCATGAAAATGACTCAAATGAAAGAGTTGAACCTCAAGTTCACTAGTACCACCACAACACAAGACTGAGAACCCGTCTCACATCATAGGAACATAACACACGAATCTAACTCGCAAGGTCATACCTCCACATAACTTCGCTGCGATGTGCGATCCTATCCAACACTGCTCCACATGAACCACCTTAGTCACATTGCTCGAAATCGACAACCACGCACAATTCGATGTCTGGAACCAAAGCAAATCATCATACCCACGGTGAAGCTAATAACATACACCACACTAACCCGAAAGGATATAACCGATATGCCATTCACCGAGCAACACCCAATCACTCTTCCCGCTCGACTCCCACTATGAAACCCCAATAGAATCGTGCCATATGTGCCTATAACCAACAAATCATAACATCTCGCAACACAAAAAGGTAACTTATGGATCTCCCCAGATTACTAATAAGCTCAATAACAATCGAATCAACACACCCCTCAACAGTACAATTCGGAGGCAACCAAGTCAGCTCAAATTAGAACACGCATCCGCATTGGCCTGCCAACAAACTCCTTATCACAAAAATCCTGGAGTTGCTCTTCAACTCCTTTAACTCTGTCGGTGCCATACGATATGGTGCCCGGCATCGAATCAATACCGAAATCAACAACCTTGCCTGACGACATGCCTGGCCCCAAGAAACATATCCGAAAAGTCCCTCACCACCGGAACTAAATCAATCGTAGGAGCCTCTGCACTGACATCTATCACGAAAACCCAACTAAGAAAAACAATCCTTCCCAGCCATCCGCTGGGTCTTCGAAATATAAAACCACTCCACTAGGACATAATCCGTTGAACCTTGCCACTCAATCCATGACATTTCCGGCATAGCCAACAACGTCACCTTAGCGCAATAGTCCAGAATGACACCACACAGAGACAAACAATCTAAACCCAATATCACATCCAAAATGTAACATACCAAGCAACAAAAGATTCGATCGGGTCTCCAAATCCCGATAGTCACTAAACAGTGCCGATACACATGACTCACAACCACCACATAGCCTGAATGTGAGAACTTCCCGTCTCCAATTCCATATGGCCCATGAATCAACATATCTGGTCCCAATTCTGCCGTCCGAATACATACCACACCTCAAATACCCAATCATTCCACGAGAGATAATCTAGAATTCCTCTGTGCCACCAAGCATACTCGAATATCAGCAGTCAATCTAACAAGAAAATGCCGCAATACTACCGAAGTATCATCAACTTAATCACATTGCCCTTTCTGAAACATATGCCCTCGTCAAATCACCCTAAATTAGCAATACCATTTCCTTAATCATCCGAAGACCTTTTCTCTAATTATCTGAAGCTCGTTCCTCTAATTATCTGAAACTGCCCGCCACCTAAGAGTTGTGACCTTCCTTTCAGAACTGAACCGCAACCTTACACATGTGATTCTCAATCCTTCACAACATACCGCATAACCCGTACCATCCTATGATAACCATGACAACTTCATATCCCTTCCGAACCACAAGCAACTATGCATTCCACTAGCCAAGAACTTCCCATTGATCCCATCTAGAAGAGAACCACTATACATCCCATGTTCCTCATGCCAATAGGAAAAATATACCTCTCTAACTGTGGTGGAAACCATCTAGAACTCCCCGAATTCCTTTTGCACAACACTAACTCATCAGGACTGAATCTTTCTAGCTCAACCGAACTACGCATGTTACTAAAACCCAAAAGAATTGCCACGAAACACCTGCAGAGACTCGTTACCTCGAAAACACCCAAGGAATTAATCATATCCTTACCATACCGATCTGGCCTACTACCACGCTATCCCATCTATTCGAGTTTCCCTCTGATCTACTGTTAGCTTGACACTTCTTCTTGCTACAATACCACAATTCCTCAACCCAGACTCACCACGCAAGACCCAAGCACAAAACCACGCCGTCCAAGACTCATAAGCCGTTGAATACTCTCTCAAATATTCCCAAAAAGCACCACATTCAAAATACTTTACTTTGAGAAAACTCCCTGCGAATCTAAATATGTTACCTTCCTAATACTGATATATAGAATCCCATAGTTAATGTAGAAAGTACCACAAGTCTTGACATCTTCTAAATGAAAACTCAGTTCCTAACCACATATACAACTTTAAAATACCCAATTGTTACATGTAGAATCTTGAACATATTAGAACCATTCTTGAGAGTCATTCACTCTATTCAAACTGCAATTAGTCTGATCAAATGAACTGAACAACCTGTGCCTCATTGGCACTCCAACACCGCAGAATGTAACATCATCCCAATATCACCAAGCAACTTCCTGCTCTATGCACCAAACATTCTTGCCAACAACAACTCAAAACATCTCGTAATTCTCACACACCTATGAAGCATAATATGATCTTTGTCAAAAAATTTCTTTACTCGAGCCATCCTCGGTCTCAATTTCCGCAAGCCATAACTGATTCACCAGCACGCCTTATCGGTCTCAATTTCCGCAAGCCATAACTGATTCACCAGCACGCCTTAAACTGGAACCAACATAGCACCTAACTGTGCAATCGCCTAATCAACAGCAGACTCCCCCACTTGGCTCGAAGCCATAGATCAACACACACTCAATAACTCATAACAATTATACTCTATTGATGCCATGATACCATAGTGAGATTAAACTCAAATCTTTTATAAGCTTGTGAAAACACAGATCATCTAGAATTTTAACTCTTCTGCAAATCTCGCATTCCACTCTCGCAACAGTTACACCCATTCTCTAAGAGACCTAATTTAAATTGCAACACATATCCTCCACTCGCAAATGAGATCTTCTAACAGACACAAAAGGATCGCACAACCTCAGAACATTTCGCAGGAGACAACCCACCTGCTTGCCCCTAAATAACTTTTCTGTATACCTTCCGCCATCATAAACTATACGCAGTCACTTAGTCTTCCTGAGTTTGAACTCATACAGCAACATGAAATTTACTTCACTCACAGTTGGGAAACATGAAAAGATCCTTCACACGCCCATAACTCGGGGCTATACCTCGAATCAAGATGGAATTCAAGCAGCTAATAGTTCTTCTATCCTCTAGCAGACCTTTCTCGTTGCCTCCAAATCATATGGATACATCTCGTAGTACTAGCATACTCATCACATAGTTATCCAACTGTCACTCCCACTAGCAGGGACACTACCGAACATATGAATTCAAAAACACTTGTTCACACAATCAGCACCTCGGTGCTCAAGCTATAGGCAAAGATCCGGCCTCAAGTCCTCCAGACTGGCCCAACATCAACTCACAGAGATCACATCTCGCCCCTCGATCAGGGAATCACAAGCCACCGAGGCACATCTGATACTGAATGCTCATGCGCGCATACGAATGCGTGGAAGGAATTCAAGAGTTACTTTTCAAGCTGAATCCAGGACACACGATTAGAATTAAAAAACGCGATGTTTTCCTAAAGGTTCTGAAGCCTCTCGAGGATAAATACATACGTCTCCGTACCGATCTGCGAGACTCTACTAAACCTGCTCATGACTCATAAAACCTATGTAACCTAGGCTTTGATACCAACTTGTCACGACCCTAACCCCGAACCCGGTCGTGATGGCGCCTCTCGTGAAGAAAGGCCAGCCAGTTCAACCCAACTCAACTTTTAAAGTAGTTAGTCAACATAAAAATAGTCTAAACATGATTTAAACAATACTAAATAGCGGAAATATCGTTAACAATACGGAAAGTCCAACCCGACACAGCCCTAACCGGGGTGTCACAAGACACGAGCATCTACTAGGGTATAAATACAACTGATAGTCTGAGTGTATAAATACAGACTAATGAATGAAGAGAGAGAGAAGCAGTGCTGCGAACGCCGGCAGCTACCTTGCTAAACTCCGATGACTCTGCCTCCGATCAGCCAAAACCCGCTACTGGGTGTATAAATACCTGAATCTGCACACAAGGTGCAGGGAGTAAAGTGAGTACTCCAACTCAGTGAGTAATAATCATAACTAAAGTCTGAATGGTAAGAAATCACGTAAAGCATACCAAGATGCTGTATAAAACAGTTCAAAAACCAGTAAGAACGCAGTGAAGCTGTAAAATCTCTTTAAACATCTTAGCTTAATTAGACTTCTTTGAAAATAGCTTTTTCAACAGTACACAAACGAATGCAAAACAGTTAGTGTAGATAAGCACAGAAATCTGCCCCTCGGGCACAAATAACATAGTTTAACAGGTAAATGACAGGTAAATATGAAAGATAAACACATAAAGTCTCGCCCCTCGGGCTCAATGTCAACAACTCTGCCCCTCGGACAATATCTCAGAACAATACCAGCCCCTCGGGCAATCACATAGAATTGTACTAGCCCCTCGGGCAATCACATAGAATAATACCAGCCCCTCGGGCTATCACATAGAACAATATCAGCCCCTCGAGCTATATCTCACATCACAATGGGTACTTGCACTCACTGGGGGTGTACAGACTCCGGGAGGGGCCCGTTACGGCCCAAGCGCAATATTAAGCCATCTCGTGGCATCAAATCTAGGCCCTCGGCCTCATATCAGTCAAGCCACTTCGTGGCGTATATATCTCAAGCCCTCGGCCTCATAAACAATATCAACAAGCCACCTCGTGGCGTACATATCTCAGGCCCTCGGCCTCAAATCAGTATCAGTGTTTCCTCACAACTAGGCCCACGGCCTTACTTAGTAAAAAATACTCACAAGCCCCTCGGGCATTAGTAAAACAATATGTCTCTGCCCAAAACATCATTTAAAATATCATTTAAGTCTCAAAACGGAGTAAAAATGGCTGAGTAGTAAAATAGTGGAAAATAACATGACTGATTTCAATTAATAAGTCAAAATAGTGAGGAAATAGTAATAAAAATCCCTGAAGGATTCAAATAGTTGGCACGAAGCCCAAATATGGCAATAGGCCCAAATCATGATGATAACATATAAGTTTCAGTCAAATACGCGGTAAAATCATCAGTCGGAACGGACCAAGTCACAATCCCCAATAATACACGATCTCACGCTCATCATCAAGCGTGTGCCTCGCCTCAATATAGCACTACGATGTGCAATCCGGGGTTTCAAACCCTCAAAGCATCATTTACAATCATTACTCACCTCGAACCGGCTAAATCTCTAGCTCGCGACGCCTTTGCCCCTCGAATTGGCCTCCACGCACGTCGAATCTATCCAAAATCAAAACGAATACGTCACAATATGCTAAGGGAACAAAGACCAAGCGAAAACAATCAACAAAGGGCCCAATTCCCGAAATTACCAAAATCCGAGCCCCGGGCCCACGTCTCAGAATTTGACAAAATTCACAAAACTAGAATCCTTATCTCTCACGAGTCTAACCATATAAAAATTATCCAATTCCGATACCATTTGGTCCTTCCAAAATTCCATCCCAAATCACGAATTAAATGATGAATTCAATGATAGATTCATGTACTCTAGCCAAATCTGAGTTAGAATCACTTACCCCGATGAATTTCTTGAAAAACCTTTGAAAAATCGCCAAAATCCGAGCTCTCTAGGTCAAAATATCAAATAAAATCCAAAATCTCGTATTTATAGAGTACCCCACAGATTTTCACCTCCGCGGACCGCACAAAATTGACCGCGGTCCGCACAAAACCAGTGCGGTCCGCACAAAAACGACCGCGACCGCACAGGCTTTCCTCTGCAGTGACAGACTTTAGTATTGTAGCCATAGCTTTCGCTAGAGATGTCCAAATTGTGATATCTTTAACTTTCTGGAAACTAGACACGAAGGGCTGTTACTTTCACTTTTGAATCATCTCAAAATTCCTTATAGATCAAAATATATGAGCTTCCGAAGTAGAACGAGTGGAATGTTCCCCACCGCGGCCGCACAACATTTTGTGCGGTCCGCACAACACCTACTTCGGCCGTACTTCATTTTGTGCGGTCTGCACAGCACATACCGTGGTCGCACTTCTTTTTGTGCGGACCGCGCGGGTGGGTTTCGAGGCCTGCAACCCTTCTGGATCTGCTACAGCTATGATTTTCGGCCTAAAACATCACGGAACCTACCCGGAACTCCCAGAACTTCAAACCAATTATACCAACACATCCCATGACTTCGTTCAAACTTGTTCAAAACTTTGGAATGCTCACAACAACATCAAATCACCAATTTAACATAGGATTCAAGCCTAAGAACTCCAAGAACTCTTAAATTATGCTTTCGATCAAAAAGTCTATCAAATCTCGTTCGAATGACCTAAAAGTTTGCACACACATCCCAAATGACACAACGAAACTATTGTCACTCTTGGAATTCCATTCTACCTCTATATCAAAATCTCGCCTATCAACCGGAAAACGCCGAAATCTCAATTTCGCCAATTCAAGCCTAAACTTTCCACGGACTTCCAAAATGCATTTCGATCACGCTCCTAAGTCCCTAATCACCCAACGGAGCTAACCAAATCATAAAATTTCCGATCCGAGATCATATACAAACAAGTCAAATCTCGGTCAAACCTTTCAAATTTCAAGCTACAAACTAAGAACTGTTCTTCCAAATTCGTTATGATTTCCCTAAAAACCTAAACCAACGATTTACATAAGTCATATTACACCATACGGGGCAAGTCATACCTGAAAACTGGCGATCGAAGTGCAAAAGCTCAAAACGACCAGTCGGGTCGTTACATAGACTCTGGTCTATACAAAAGTTAATGTCTGGTCTCTAATATGGATTTTCAGCGGGATAAGGGCGCGAATTTGACGAAAACTAAAGTTCAAAAAAAGAAGGAAAGCTCGAAAAATTTCACGGTAATCCCTCCAAATTCTCAAAAAGCACAAGGTTGCAAAGAACTCAGAAGGGTAGTGTCTAAAATTTATCTCTCCAAGCGACTTCATACAAATTATGCCATTGGATTATCCGCCTAAACAAGAGTAAGTTTAATTTCTTTCTCTTTAATCTCTTCTGTTTCGTTTTTCTTCTTCGTGCTTTTTTTCCCCGATTGAATCAGAAATCGAAATAAGGGTTCTGCAATTTTTTTATTTCTTTAGTTGTTTTCTGCAATTGGTTATTTAGAATACTAATTTTTCTTGTGTGAGTGATAAAAATGAAATTATTGGGTCTAAAATTGGGTGATTTTTCAGGTTAGAAATTTAATTTAGTATGACAATGTTGTACCATTGTGTTATCAAGCTCCGTCGCTGTCGTAAGTTGTTGGAATTTGATGTGCTTGTCTTGTTTTGAAATATGAAACTTTAAGAAATGCTCGATATAGTTCTATACTTCTATTATGCTGCTACAAAAAATTCTTATTATTTCGTGAACTGTGGGAAATTATTCTATGTTTGTGAATCCAAATAACTGAATATATGTTGGTTCCAAGAAGGGAATTTTTCTCAGTCAAAGTAACTTCTTTTGAATGCTGAGGTTCCATTTGTTTCTGGAAAAACTTTTTCTTTCTGTTTCCTTTCATAAATTTATCTACAACGTTTTTCTCTTCCTGATTATATGTTCCAAATCCAAACTGGTTCTAGTTTCTTGTGGTTGTAAATTAAGAAAAACTAACAGATACAAATGAAAGAAAGAATAGAAGAGGAGATGAAATCCTAGATTTCTGAAGTTATGATCTCATACTGGAATCTTAGCCGCCATCAGCAAATTATTCTCTATCTCTCTGGCCTAATCATAATCAGTTAAGAAAATATTTGGAGAAATCCGTCGAAAGATGGCTTACTGAATTAACAAGAAACAATTGGAAGGTACTCGCTCTGTATATGATGTACCAATTTCAAGGGAATAAAAATAATTTCTTTGGTTTAAATAATTGGTTTGCATATGAAATTAATCTGATAGAACAAATTGACAATTTCTCCATATGTCTTAATTTAGATGAACTGTTAATTTTGTTACAATTGATGTCAAAGTTAATCATCTATGATTCACTCTCCTTTAGATCTAATAAGTAAAACCTAGACAGAGAAAACGAGATAGATAAATTTAGGAAAGAGGGTTTGGGTTGACGAATACCCTGTAATTATTAAGTAGAGAGAATTTATTGGAGGATGTTGTTACTGAGGGTTGACAAAAGAAGGTTGATATCTCCAGCATGGTTCTTTCAATCCCTCGTTCTGGTTTTCCTGCTACTTTTCTCATTTGGGGTAGATGAAATAAAATTTATGTGTCCAGTGTCATACTTTTGTCAGTAAGGAGAATTGAGAATAGATTGCTTAATCTTTATTATTACCTTTAGGTTCCAATTGTTTCCCTGTTATCTGACGATATTATATGTTAATAGCTATCAGTTCAATAACTCAAGTAAGGGGATTAGCAAGCAAGTATGCATCCTGGACAAGGATACAATTAGGTTAAAAGAGAGAACAAAAAATTGGTTGGCACGAGCTTGGAAGAGGAAGGATATAGGAAAAACATGATAGTTTTTAAGTTACAAATTCGAATTTTCAATGTTCAAGTGCAACCATATTAATTATGAAATGCACGTCTTATTGTCCATCACATTTATAGTGGTGCAGCATATATCTATGAAGAACTAATTATTTTGAGAAGGTTATGGTTAAAAAGCGATGTCAGTTTGATTTAAATTGAAATTATAAGAGACAAAAAATAGACAGCTAACTATAACCATGTGTGTCCATATTATGTGCTTCTATAACTTAATATAGTGATACATAGAAACTGTTATGTGGTCACAGTCCACATGTATGATAATATGATCAATTTCTCCCTCTTTCTTTCCATGTTGATAAATATATAGTTGTATGTAAATCATGTGAACTACCATGTTTCCATTTCTGTTAACTTAATCAGTACCTGGTATTATCTATTTCCTTGTTGTATCGTACCAAATAAATGCATTTCCAGCAAATACTTCATAAGATTGCTACTCACAGTATGTCAAGTCTTACCTATACTTAATATTATATTATATTATATTATACTATACTATGTCTTTCTAAATTTCTGCTGCTGGATCTTTTTAGTTTCTTAAAGTATGGGTACTCAGAGATTATTTGGGATACAAACTTCAAATTCCATATCCAACTGTCAAACTAGACCTGAGCGGCTGATAGATGATTTTGTTTTCATGTGTTTATTTGTTGGAAATGATTTTCTTTCCCATGTGCCATCTTTGAAGATATCTGAGGTTTGTATTCTTTGGATGTTAATTAGTGCTTTTCTCATTTAGCCTACCGTACTAGTTGCCCTTTGGTTTTTGGAGCTAGAATTTTGCTGGCAAAGAGTTATGTGTTGGTATTCATATTGAATGTATCTCCTTTGTCCCATCTGCTTCTATTCTGAATGTTCTTTTAATTGTGAACCTCTAGGGAGCCATTGACTTACTGATTGATTTCTACAAGAAGGAATTTATCAATATGGGTGGCTATCTTACTAATTCTTGCCAGGTACAGAATAGTTTGCTTCTCTGTGTTGCTCCATTTTCATTTCCAACCTATGCCATGTTTCCATATGTACTTTCTGTCTTACCATTTGCTCGTCCGTATAACAATTGTAAAGGCTATTGTGATGACTTATTGTATGAAGCAGACGTGACCCTAGTTTGTCTGAAATATGCAATGTCTGGTCTTTATTGATGTTAAATTTATAGGTGTGTGTGAAGGTTTGTAAATCTTATATCCAATCATTAACTAGTTTTAATGCCTGAAAGAACTTCTCCGGCTCTAAAGTTGTCTAATCTGCATGATATGTTTGAAGCACGTAGTAGTTGTATTTGATTATGGGCTTTGCCTATTCATTACTGCAAGTTAATTTGGAGAGGGAGGGGCACTTTATACAAGCTATTGGTTTTTATGAGAATGATGTCTTTAGGAAGCGTATCCAGGTTTGTCTATGATGTCATTATATCATGACATCCTAGTTTTAGTAGATGTGGGGTTCTCTTGGCTCCTATCTTTTGGGGTTGGCAAGTCTTAACCTTTGTTTTGTACTTTTGCTATAATTTGTGTGGTTACCTCTTAGTGACGTGTTTTTTTTGTTTGAGTTGAACTCTTTATGCAATATCTGTGGTTCTATCTTCTCTTGTCAGAAATGGAAGAATCATCGTTTTATCAATTCTCATACCTACTAGATCTACTGTTCTTTTCTTCTACCGTAATTTAGATATTTAAATAATACCACATGACTCTGAATAATGAGTAGTATGCACGTTTTTCGCCTCGATGATGGCGTAGTTCAACGGGTAAATCTGTGAGATCTATTAGGCTTAAGCTGACAATATGTATCATGAACTTGGCTGTGACAAAATTATGACAAACCAATCTAAGTTAATAAGATGAAAGGGAATAATGGTGTCTAGCCATTAACTTTCTGTTGCTTCTTTTTTCTTTATTATTTTTATAATCTTACGTCAACCCCTGATTTTGTTCCATCTTTATTAATATATATAGTTTTTCTAAATGAAATTTCTTATTTCTTCTATAGGTTTTGGATATTGAAGTTCACTAGAAGCAAATTTTTGACGACATACAGATTAACCATCATTTTACTGGGAGTTTCAAGAAAATTTTACATTACAATCGAGGGATATTAGTAATATATAATTTTTTGCTAAATATTTATGAACACAACATTGTGACTAGCTTACATCAATTATGTACGTGCACCTAAATGATGTTGATCATTTTTGGCATTATTTTATGAAAGCAACATCATCTATATATTAATATTCCAGATTTTCTAGTTGCAAATTGAATGCGATTTAGGGACTTGTGACTTATTTATTTAGGGAATAAACTGTTAGTTCTTAAATCCTTCTTAAGAGTGAAAAATTTGGTTGCTAAATCTGTAGCTTTGTAGTACGGATTGCTCGACTTAGGGACTAGATTTAAATTTCTCCGAAAGATATAACGGTCAGCTTCTAACTGGTCGCGAAACGTTTTAACGACCACATTTAAACTAGTCCAGAAAACATTTTAAGGACCATAAATTTAGTCCCTAAAATATGCAAATAGGCACCAGAAACATGGTCCTTAAAAACCTTTTAAGGGCTAGTTATAAACTGGTCGCGAAATTGTTTTAGCGACCAACACCATATCTCGTCCTTAATGATCTTTAGCGGCGGAAGCTATAAGGACCAGATTAGCTGGTCGCTATTGACCATTTGGGACCAATTTATTACTTTTAGGGTCCAGTTTTCCCTTCGCTATTGAGCATTTTTCTTGTAGTGGTCAGACAAATTTGCTGACCCAAAGAAAATAACTATATTCTCAATGCAAATGCTCTTATTAGAATAAGTCCTAGAAGGATAAAGTCTGCGGTACGCTTAAGGTGTATAGACAAATTGATTTCAAATAAACTTCTTGATAAAGAAGATGAGCAAATGACCATAATAAGAAGGTAAGTGATCTAGAAGATCACATAACATAACATTTCATAAAACCTCAGGAGAGGTTCAGATACCTGAAATGAATGAAGAGATCTCTATGTTATGTCTTTATGAAAAATAAGAAGGTTGGAACCGATATAAAATGTTCGTCGACGACATCTATCATAACGCTAAGTATAGATGAGGATCTTAAGTCAGTCGAATACAGACACAAAAATATTCGCCAAATGGAAGAGAAACAATTCTAGTAGAATTGGTTTCATATGAAAGACATGAAGTTTTGGACCTGCAGTTCAAACACTTGAAAGTATAAGTCAATGGAATGTGCAATCAGTTTTTGATATCTTATATGTCTAGCATGACATGAAAACTTGATGTAAATCTAAAGTCTATTTATATTACTTAACTTATATGACAATCCATGAAAGATTTAAGTTGCTTGAAGCATCTACAATTCTTGATCTTGAGGTACCACTTTCTCAGTGCAATTTGTGCACAAATGTATCTTGCTATAACTATAAGCATGATAATATGATAGCAAGAGTTTTCACCTCTATGTGAAGATATTGAACTGACGATTCTAACAAGATCATATGAAGACAATACATCTTAGCTTCTACCAAAGATCTTTTGAAGATGGTGCACAAGATTGGAATGCAAGTTAATGTGGCTGATTTGTTCACCAAATCTCTACCGACGTCAACCTTCAAGAAGCTAGTGTACAAGATTGGAATGCTAAGGCTCAAGCATGTGAATTAATGCTCTCAGCAGGGGGAGTTAATACGCATTGTACTCTTTTTCCCTTACGAGGTTTTGTCCCACTGGGTTTTCCTTGCAATGTTTTTAACGAGTCAACCAAAAGGCGTATTGTTAGATATGTCTACTATTTTTCCTTTATTAGGATTTTTTTTCCACTGGGTTTTATTTTAGTTAAGGTTTTAACGAGGCACATTATATGTTGGATGGACATTCAAGGAGGAGTGTTATAAATAGAATTCTATTTAAGGTGAATGTCTATATTTTAGAGAGATTGTAAGGTTTGTTACTTGGTGGCTAAGTCATTTTTCCCTATAAATAAAGGGGTTCTATTCCATTGTAATTCATCCCAAAATCAATAAGAATTCTCTCTCTACTTTTCTCTCCAATACTACTCTTTTTCTTTTATTGTTTCATAACACAAAAGTAAATTTTCAAGAACAAAAAAACAAAGGAAAAAAGAAAAGGGACAAATAAATAAATGAACAAACAGAGAAGATGTTTGAAGTGGATAGCAACTCCATAACAATAATCAAAGACGGTATCTAACAAGAGGATCCTTAAGTAGAAGGCGTTCATGATAGACTCTCCATGCGTAATCCTCGAAAGAAAAAGGATTGAACATTGGTGGACTTTCCGAATTATTCTCGCCATCATCAACTGGTGGCGGCGATTTAGGAAGCAACGGAGTGACAGTGCTCTCAAGAGGAAGTGTCACTAACAATGCCATTGATAGGCAGTGGGAATTACTAGTATTACTGTTGCCTTCCGCTAAATCAGCAGTAGCAGCTAGTACTGGTCGTCCTCTCACTTTTTTCACCTTTCCATTGCTCCATACCTGCAGCCATTTATCGATCAGTTATTACAACAGTATGAACAACCAAAAAGAATTAGATTGATCACCGTATATTATTACGTTGTCAAAATCACAAATTTCGCTTCATTTTTATATTTGACAGTTTAAAGTTTTCAGTAGCTACAAATTGATAAAGTATTGTGCAACAGGACAGTGCCGAATTTTCGTCTTGCAAAATTAAATGGATTAAGGCGAATTTTTAGTGGAAGATAAAATGAAAATTTATCAATTTTTGTTGTTTAATTTAGCCGGTATCTCTTAATTCTCGGTGATATTAATTAACCACATTTATGATCAGCGCCAACTAAAGGGTCTACTTAGTTTCCTTTTTAATTGACGTTGAACAGCAAAGTTAGAAAGTCCAGGACTTAATTTTTAGAAATATTCTTTTTTGAATTACTTGTGCTTATAAGTTCTCAGTAAAATAATAGTGTAGCAGTAAATAAATGTAGCTAGCATTACGTCACAATCATTACTGACAGGCGTCTTTACGCCCCTCTTCTTTTTTTTTTCGTTTTTATGCTGAAGGTCTTTAGCCTTTATATCTGTCCCACGAGTTGAAAATGATGGATGTTGAATTTTCTCCCTTGAATAAATGCTTTCCAAATCGAAATTGGATAGATTAGGCTTTTCAATTGCAACAAGTAATAACACGATAAAAGTCTTAATTGTTAGAATTAGGTTGTCGACAGCTACTAGTTTAAATAAATTAAGAATATTCTAGGATATCATTCTCAGCAGCCATTGTCATATTATAACTAATGCACTACCAATACATCCAAGGGACACGAATAACAACTATTTTTAATTCTATGAATAAACATGAGGAATTTCGTAATTTATATTAACCTACCTACTAATTATTCTGGAAGAATCATGAGTAAAACAAGATATATCAACACATTCTTGTCGATTTTAATTACTAATTAAATCAAATATTAGACCTGATAAGGATTGTCAATAAGAGCTCAACAAGAAAACAAATGGAGCATGGATACATACAAGTTATCCAAAAAGCACCAAGTTGGGACTAAAGATGTTACATTAAGCCGGCAAACCTTACAATTAATGTCGATTTAATAATATTATCACATCATAAGTACATTTTTCGTGTCAAATAAAACAAGAATTAGAGCTCCAACTTCATATCAAAAGGACGCAATATCTAAGATATGGTAGGTTTAGTGGGGTCCTTAATTTGGCAATATCACGGCAACGTGTGGTTATTGGCCTGACCAAACACCCGATATAACTTATAGCCAAGCTTATTTTTGGTCAAAAGTGTTTTTTTTTTTTTGCCAAAAGCACTTTTGACCTCAATTTGGGGTGTTTGGCCAAACTTCTGGAAGGAAAAAAAGTGCTTTTGAGGAGAAGCAGAAGTAATTTTGGAGAAGCAGAAAAAAAAGTAGTTTCTCTTCTAAAACACTTTTTTGAGAAACACTTTTGAGAAAAGTACACTTAGAAGCAGTTTTTTAAAGTTTGGTCAAACACTAATTGCTGCTCAGAAGTGCTTTTCAAACTAATTAGTCAAACACAAACTGCTTCTCACCAAAAGTACTTTTGAAAAAAGTACTTTTGAAAAAAAACACTTCTCAAAATAAGATATTTTTGCAGCTTGACCAAACGGGCTATTAATTTGTTTAGGGAATTAAGGGTGTGTTTTATATGCAGGAAATGGTTTCTTGAATAATAGAAAACATTTAACAAAAGGAAAGAAACGTCACTCAAGATAGAAGTAGACATTCGTTGATTGTATACGAATAAAATACGAATTCAAAGACGGTAAAAAAAATTAACTAATGAAATATGGCATCAGTAACGAATAAATTATATCAAACCAAGACCAATTAATATCCGATCGAACGGAACGGTTCGATTTTGTTTCTTTTATATATATCTCAGTTGTTTCTCTATTATACTTGTTTCAATCTACACTTAACTTTTTCTTTTAGTAATTCAAAAATATCACTAAAACATGATTCTTATGCCCTATAATATTTGTATAACCAGGGGTGAATGTAGTGTTAAAGTTCAATTGAACCCATAACTTTTGACACGGAATAAATATTTATATGAAAAAATTCATAACTTGGATTCATAACTTGGAGTAAAGATAGGAACTCATAACTTTAAAAATATAAAGGATTCAATGCTAAAAATCATGAGACTTGAACCCATAAGATTTAAATTTTGGATCGACTATGTAAGGTATAATAATCATATGTTCTTACTTTTGTAACCAATTAATCAAATACTAAAAAATACTTTAAAATGATATTTCGAGATAAAATAATCTTAACATTATTTAAAAAATTCATGCGGCCCCGTACCATTCACACACTAATTGAATTATTTTAAGCTAACGGAAAATCAAAAATGGAATGTACTAATTGAAAATCTAACCTGCGCAACGTCACCAAGGGTCACCAAGACCGAATCCATTTGAGGAGAAACGGATACCCAACCCGAATCCGCCAACATGGAGTACTTCCGGCAACGTATTTGAAAACTTAACCCGATTACAAACGGGTACAACGGACTCGAGGAAAGCGGCTTACTACTTAAACCTCCCTCAGACTCGGATATCCACATTAACGAAGAGAACCGGGTTCGGCCATCTCCGACAGGGTTCTCAAACCCTACAGCACAAGCCAACTCTTCAATCACCTGCAACCCAAGTTTCTCCATTTGGCAAGTGAACTCACGGAGAGAGGTCAACCCCAAATCGGTTGAGTTTGACTCAACGGAGCACGACGAGTCGAGACACAACGACTTTCCGTTAACGTTGTCTTCGTCATCGTCGTCGTCGTTATCAAACCCCAACGGCCAGTTCTTGGGGAAGTAACGTTGTTTTTCGTCATGTGGGAGATTGAAAATGGATGAAGATTCGGACTCGGCTGAGGTGGCAAGCTGAGAGGAGATTGAGTGATTGGTGAGTTGGAAGAAACCGTGTTGTTTGGCAGCGGAGAAGAGGTTAGAGTGAATAGTTGGTTTAGGGTCGGAGAGAGAGATGAGAGGCGGAGAAGTGGTGGTTGATGGCTGAGATTGGCGGCGACCAGGGAAGGAGAGAGAGAGGGTGGGTGGAATACGGTGCAGGAGACGGGAGAGAGAGTCAGCGGCTTCGGAGGTGGAAAGGAGGTTATTAGGTTGGGTTGAAGGAGTTGGTGGCGGAGCTGTGGTGGTTCCGTAGGGAGTAGGGAGGTGATGGAGGTGGTGTTCGTGTGTGGACGACGCCATGTATTTTGTTGCTGATGTTTTTGGACTTTGGAGTTTTAGATGGAAGGTGGGCTAGCCCCTAAACGTGGTAAAAATAGCAGGGTATAGCCACAGTTTATGAAGTCAATGAAAAATAGCCGTTATTTTACTGCAACAAAGACCGGTTCATTATTATATACTTAAGTTTGGTGCACCTGTATATGAACTCCAGCATATTATGCTGACCCGGTATACTTTGCTAACTCCAGTATAATATACTGGAGACTGGAGCACCGGTGCTCCAAACTCCAGTATATTATACTGGACAATTATACTTGCTGGAACTCCAGTATATTATGCTGGAGTTCTAGTGTATTTATGCTGGAACTTCATCATATTATGCTGGAGTTCCAGCATATTTATCTAGGAACTCCAGTATAATATGCTGGAGTTCAAATATACTTATGCTGGAACTCCAGTATAATATATTGGCGTATTTTTCGGGGGTTTGAACAGTGTTTTCGTTCAAATTTATCTTTACATGAAAAATGACTAAATTTTGATTACTTTTAAAACTGAGCTATTTTTAAATGACTAGTTGTAACTCTGGTTATTTTTAAATTTTTCCCGATTTATAGGAAGTCTAAGGAGAGCAGTAATGGAAGCCAAGTGGTCTCCCGCCAACGAGGTGCGTAAATTACACGCCTCAATTCAATGGATAATTTATTAATTTGGTTAATGATAATTTCCTTTTTCTTTTTTCTTTTTTCTTTTTTCAAGAGCCATGTCTAGTACTTTACTCATAATAATCCAATTGGTTTGCTATTTTAATTATCACTTTATTAGTAGGGGCTTGATTTCTTACCGTATTTAACAGAATTTCTTTTCTGGACACGTGAATTTATTAAATGTATTTCAGGAGATTATTTATATCTATATATGATACTAATTTAGAATTGTGTGATCTTTAACATGACATATTTACTCCGAAAAAGATGTCTTTAAAGGAAAAACACAAATGCTAAATTAAACACTACTAGAAATCCGGAAAAAAATGACCAAAATTTGGCGACCAAAATTGGTCTGTCAAGAAAAGCGACTAAAGTTGGTCGCTAAATTGGAGAAAATAATTAAATAATTATTCTAAATACATTAGCGACCAAGGTTGGTCGCTTTTTGGTCGATAATTTCGTCAAAATATTGACCGGACTAGTCAGACTTGCTTGGTCAAAGAAATACTGAGATTAGCGACCAACGTTGGTCGCTAAAGTGGGACCCACATGGAAAATTATAATAATTATAATATTATTTAAAAAAATATAAAATATAAATAAATATAATTTAAAATTAGCGACCAAAGTTGGTCGCTCATTAAAGGATAAGCAGATAGAGACCAACTTTGGTCGCTAATATGGGTCCTCAGTTATAAAATTTTAATAATTATATTATTATTTAAAAAAATTATAAAATATAAATAAATATAATTCAAACGTTTAACAATTATATTATTATTTTAAATATTATATAAAATATAAATAAATCTGATTTAAATTTAGCGACCAAAAATTTAATTTCTGAATAATTGGCGACCAACTTTGGTCGCTAAATATAATTTCTGGAAAAGTAGTGACCAAAGTTGGTCTCTTTTCAGGTCAACATTGGTCAAAATTAAAAATTATTTTTGTATTTACTATCTAAATAATATAAATGTAAGCCGTTAACACTTTTGTAATACAAGGGATGAATACACTAAAATATACTCTAACATGCTATATATGTAGTTAAGTAGTACAACGAAGCATGTGTGTGTGTGTGTATATATATATAAGAACATGAAGCGCTCGGAACACAGGGTCGGGTTCTTAACATGCTATATATGTAGTTAAGTAGTTCATATGCATCATTGAATATTAAAAACAAAACGTCTCGACTTATATCAATTAATATGTTATAATTGATTCATCAACTTATAACCTAGTGATGAATGAATGTAATTCATTAACTCTGTTACAATAAGTCGATGAATCAATTATAACATATT
The DNA here is from genome assembly GCF_000715075.1 of Nicotiana tabacum. Classification (NCBI taxonomy): domain Eukaryota; kingdom Viridiplantae; phylum Streptophyta; class Magnoliopsida; order Solanales; family Solanaceae; genus Nicotiana; species Nicotiana tabacum. The sequence continues at coordinate 208,276 of NW_027438258.1, forward strand.
AATTGATATAAGTCGAGACGTTTTGTTTTTAATCAATAATCTCTCACTCTATATATATATATATACGCCAGGTCGTCTCAATGTAGCTTATATACTATATACTATATTATACTATATATATCGAATATACCTTGTATACTATGCACTTAGTATATATAATACACTATACTATATATATAGTATAGTGTATTATATAATACATTATACACTTAGTATATATAATACACTATACTATATATATAGTATAGTGTATTATATATATACTATATTATAATATATATATATATATATCGAATATAGCTTATATATATATATTCAAAAGTTAAGTGCATTAACTGCTTACAATATAATATATAGTATATTAGTGTATTAGCTAATATATATATACATATATATATATATACACTATGCACTAAGTATTAGTGCATTAGCTAATATTATATCGAATATAGCTTTTACATACACGCACACACACACACACACACATATATATATATATATACACACACACACTACATATATACATAATTTTAAATTGAATTAAAAGTAATTTAATTTTTTTTTAGAAATAGCAACCAACTTTGGTCGCTATTTTGGTCAAACAGTCAAAACTTATTTTGCTACCAAAATAGCGACCAAAGTTGGTCGCTATTTCTAATTCCAGTATCAAAATCGGGTTTCCCCTCCCATTCTCTTATTTTCTTCAAAAAATTTCCCCAAACTCTCTCCTCTCTCTCTCACACTCAACCCCTCCCCCCCCTCCGACTCCCACCAGCAGCTGCGCCACCGACGCCCACCAACGGCAACAGCTCCACCGCCGGCGACCTCCACTTCCCAGGTAGGTGTCCTCTCCTTCCTTTGTTTTTTTTCGAAATACACCGATTTTGTTTAATTCCTCCTAGTTTGATTTGTAAAAATTAATTGTTCTTAGCTAAATTAAATCTATGATAATTGTTAGTAGCTAAAATATTTAGTTTTACCTACTAATTTGGGGAAGAAATGGTTTGAAGACCTAAATATTAGGGTTTTTGGTTCAAAGCCTTCACTGTGTAATCTCGTATGGTTGGCATTCCACTGTGTAATCCCACTGGAATTTTACTCTACTCTTTGCATTCCACTGCGTAATCTCGTATGGTTGGCTATAAGAAAGCTATAAACACTATTTAAGTATACTATAAACACTATATTTATCAAAATTGTGTAAATTAAGCCAAAAACCTTTAGCAAGGATGAATCCTACCACTCCATGCCATTTAAATTCACTTTATACCAATATTATACAAATAGAAATAAAAGGTTATATTAAAGACTACCCAAGGAAAAGTCATAAGATAACATTAGCAATACTTTTAGTTCTTGTATTAATTTATATTGAGTTCAATTGGACTTTTAGGATATGAATCAGACTTTTAGTTAACTTAAAAAAGATTAGGATATGAATTAACTAAATTAATTTGTTCTTGTTTTATTTGTATAGATGGAACATCGTACTTGGATGTACAATAGTAATTATCCTAATCGGCAGGGATTGCAGGAGGATTTTGTAGAAGGGGTGGATGACTTTATTAGACATGCAATGTCACTTCCACCATACCTAAGTGAAGGAGTAATTAGGTTCCCTTGTGTTAGGTGCGACTGTATGAAGTTTGGAAAACTGGCGGAAGTTAAGCATCATCTTTATATGAAAGGGTTTATAGCAAATTACTTTGTGTGGACTAATCATGGAGAGATCGATGGTAGCCATGGGATATTTCAAAACATGGTTGTGGGTTAAAGTAGTAGGTCGGTGGAGAATACAAATTGTGATTCTAGAATTCATTATATGGTTGCAGATGATTTTGGGATGCACTTAGGGGGTGAGCCCAATGAAAATGTTGAACAAACTCCTAATGATGATGCAAAACGTTTTTATGAACAGTTAGAGGCAGCTAGTCGTCTACTACGTAATGGAAGTCCGCACTCTGAGCTGTCTGTTGCAGTTAGATTACTAAGTATCAAATCTGATTGGAATATTTCTAAAGCAGCCATGGACTCTTTCATTGACCATATGAGTGAACTAGGTGACTCTAATATCAAATTACCTGCTGATTTCTATAAGGCAAAGAAATTAGTTTCTAAGTTAGGACTTTCATCAATGAGAATTGATTGTTGTGAAAATGGTTGCATGTTATATTATAAAGATGATGCAAATTTAAGCAGTTGTAAATTTTGCGAAAACCCTCGTTTCAAGAGGCTTTCCAGTGGGAAGATGGTCGCTATCAAGGCGATGCATTATTTACCTCTTATACCTAGGTTAAAGAGGTTATATGTGTCGATAAGTTCTGCTCCTCATATGAGATAGCACTTTGAAAATAGAAGACCACCTGGTGTTATGTGTCATCCTTCAGATGGAGAAGCTTGAAAGCACTTTGATATGACATATCCAGATTTTGCTAGTGAACCAAGGAACATTCGGTTAGGTCTGTGTGCGGATGGATTCACGCCTTTTTCTGTATCTGTGATACCGTATTCATGTTGGCCTGTCTTTCTTACACCTTATAATCTACCACCCGAGTTGTGCATGACTAGTCCATATATATTCTTAAATTGTATTATCCCCGGTCCACGTAATCCGAAAAGTTTGATAGATGTATATTTGCAACCTTTGATTGATGAGCTATTCAAGGAGACTCATATTTTGAAGAAGAAGAAGAAGAAAGAGACAGATCAAGAAAGGTTGGTCGAGGGACGAGCCTCGACTGTATATGTAAGTTTTCACTTTTCATTAGGTATTTTGATTTACTTTTATATAAATTTTGAAATACTAATTCAATGTAATTTTTCTTATAAGGTCGCTTCACAGCTGAAGTGGTCAGCCACCTAATGAGTCGGGCGAGCTAATACAACCTTCGGACGAGGATGCTGAAAGAATGGGGACGAAGGCTGCAGGCGGTCCAAAATGGGGGAAGGTATATGGGCTTCCTACTAAGAAATTTCGTCGCTATAAGTATGGAATGCAAGGAATAGGGACTTCCTCGCAAGCCAAGCAACTTGATGGGGAGAGCCTCTCCGCTATGCGAGAGACTGTGACAAAGCTCACATCCGAGCTAGAAGCGGCCAAGGAAAGAGAAAAGCTTAGAGATGCTCAGTACATTAGCGTGATCGCTCAGTGCTAGGGCATGCAAGGGCAGCTCAAATCTCTCCTAGCTTCTGGAGGTTTTCCGATTCCCCGGTCTCGTGACTCATTGCTAGAGGCTCGCCTTCCCCGTGCTCGTTCTTCCCATCCTCCAAGTGCTTGTTCCTCCCGTCCTCCCTGTGATCGTTCTTCCCGTCCTTGACAAGTAGACCCTTCTGGATACCGTCTTGTTGAAGAAAGTTGATCAGACGGTGATGATAATGATGCACTAAACACTCATTGACTTTTATACACTTTGAACTAGATAAATAAAATTGATTTTCGAATGGGCTTGTAATAAGAGTTAACTTAGTTTGGTTAGCTTAATGTGGTAGTTCTATTGAACTTTATACTTTGTTGGTTTTAATGTTGGTTTTAATGGCAGGGAGATTTCAGTTGGTTAGAAGTGTGCTGATTGCCATACAATCCTTTTGGTCTCAGATCTTTTCTCTACCAAAGAAGATCATTCGAGCAGTGGAGACTATATGCAGAAAGTTTCTGTGGACAGGTGATGCAAATGCAAGTAAAAAAGCTTTGGTGGCATTGGATAAGCTATGCAAACCAAAATCAAAAGGGGGCTTAAATATCATTGACATGACTACATGGAACAAGGGTTGTTGTGCTGAAGCATTTATGGAATATATGCAAGAAGAAGGATAAATTGTGGGTCAAATGGGTTCATGTGTACTATACTAAATGGAAAGAGCCATGGACAATGGAAGCAAAACAAGCATCATGGATAATGAAGAAGATTTTACATGCAGCAAAGTATATAACTGAAGCAGGATTAGAGATAAAAAAGATTCTGATGTCTGAAACATATTCTATTAGCAGCATGTATAATCAATTACGAGGAGACTTTACAAATAAAAGTGTAAGCTGGAAAAGACTGATTTGTAACAATAAAGGGTGCCCAAAATGGATCTTCATTATGTATCTAGCACTATAGGAGATATTATCTACCAAAGACAGAATGAGCAAATGGGGGATACAAGTAGAGCAAACCTGTCCATTGTGTGAGCAAGAGTTGGAGAGCCATCAACATCTCTTCTTCTCCTGCAAGTACTCGACAAAGATATGGAGTAAGGTACTAACATGACTAGGAATAACAAGACAAGTATATAGCTGGGAAGATTAAGTTGAATGGGCCACAAGAAATGTAACTGGAAAGGGAGCTAAAGCAGAACTATACAGGTTGAGCATGGCTAGTATAGTATATAATGTATAAATTGAAAGGAACTGGCAGAATTTTTCAACAAGTAAATAGAGGAAGTGGGGATATCGCAAGGCAGATTATACGTGAAGTCCATTGTCGAGGAAGTTTACATAGCAGTTTGAAGAAAGAGCTACAATATAAATTTTTTTACGCATAGCTTAGTTGAAGATAGGTGTTTAGAAATGATGTACTAAGTTTGGGGCCATATGTCCAAACTTAGCGTTTGCTTCTGATTATACATGTAAATATTTGCAAGTGGTAATAAAAAGTTTCTTAATTACCAAAAAAAAAATGTTGGTTTTAATGTTGTTTTTGTGTTATTGTTGTTGTTGTTGTTGTGTTGTTGTTGTTGGTATTATTGTTGTTGTTGCTTGTAATAGGGATTTGGTATGCTGGCAGGTGGTGTAGCTGCCAAAACAGACAGTTTCTGCCAGAATAATATCCAGAAAAGCGACCAACTTTGGTCACTTGTTGGTCGCTTTTCTATTAAAAGAAATTATTTTTTGGGAAATAGCGACCAAAGTTGGTCGCTAATTAACCCAGATTTCTCAAAAAACGACCAACTTTGGTCGCTACTCCATTAAAAAAATAATTTCTGAAAATATAGAGACCAACTTTGGTCGCTTATATTTAAAAAAAAATTAAATTCTTGAAATTAGCGACCAACTTTGGTCACTATTTTTCAGATTTTAAAATATAATATTTGAATTAGAGACCAAAGTTGGTCACTATATTTTGATTAATAATAAATAAAAAAATGTAATTTACATGTAGAGACTAACTTTGGTCGCCAAAATTATATTATTAAAATATTAAAGCGATCAAAGTTGGTCGCTATAGTCTTTACCCGGAATATTTGGTCGTTTTACCTTAGAGACCAAAGTTGGCCGCTAATTAGCGACCAACTTTGGTCCCTAAAATAAAGGGACCAGCAATATAGCGACCAGGAATGTTTGGACACTTTTTGGTCGCTTTTTGACCTATAAGCGACCAACTTTGGTCGCTTTTTGTGGTCACTTTTTACCGGATTTCTAGTGGTGAAAGAGTTTTTAAAGACAATATCATTATGAGTCATGAATTGGTTAAAGGCTATGGGAGGAAGAATATCTCACCAAGGTGCATGCTAAAGATTGATATGCAAAAAGCCTATGATTCTGTGGAATATCTTGAACAGGTGATGAGAATGATGGGAATTCTAGAAAAGTTTGTAAAGTAAATAATAGTGTGTGTGTATTAGCACAGTCTCTTATTCTATCATAATTAATGGTAAGCCAACCGAGCCCTTTGAAGCAAGGAAGAACTTAGACAGGGGGATCCCCTATCACCATTGCTATTTGTGATGGCCACGGAGTACCTATGCATATTAATGAAGCAATTGAGGAACAATAAGGAATTCAGATTTCACCCAAGATGTGCTAAAGTCAATCTAGTACAATTAAGATTTGCTGACGACTTATTGCTTTTCTGTAAGGGAGATATACAGTCTATCAAGACTCTGCACAAGCAATTTCAAACTTTCTCTGCAGCTTCAGGTCTAACTCTAAATCCAAATAAAAGTTGTATCTATTTTGGAAGAGTGGACAATCGGACACAGCAGCATATTATGGAAATGTTAGAATACACTAAAGGAGATCTACTTTTTAGGTACCTTGATGTTCCTTTGAGTACAAAGAGACTGACAACAATGCAATGTGAACCCCTAATTGATAGAATGCTAAGCAGAATACACTGCTGGAAACAAATTTTTTATCATATGCAGGTAGAACAATGTTGATCAAGAGTGTGTTAGTAGCAATTCAGAATTTTTGGGCTCAAATATTTATACTACCAAAAAAGATGTACAGTTTATAAAACAATATGCAGGAGGTTTCTATGCTGAACCAAATAAGAAGGCATTGATTGCTTGGGAAAGAATATGCGCTCCAAAGGCAGCAAAAGGGCTAAACTTCATCAATGTGGAATTATGGAATAAAGCAGCCATATGCAAGCTTCTCTGGAATATCTGCACGTGAGTTCAATGTATACATGCCTACTATATAAAAGGGAACACTGAGCCAAAGAGTGCATCGTGGGTTATCCAAAAGATCTTCAAGGCCAAAAGACAGTTTAAAAAGTCTGGTTATACAGAAGAAGAAGTGAATCGAATGGAAAAGTTCTTTATAAAGCACATATACAAAGCATTGCAAGGGAACTTTCAAAAGGTATCATGGAGCAAGATAGTGTGCAACAACAATGGGATTCCAAAATGGATATTCATCCTAAGGTTGACACTACAAGATAGGTTAGCCACCAAAAAAAGGCTAGCAAAATGGGGACTAATAGAAGACACAATATATTTATTGTGTCAGAGAAATAATGAGACAATACAACACTTATTTTTTGAATGTGAATTATCAGATGTTGTATGGCAGAAGCTGCTACATTGGCAAGGAATCATGAGAAGGAGGAAAAACTAGCAGGAAGAAATACAGTGGACATCGACGGTGGCCAATGGGAAGAGTGCAGGAGTAGCAATATACAGAATGTTGTTAGCTGCAACAGTCTATCATATATGGCAAGCAAGAAATAATACCATTTTCTAGAAGAAGAAGAATAATGCAAATGCTATAGTTAGATTGATCATCCAAGAAATACACATTAGAGCTCAGCGGGTTGCAAAACTGGATAGATATTTGAGTAATATGAATTGATATCCAGATTGAGCTTAAGTGTAGAGGCAATAGGAGAACATGAAGTAAGTTAGAAAATCTCCTTGCTGGGGCTTCATGTCGAGCAGGAGCACTGTTAGGCGGGTTGAATTTTGTAAAGTTGTAAATATTTTACTTGGTAAATAAAGTCTTTAATTACCAAAAAAAGAGTTTTTAAAGATAGAAAAATGTCTATTTTTCTTTAATAAATAAAAATTAAAGAGTATTACTTCGTAAAATGAAATGTAAGCAGTTGCATTAATTCTTCTATTGTCTGATAGATACTCATTTTTCATTTACATACTTTCTTCCTTTATAGATATTGACCCATTCTCTCCATCAACATAACTACCATCTTTACTGCATAATACTTCTTTCTTCTATTTTGATTTATTTGATATAATTCGGATTTCGAGAATCAAATAAATTTTTCTTTGATGATGAATTCATATGCCTTTTAAATATTTTAAATTTTTTAATTGTTATAACTTATATTATTTTTTTATGTAGTTTTCAAATATATAAATTTTATTTCAAAAACCTTAAAGATTATATTTCTGAATTAGAGGTCAAAATTAAGAATTTTTATTCTCGAAATAGAACTACATCACATAAATTGGGATGAGGGGGCAAAGTCAGAGCATAGATTTTTTGTAGATTCTTTGTTTTAATATCAACTTAACACAAGTAAATTCGATGGTGAAGGAAGGAATAATAGAAAGAGAAATTTTCATAAAGCACTATCTTTTAATGGTAATTAGTTATTTATACCATTTGCTATATTACGGATTGTAGGTACGTTGTGAAGACCCAAAGGGTCACCACCTGTTTTATTACCCATTATGTGCTTTCAAGCCTTGAAAACCTCATTTAGAGTCGCTTCGATTTGCGTGTGAAGTCCGGACGCGTAGCCGGAAAGCTTAAATATGAAATTCTGTGAAAAATGTTAAGTCTTGACTTTAAAATGAATAAATTTGACTTCGGTCAATATTTTGGGTAAACGAATCCGGGCCCGTAATTTAACGGTCCCGGAGGGTCTGTAGGAAAATATGGGACTTGGGCGTATGCCCGGAATCGAATTCCGAGGTCCCAAGCCCGAGAAATGAATTTTTAAGTGAAATTGTTTTCAGAAATTGATTAAGGAAATTTGAAATGAAAATTGATTAGAAAGCAATGGTATCGGGCTCGTATTTTGGTTCTGGCGCACGGTACATGTCTTATATATGACTTGAGTCATTCTTGTGAAATTTGGTTAAAAATAGACGTTGTTTGACGTGATCCGGTCCTTAATTGAGAAATTTGATGTTTAAAAAAGTTTTGAGAAACTTTATTGATCTCGAGGTTTAATTCGATGCTCGTGATGTTATTTTGGTAATTTTATTACATGAATATGTCCATAGGATGTTTTTGAGGTTGTGTGTATACTTGGGTTGGAGTTTCGAGGGCTTGGGTGAGTTTCGAGTAGGTTCCGGGATGCCTTAGGCTTAGAAAGTCAGGTGTTGCAGGTTCAGGAAGCCACAGTCCCGGAACCCTCTAGTGCGGTCCGTGAGAAATCGCGTGCGACCGCGGAGGGGCCAGCACGGCCGCAGTCGCCTTTGTGCGGTTCGCGGTGGAAGCTGTGCGGCCACAGTCGCCTTTGTGCGGTTCGCATAGGGTGCTCAACTGCAGGTCTTTAGGGAGGGGCCAACATGGCCGCGGTCGCCTTTGTGCGGTCCGCGGTCCATTTGATGCGGTACGCACTGGGGGTCTCAGCGAGGTATAAATAAACGGGAATTTCAGTTATTTTTCACTTTTCAAAACTCCAAAACATAAGAGGCGATTTTTCAAACAACCTTTCTTCTCCAAAATGTTGGTAAGTGATTTCTAACTCATTTTCTTCACTCCTTAACATCTTTTAACATGATTTCAACTTCAAATCAAAGATTTTCATTGGGAAAATTGGGTGTTTTGGGTAGAACCTAGGTTTTTCTAAAATTGGGAATTTGGTCCTCAATTTGAGGTCCGATTTCAAAACAAATTATATATTTGGATTCGTGGGGGAATGGGTAATCGGGTTTTGGCTCGAACCTGGGGTTTCGATCATGTAGGCGAGGGGGTTATTTCTGACTTTTGGGTAAAACTTTAGAAAACTCATTTTCATGCATTGGAGTTGATTCATTTAGCACTTATTGATGTAATTAAGTAACTTGTGACTAGATTCGAGCGGATTGATGGTGGAATCAAGGGGTAAAGCTATAGTTGAGACTTGAGTGGTGATCAAGGCATCGAAGTAAGTGTTTGGTCTAACCCTAGCTTGAGATATTAGGAGTTGAGTCATACTTGCTACTTGCTTCTTGTTGAGTACGACGTATTAGCATGGTGACGAGTATCTATACGTTGGTGTCAAGCATGACCGTGAGTCTTAAATTGAAAGTTGTTGTGTTCTTAAATGACACTTGGGTGCTTTACTTAATGATCTTCGATGACTGAGCATTTTCAATAATCGAACTGAGTACAAGTTGAGATGAGATTGGTTACAGCTAATTCTCCCTTACCGGGATGACTAATTCAATATTGTTGTTCCCTTGCCGGGAAAATTATAATATTGTTGTGTTCCCTTGTCGGGAAGTTATTATATTATTTGTGTTTCCTTGCCGGGATTTCTTATGATTGTGTGGTGAAATGTAAAAGGGAACGGGTGGTACGCCTACCACAAGATATGATAAAATGGGAGCGGGTGGTACGCCTACGACAAGATATAATGAAATGGAAGCAGGTGGTACGCCTACCACAAGATAGAATGAAATAGGAGCGGGTGGTACGCCTATCACAAGATATAATAAAATGGGAGCGGGTGGTACGCCTACCACAAGATATAATGAAATGGGAGCGGGTGGTACTCCTACCACGAGATATAATGAAATGGGAGCGGGTGGTACGCCTACCACGAGATATAATGAAATGGGAGCGTGTGGTACGCTTACCATGAGATATAATGAAATGGGAGCGGGTGGTACACCTACCACAAGATATACTGAAATGGGAGCGGGTGGTACGCCTACCACAAGATATGAGAAATGGGATCGGGTTGCACGCCTGCAACAAGATGAAACTGAAAGTGAAAGTTGCCTTATTTCTCTTTATCCGTGTTAGAAGTTAAATTGTAGTTTCCTTACTATTATTTGATATTCTGTTTTATCTGCTACCCCGGAGCATGTTTCCCCTTTCCCAGCTTTGATTGCTTATTACCTGTTTACTTTTTCTGCCATATAGTAAATAACTGCACAGGTTTATTTGGAGTCTGGTCCTAGCCTCGTCACTACCTCGCCGGGGTTAGGCCATACACTTACCAACACATGGGGTCGGTTGTGCTGATACTACACTCTATGCTCTTTTGCACAGATCCAAGTCTTGGACAGCAGCAGTAGCGTGGGAGCCAGCTTTCAGTCTAGTAAGACACCGAGGTAGCCTTGCAAGCGTCCGCAGGCCCGACGTCTCCTCTAACGTATTTCAGTCTGTTATCTCATGTATTCGAGATAAACAATTTATATTTTTCTTTCAAACGGTTGTATTTAGTACTCTTAGAAGTTCATGAGTAATGTGACACTAGTTCTTGGGTAGAGGCATATGTTGATTTCCGTATTATTGTTCAGTTTCTTTAATTTAAGTCTTCCTTATATTCATTAAATTCCGCTGTTTTCATGCTATCACTAATAATCGTTAAAAGAAGTGATTTGTTAATGAAGTAAGCTGTTAAGGATTGACTTGCCTAGCTCATATTAGTAGGCGCCATAACGACTCCCGAGGGTGGGAATTCTGGGTCGTGACAAGTTGGTATCAGAGCTCTAGGTTATATAGGTCTCGTAACTCACAGACAAGCTCAGTAGAGTTTGAGGTATCGGTACTTAGACGTTTGTATTTATCCCCAAAGGCTATAGAGTTAAGAAAATCTCACATTTGTTCTTTCTTGTCGTGCGGATTTGTTCCTCAAATACTAATTGGATTTCTACTCTGTTCTCCCGCAGATGGCGAGAACACGCGCTTCGTCATCTACCGCTTAGCAGCCCGAGCCCCCAGCAGCAGCTCCCACTAGGGGTAGAGGCCGAGGCAGCGCTAAAGGCCGAGGTAGGGGCAGAGTTCATCCCCGAGCAGAAGCACCAGTGGCAAAGCCTCAAGTTGATTTTGAGGAGGAGGTTCCGGCCCCAGCAGTTCCGGTGGGCCCAACTTAGGTTCCAGAGGGATTTATTGCTACCCCAGTTCTTCAGGACGCTCTGGTCCGATTGGTGGGCCTCATGGCGAGTGTCACTCGAGTAGGTTTGCTTTCTATAGCACCAGCCACTTCTCAGGCTCGCACAGACTCCTGCTACACGCACTTCGGAGCAGGTAGCTCCTCAAATTCAGACTCCAGTGGTTCAGCCAGTTGGAGCAGTTCAGCCGGGTGTAGTAGCTCAGACCGGTGATGGAGCGGCTATGTCTGCCGATGTTTTGTGGAGGCTGGATAGGTTCACCAAGCTCTTCACTACTACTTTCAGCAGCGCTTCTTCTGAGGATCCCCAGGATTTTCTATATAGCTGTCATGAGGTTCTCAGGAACATGGGTATTGTTGAGACCAATGAGATCGATTTTGCTACATTCCGCTTGTCTGGATCCGCCAAGACTTGGTGGAGGGATATTGCTTAGCTAGGCCAGCCGGGTCGCCATCTTTGACTTGGGAGCAGTTTACAGTCATGTTTCTGGAGAAGTTTCTTCCCGTTACTCAGAGAGAGGCCTATCGGAGGCAGTTCGAGCGCGTCCAGCAGGGTTCCATAACGGTCACCCAGTATGAGACCAGGTTCATCGACTTAGCTCGCCATGCTCTTGTCATACTTCCTACCGAGAGAGAGAGGGTGATGAGGTTTATCGATGGTCTTATTCAGCCGATTCGTCTTCAGATGGTCAAGGAGGCCGGGAGTGAGATCACTTTTCAGGAGGCAGCCAATGTGGCCCGAAGAGTTGAGATGGTTCTGTCATAGGGAGGTAGTCAGGGGTCGGATAAGAGGCCCCGTCATACAGGCAGATTCAGTGGTACCTCGTCTGGAGGTAGAGATTCATATGGTAGAGGCCATCCTCCTAGGCCCTTTCAGTCAGCTCTTCAGGCTTTTTATGGTGCTTCAGGTGGCTGTGGTCCTCCGATTCAGTATTCTGATCAGCAGTCCTTCAGTGCACCACCAGCACCTATCAGTGCACTGCCGCTTCAGAGTTTTCAGGGTCTTCAGCCCCAGCAGCCGAGGGCTTGTTTTACTTGTGGCGACACGAGGCACATTGCTAGGTATTGCCCTCGGGCTTCGAGCAGTTCTCCGCATCAGGGTTCCCGTGCTATGGTTCAGGCACCAGATGTTCCACAGCCCGCCCAGCCAGCTAGAAGTGGGGGTAGAGGTGCTAGAGGTGGAGGTAAAGGTCCTAGAGGTGGAGCTCTGGCCGCCAGAGGTGGAGGCCAGCCAGCTGCAGGCCGTCCTAGAGAGGTAGTTCAAGGTGGTGGGGCCCAGCCCCGATGTTATGCCCTCCCATCCAGGCCCGAGGCTGAGGCTTCAGATGCAGTTATTACAGGTACGATTCTAGTTTGTGATAGAGATGCTTCAGTGTTATTTGATCCAGGGTCTACATACTCGTATGTGTCATCTTATTTTGCACCGTATCTGGTCATGCCTAGTGATTCGTTGAGTATTCCTGTTTATGTGTCTATACCGGTAGGTGATTCTATTGTGGTAGATCGAGTCCATCGCTCTTGTGTAGTTGTGATTGGGGGTCTTGAGACTCGTGTGGATTTGTTGCTTCTAGACATGGTCGATTTCGATGTCATATTGGGGATGGACTGGCTAACACCTTTCCACGCTATCTTGGACTATCACACCCAGACTTGACCTTAGCTTTACCGGGTATGCCTCGTTTAGAGTGGAGAGAGACTCCTGGTCATTCTACCCGTAGCGTCATTTCTTATATGAAGGCTCGGCGTATGGTCAAGAAGGGGTGCTTGGCCTATTTAGCTTATGTTCGTGATTCTAGTGCAGAGGTTTCCTCCATTGATTCTGCGCCCGTGGTTCGTGAGTTTCCTGAGGTATTCCTTTCAGACCTGTCGGGTATGCCGCCCGACAGGGATATTGACTTTTGCATTGATTTGGCTCCGGGCACTCAGCCCATTTCTATTCCGCCGTATCGCATGGCCCTGCCTGAGTTGAAAGAGTTGAAGGAGCAGTTGCAGGACTTGCTTGAGAAGGGTTTCATTAGACCTAGTGTTTCGCCTTGGGGTGCGTCGGTGTTGTTTGTTAAGAAAAAGGATGGTTCGATGAGAATGTGCATTGATTACTGGCAGTTGAACAAGGTCACCATCAAGAATAAGTATCCACTACCGAGGATCGATGATTTGTTCGATCAGCTTCAGGGTGCCAAGGTATTTTTAAAGATCGACTTGAGATCTGGCTACCATCATTTGAGGATTAGGGCATCCGATGTCCCTACAATAGCTTTCCGCACTCGGTACGAGCATTATGAGTTCTTGGTCATGTCATTTGGGTTGACAAATGCCCCAACGACTTTTATGGATTTGATTAACCGAGTGTTCAGGCTTTATTTGGACTTGTTCGTGATAGTCTTCATTGATGATATTTTGATATATTCCCGCAGCCAGGAGGAGCACGAGCAGCACCTCAGAGTGGTTCTTCAGACTCTGAAGGATAGTCAGTTATATGCTAAGTTCTCGAAATGTGAGTTCTAGCTGAGTTCAGTTGCATTTCTGGGTCATGTTGTATCAGCAGAGGGTATTCAAGTTGATCCGAAGAAGATTGAGGCAGTCAAAAACTAGCCTAGACCAACATCAGCTACAGAGATTCGGAGTTTCTTGGGATTGGCAGGCTACTATCGTCGGTTTGTGGAAGGGTTCTAATCTATTGCAGCTCTGATAACCAGGTTGACCTAGAAGGATGCCCAGTTCAGATGGTCGGACGAGTGTGAGGCGAGCTTTTAGAAGCTCAAGACAACTCTGACTACCGCACCGGTGTTGGTTTTGCCCACAGGTTCAGGGCCTTACACGATTTATTGCGATGCTTCCCGTATTGGGTTTGGTGTAGTGTTGATGCAGGATGGCAAGGTCATTGCCTATGCTTCGAGTCAGTTGAAGATTCATGAGAAGAACTATCCAGTCCATGATTTAGAGTTGGCAGCCATTGTTCACACATTGAAAATTTGGAGGCATTATCTGTATGGCGTGGCATGCGAGGTGTTCACTGATCACAAGAGTCTTCAGTATTTGTTCAAGCAAAAGAAGTTGAATTTGAGGCAAAGGAGATAGTTGGAGTTGTTGAAGGATTATGATATCACCATCTTATATCACCCGGGAAAGTCCAACATGGTGGCCGATGCTCTAAGTAGAAAGTCAGCCAGCATGGGCAGTCTTGCTTATATTCTGGTCGGTGAGAGGCCGCTTGCGTTTGATGTTTAGGCTTTGGCCAATCGATTTGTGAGGAAGGATATCTCTGAGCCTAGCCGAGTATTAGCTTGCACGGTCACTCGATCTTCATTATTGGAGCATATCCGTGATCGACAGTTTGATGATCCCCATTTGTGTGTCCTTAAAGACACGGTGCAGCGTGGAGGTGCCAAGCAGGTTACCTTAGGTGATGATGGAGTTTTGAGATTGCAAGGGCGAGTTTGTGTGCCTAATGTAGATGGGCTTCGAGAGTTGATTTTAGAGGAGGCCCATAGATCCCGGTACTCTATTCATCCTGGCGCTGTGAAGATGTATCAGGATTTACGGCAGCATTATTGGTGGCGTAGAATGAAGAAGGATATTGTTGCATATGTGCTCGATGTTTGAATTGTCAGCAGGTTAAGTACGAGCATCAGAGGCCTGGTGGACTGTTTCAGAGGATTGAGCTTCCCGAGTGGAAGTGGGAGCGGATTACTATGGACTTCGTTACTAGACTTCCTCTGACTCGGAAGAAGTTTGACGCAGTTTGGATCATTATTGATAGGCTGACCAAGTCAGCGCATTTCATTCCTGTGGCAGTCTCCTATTCATCCGAGAGGTTAGCTAAGATCTATATCCGGGAGATTGTTCGTCTTCATGGTGTTCCCGTATCTATCATTTCGAACTGAAGTAAGCAGTTTACCTCGTATTTCTGGAGAGCAGTTCAGCGAGAGTTGGGCACCCAGGTTGAGTTGAGTACAACATTTCATCCTCAAACGGACGGGCAGTCCGAGCGGACTATTCAGATTTTGGAGGATATACTCCGAGCTTGTGTCATCGATTTTGGAGGTTCGTGGGATCAGTTTTTCCCTTTAGCAGAGTTTGCCTACAACAACAGCGACCAGTTGAGTATCCAAATGGCTCCTTATGAGGCTTTGTATGGTAGGCGATGTCGATCTTCGGTTGGATGGTTTGAGCCGGGGGAGGCTCGGAACAGGGTACGGATCTAGTTCAGGAGGCCTTGGATAAGGTCAGGATCATTCAGGAGAGGCTTCGTACGGCTCAGTCTAGGCAAAAGAGTTATGTAGACCGCAAAGTTCGGGATGTGGATTTTATGGTTGGTGAGCGGGTATTGCTCCGAGTGTCGCCTATGAAGGGCGTGATGAGATTCGGGAAGAAGGGCAAGCTTAGTCCTAGGTTCATTGGTCCATTTGAGATTAATGATCGAGTGGGAGAGGTGGCTTATAGACTTGCATTGCCGCCTAGATTATTAGTCGTGTATCCAGAATTTCATATGTCCATGCTTCGGAAGTATCACGGCGATCCATCCCACGTGTTAGATTTCAGTACTGTCCAGTTGGACAAGGACTTGTTTTATGAGGAGGAGCCAATGGCTATTCTAGACCGGCAGGTCCGTCAGTTGAGATCGAAGAGTTTTCCTTCGGTTCGTGTTCAGTGGAGAGATCAGCCTTCTAAGGCATCGACCTGGGAGTTCGAGTTCGATATGTGGAGTCGTTATCCTCATTTATTCCCCGACTCAGGTACTTCCTTCTTCTATCCGTTCGAGGACGAACGATTGTTTTAGAGATGGAGAATGTGACGACCCAAAGGGTCATCACCTGTTTTCTTACCCATTATGTACTTCCGAGGCCTTGAAAACCTCATTTAGAGTCGCTTCGATTTGCGTGTGCAGTCCGCGCGCGTAGCCTGAAAGCTTAAATATGAAATTCTGTGAAAAATGTTAAGTCTTGACTTAATGAATAAATTTAACTTCGGTCAATATTTTGGGTAAATGGACCCGGACCCGTGATTTAACGGTCCCGGAGGGTCCGTAGGAAAATATGAGACTTAGGCGTATGCCCGAAATCGAATTCCGAGGTCCCAAGCCCGAGAAATGAATTTTTAAGTGAAATTGTTTTCAGAAATTGATTAAGGAAATTTGAAATGAAAACTGATTAGAAAGCAATGGTATCGGGCCCATATTTTAGTTCCAGCGCCCGATACAGGTCTTATATATGACTTAAGTCATTCCTGTGAAATTTGGTTAAAAACGGACGTCGTTTGACGTGATCCGGACCTTAATTGAGAAATTTGATGTTTAAAAGAGTTTTGAGAAATTTTATTGATCTCGAGGTTTAATTCGATGCTCATGATGTTATTTTGGTAATTTGATTTCACGAATATATCCGTAGGATTTTTGAAGGTTGTGTGTATACTTGGGTTGGAGTTTCGAGGGCTCGGGTGAGTTTCGAGTAGGTTCCGGGATGCCTTAGGCTTAGAAAGTCAGGTGTTGCAGGTTCAGGAAGCCATAGTCTCGGACCCTCTAGTGCAGTCCGCGAGAAATCGCGTGCGACCGCGGAAGGGCCAGCGCGGCCGCAGTCACCTTTGTGCGGTTCGCGGTGGAAGTTGTGCGGCCGCAGTCGCCTTTGTGCGGTTCACACAGGGTGCTCAACTGCAGGTCTTTAAGGAGGGGCCAGCGCGGCCGCGGTCTCCTTTGTGCAGTCCGCGGTGGAGGCTGTGCGGCCGCGGTCCATTTGATGCGGTCCGCATTGGGGGTCTGAGAGGAGTATAAATAAACGGAAATTTCAGTCATTTTTTACTTTTTAAAACCCCAAAACATAAGAGGCGGTTTTTCAAACAACCTCTCTTCTCCAAAACGTTGTTAAGTGATTTCTAACTCATTTTCTTCACTCCTTAACATCTTTTAACATGATTTCAACTTCAAATCAAAGATTTTCACGGGGGAAATTGGGTATTTTAGGTAGAACCTAGGTTTTTCTAAAATTTTCAAAACAAATTATATATTTGGATTCGTAGGGAATGGGTAATCGGGTTTTGGTCCGAACCTCGGGTTTCGATCACGTGGGCCCGGGGGTGATTTCTGACTTTTGGGTAAAACTTTAGAAAACTCATTTTCATGCATTGGGGTTGATTCATTTAGCACTTATTGATGTAATTAAGTAACTTGTGACTAGATTCGAGCGGATTGGTGGTGGAATCAAGGGATAAAGCTATAGTTGAGACTTGAGTAGTGATCAAGGCATCGAGGTAAGTGTTTGGTCTAACCCTAGCTTGAGGGATTAGGAGTTGAGTCATACTTGCTACTTGCTTCTTGTTGAGTACGACGTATAGGCATGGTGACGAGTATCTTATACGTTGGTGTCAAGCATGACCGTGAGTCTTAAATTGAAAGTTGTTGTGTTCTTAAATGACACTTGGGTGCTTTACTTAATGATCTTCGATGACTGAGCATTTTCAATAATTGAACTGAGTACAAGTTGAGTTGAGATTGGTTATAGCTGATTCTCCCTTGCCGGGATGACTAATTCAATATTGTTGTTCCCTTGCCGGGAAAATTATAATATTGTTGTGTTCTCTTGCCAGGATTTCTTGTGATTGTGTGATGAAATGTAAAAGGGAGTGAGTGGTACGCCTACCATAAGATATAATGAAATGGGAGCGGGTGGTACGCCTACCACAAGATATAATGAAATGTGAGCGGGTGATACGCCTACCACAAGATATAATGAAATGGGAGCGGGTGGTACGCCTATCACAAGATATAATAAAATGGGAGCGGGTGGTACGCCTACCACAAGATAAATGAAATGGGAAAGGGTGGTACGCCTACCACGAGATTAATAAAATGGGAACGGGTGGTATTCCTACCACGAGATATAATAAAATGGGAGCGGGTGGTATGCCTACCACGAGATATAATGAAATGGGAGCAGGTGGTACGCCTACCACAAGATATACTGAAATGGGAGCGGGTGGTATGCCTACCACAAGATATGAGAAATGGGATCGGATTGCACGCCTGCAACAAGATGAAACTGAAAGTGAAATTTGCCTTATTTCTCTTTATCCATGTTAGAAGTTAAATTGTAGTTTCCTTACTATTCTTTGATATTCTGTTTTATCTGCTACCCCGGAGCATGTTTTCCCTTTCCCAGCTTTGATTGCTTATTACTTGTTTACTTTTTCTGCCATATAGTAAATAACTGCACAGGTTTATCTGGAGTCTGGTCCTAGCCTCGTCACTACCTCGTCGGGGTTAGGCCAGACACTTACCATCACATGGGGTCGGTTGTGCTGATACTACACTCTGTGCTCTTTTGCACAGATCCAGGTCTTGGATAGCAGTAGTAGCGTGGGAGCCAGCTTTTAGTCCAGTGAGACACCGAGGTAGCCTTGCAAGCGTCCACAGGCCCGGAGTCTCCTCTATCTTTATTTCAGTCTGTTATCTCATGTATTCGAGACAAACAGTTTATATTTTTCTTTCAAACGGTTGTATTTAGTACTCTTAGAAGCTCGTGAGTAATGTGACACCAGTTCTTGGGTAGAGGCATATATTGATTTTCATATTATTGTTCAATTTCTTTAATTTAAGTCTTCCGTATATTCATTAAATTCCGCTGTTTTCATGCTATCACTGATAATCGTTAAAAGAAGTGATTTGTTAATGAAGTAAGTTGTTAAGGATTGACTTGCCTAGCTCACATTAGTAGGCGCCATCATGACTCCCGAGGGTGGGAATTCCGGGTCGTGACATACGTTTTTTGTTGTTATAAGATGTATTAGATGTATTTAAGCTACTGTATTCATGAATACAATAGCAAAAATAGGCGTAAATCAGGAAAGTCCAACTAATCAGTTGTTGTATTCGAGTGTATTTGACTATATTCATGGCATGAAACATGGGATTACAGCTGGACAGATTATTCATTATTGTATTCGACTGTATTCACGGCGTGAAACAGGGGATTACACTGTTTTTAAATGGAAAGTGAATCAATTAACACAATAGACTCCTAATATAACTCAACAAACTCAATTATAACACACAGATTTTGTATTTCCAATTATAAAAAAGATTCTCAACCGAAAAATACCCCAAAATATAGCAATCTTCAGAGAAATTATATAATACATCTGAATACATAAATTATATTAATTAAAAAAACATATGAATGCATTCATGGCATATAGCGAGACAGTGAATATAATGAAATACATAGAATACAGCGGGATACATTGAAATACAATAAAAAAAGATAGTGAATACAATGAAATACATGGAATACAACGAGATACATTGAATTACAATGAATACAATGAAATACATAAAAATACAGCGTGATACGTTGAAAATACATTGAAATATATTAACAGAAAATCAAGTTGCTCATTCCCAAACTCCATCGTCTTTATTCAAGAACAAACCCTAATTTTCAGCGAATCCGCCGCCGAGCAAAAATTCTGAATCTCACTGTTCCCACGCATCCTGTACAGTAGCCGAGCAAAAATCATGGCAAGACAGTAATGAGTTCTGGTGGCAGAATAAGGACTCTGTTAAAGCTTGAATCTTGTATTGAAAATGATGGAAGTTGAGAAAGATTCATGGGTTTTGCTGTGTTGTGCGCGCCGATCGGAGGCTTCATGTCATCCCTGTAATTCCGACACATCCCGGCGGTCGAATGCTTCAACCTCTCTGTGGATTCCGAAAACACAAAACTCACATCAAAGAGGTTGCTTCACTTCTCTTTCAGCTTTCTTCTTTTCCCATAAAAGTTCAAGAGTTTCAGCAATATACTACAAAAGCAAAATATATTAGCCAAGATTTATCTTCAGCTATATTCTCTGGTGTTGAAAAATCTATAAAGTCTGGGTCTTTAAGCTTTCTGAGTAATAAGGTAAGATTTTGCACAACCCCTGAGAAGTCTTCGTGGTATACCAGGCAAAATCACCGTTTGTGACTAATGGTAGGTGATGTGGGTGAGAGGAATTTTGATATTGAGCATCGTGTTTTCAGGAAATGGGGGAAAGAACGACATGTAACAAAGTAGAGAGAGAAAGAAAATAGTGTAACTGAATAGCGTATTTAGTGGCTTAGGGGTAGGAGATAATCAAAATTAAATATTTTGCGATAAACATTAAAAAATATTTATAGAATATAATTTTTTTAAATAATATTTATTTAAAATATAAATAAGGTGTTAACCTTTGCTATAGGAGGTAAAAATTCCTTATAGAAATGAGTATTTGGAAACTCGTTCCTACAAAATATTTACAGGCTAATTTGAGCGAGTCCAGGGAAAGATTTTGTTGGGATGCGAATTGATGGGTGAGAGATGCTATGTCATGCCAAAGTGGGTCGGAAAAGTGTAGGCCTAGCGGCACAAGTCTGTCTAGCAAGATGCAGCCTTGTCCTCTGTTTTTTACCTTGTACGTGATCAGATAACAAATGGTAATCGTAAAACCTTGTAAAAATTATTCCCTATTTGAAATCACTAAATTCATTTAATTTAGAAGTTGTAATCCAAAAAAGGAGCTGATGCACAAAGCAGGGTTTGGGTAAGGGTCACACTCCAAGCAGGGGCGAAGGTATATAGTTCTAGGAGTGGTCAACTAACCACCCTTTGTCGAAAAATTATATTGTATATAGAAGTAAAATATTAGATTTTAATGGTATATAACATATATTTGAACACCCTTTATCGGAGATTGTTTTTACTTATTTCAAGTTTGAACACTCTAAATGAAATTCCTAACTTCGCCACTGACTTCAAAAAATGTGATGTATGCTTCCACAACTCAAACTCATAACAAATATATGACATAGAGACAATTTTACCATTGCTACAAGGTTCCTCTTCAGAAGTTGTAATACAAAAAAATAAAAAGATAATAGCATTTGTAAGTGTTGCTTTCTTGCAAAGGCGGATCCAGGATTTAAATCATATGGGTTCAACTTTCAAAATTTTTAGCATTGAACCCATTATATTTGTAAAGTTATGGGTTTATATCTACTATTTTTGTAATTTTAAAAAATCTCTACATATAAATTTTTATTGCGTATCACAAGACATGGGTTCAATTGAACCCATTAGTTCAACACTACATTCTCCCCTGCCTTCTTGTTTAGCGTATTGTGTTTGGACATTGATGGGGAATCTTAATTAAAAGAGGAGTCCGAAACCTAAATTGTAACTTTTTGGACTCAAAACACGTTTCTACAGTTTAAAAACAAGTTACCTTTCTACCTAAAATACGGTATTATACTGCGTTTTATTTTAACGAAATTTTAGCCGTTAAAGTAAAGCGCAGTATAATACCGCATTTTACATATAACACAGTATTATACTGCATTTTGCCCACTTTGCAAACTTGTCAAGGGAAAGACACATCTGCCATAATCAATGTTCCCCATGAGCTCCTCCATTTTGCTCCAACAACAATCACTGCTCCATTAAAATTTACCAACAATTTTTTTTTTTTAAAAAAACACACATACGCGTAAAATTGAATTTGAAAAGAAAGTAAAAATTCAAATTTACTAGAATGAAGAAAAACAGGATCAAGGCAATTCCATGAGAAATTAAACTCACAAAACTCAGAACAAAATGAAGAAACAAGAGAAGAGAAATGAGGCAAGTCGACATTGAATAATTCAACATGGGGCTTCTTCATAACACAAAGAGAAATATCGCAGAAGGGAGGAAGACACGTGTCAACGGCGCAGATTCAATAGAAGTAGCTTATCTTCTCTTTTGAAATTAAGCAGTTCACAGAGAATTCAAAGTGGTTTTCGGTTTGAAACACAATGGAAAGACCATTCAACTTGCAAAGTGGGCAAAATGCACTATAATACTGCATTATATGTAAAACGCGTTATTATACTGCGCTTTACTTTAACGGCTAAAATTCCGTTAATGTAAAACGCAGTATAATACCGCGTTTTAGGTAGAAAAGTAACTTTTTTTAAAATCGTAAAAACGTATTTTGAGTCCAAAAAGTTATCATTTAGGTTTCGGACTCATTAAAAGAGTACAACTCACGTGGTGGCTCTAGTTTATACATTTGTAGTGCTCCATTTGTTTATGAATTATTCCACCAATTTAGTACTGTCTCAATAGAACTTGTCTAGGGTAACTTTTTGTAGAAGGGAATGGCAGGCTGCTACGCATAACAAACCTATGCAATTCCTGAATTAAGCTTTAAATAAAGGGAGCGTGGGTTTCTTGTTCAGATTGGTTTTGTTTGTTTACACAAACTTCAATGAAAGAAGAAAAAGTGAAAGAGAATTGGTGGAGATGAGGAGGCATGCTCCCCTTTTTTCCTAGTGAATCAGATTCTTATGTTTGTTTTCAAAAGTGAATCAGGTGATGACCATGAGTGTTTTCAGGACTTGACATGCTCTTCTTATCCTCTAAGAAATACCAACTGCACCACGCCTCAGTTCTGTCAATAATTATGATGCCATAGAGATCAATATACCAATCTTTTTAAACCTAATCTAACCACTCCCTCCGTTCACTTTTACTTATCCACTATACTAAAAATATATTTTTATTTTTACTTATTATCACGATCCAAAATTTAACTAGTCGTGATAACACTTAATCCAACCCGCTAGGTTAGCCAATTACCCCTATCCAATTTAATGAGATTTATTAAGACAAATGAATGATAAAACAACTGAACCTTTATACATTTTTTAAAGACTGATAGTAAAAATCATGAGCTTCTAAGATTGAGAATTTACAAAGTTCGTATGAAATAAAGTACAACATATATTTGAAATATACTTGAACAGATTAAAATTCTAAAGCTACCAAGATCAAGAGGCAGCTGTGACCAAAATGAAGGTACATTTTCAAATCCAGCTCCCGCCGTTCACAGCAACACCAACATCCAACATCTGCATGCAAGGTGCAGAAGTGTAGTATGAGTACAACCGACCACATGTACTCAATAAGTAACAAACCTAACCTTAGATTGAAAGTAGTGACGACCTGGAACAAAGGTCGGAGTCCAACACCAATAGCCAATAATAGTTCATAACAACATAATAAAAGTGATAAAAGAAGTAACTCAAAGATATAATACTCAGCTCGTTCGCAGTTCCGAAAAATAGGCATGCTTTTCAAGTATATCAATGAAAACCCAAATCTTTTACCGAAATAACCAAATGAGTAAGTTTGTAAAACTCTAATTTTTTCCAAAACTTTCAACAGGAAAATATTTCATTTTCAAATGGCATAAGAAAAATACATCTATATGCCTAAATGTCAATGAGTATGTAAAGTCATGAATGACGCAATACCGTACAACATGAGGAAAATGCATCTCTATGCCTGTATGTCAAGCGTGCATGTCGAATGCGATGCAACTCTGTGATAAAACCATATGCATACTCTCCGAGTATCAATTCACTCAATCCTCCCAGTCACTCAGTCCTCCCAATCACTCGGTACTCACACTCAGTAGATACATATGCTCACTGTGGGTGTGCAGACTTCGTAGGGCAGATCCATCCCAAGCGCTATAATAGGGCAATCATGGCATGAATCAATATTACATGTTGCGGCGTTCAGCCCGATCCCATCATGAATCAATAATACATGTTACGGCGTGCATCCCATCCCATTAATATCCTTACAATGAGGCCCTCGACCTTACTCATTCATCAATCTCTCTAGTCTCTCAGGCTCACAATGTCATGAAAATCAACCCAAAATGATGATGTAATATATCAATAAATGGTAACAGAGACTGAGATATGATATGCAAATGAATGTGTATGATTGAGTATGTAATCACAATTTACGCAAATAACTCAGCAGTAGAAATGACCTCAGTAGGTCCCACCAGGATAAGCATATAGCCTAGACATGGTTTCTAATATGGATCACAACTCAATGACTCTAGCACGTAGAGATTTCATAAATACAAATAAGATTAGGTAACTACATAGTACCACAGAAATAACCGAGTCACAATTCACACGGTGCACACCCACACGCCCTGTCACCTAGCATGTGCATCACCTCAACACCAAACACATATCATGTATATTCAGGGGTTCATATCCTCGGCACCAAGTTTAGAAGTGTTACTTACCTCGAGCAAGCCAAATGATACTCCAAAAATGCCATCACGCGTGTACCGACCTCTGAACGACTCGAAACTATCCAAAAGTAACTCAAATACATCAAATAATGCCTAAGGAAACAATTCCAAATGATAAAAGTCGAATCTTTAATCAAAAGCCCAAAATCAACCAAAAAGTCAAATCCGAGCTCTCACCTCGGATCCCGATAAAACTTATAAAATCCGACCACCCATTCGATTACAAGTCCAATCATACTAGTTTCACTCAAATCCGACTCTGAATCTATGTTCAAAACTCAAAAATTCACTCTATGAAACTTTAGACAAAAACCTTCAATTTCTCTCTTGAAATCCTCAATCAAATGCCAAAAACGAAGATAAATTCATAAAATAAAATCAAAACCGAGTATAGAATACTTACCTCAATTCATATGGTGAAAGTCGCTTCAAAAATCTTCTCAATCCGAGCTCCATATCTCCAAATATGCAAAAATGGCTGAAACCCCTGAAATGGAATTTAATAGAGTTTGCCCAGCTATTACACTTAGTGAACGCGGACAATTCTTTCTCGTAGAAAAAATCCCACCAGATGAAACTTTCTCTTTCGCGATCGCACCATCACACTTGTGAATGCGATGATCATTCTCCTAGAGCTACACGATCGCGTTCAACACTTCGCGACCGCGAAGAACAAATGCCTGAAATCTTCAGGCCTTCCTCCTTTCTACGCGAACGCGTTGCTAGACTCGTGAACGCGCTGAACATTTGCCTCAACCTTCGCGAATGCGTTTGAGGACTCGCGAACGTGATGAACAACTTTTCCCTAGCCATCAAACAACGCTATGCGATCGCGAACAAGGAAACCAGATGCTCAGCAGAACTAGTAATGCCAAAATGAAGGAAAATGATCCGAATTCATTCTGAAACACGCCTGAGCCCCTCGAAACTACGCCCGGGCATTCCAATAAGTCCCATAATAGAGTTTTCCCAGCAATTACACTTAGTGAACGCGGACAATTCTTCCCGTTTGCGTAGAAAAAATACCACAAGATGAAAATTTCTCTTTCGCGATCGCACCATCACACTTGAGAATGCGATGATCATTCTCCTAGAGCTACACAATCGCGTTCAACACTTCGTGACCGCGAAGAACAAATGCCTGAAATCTTCAGGCCTTGCTTCCTTCTATGCGAACGCATTGCTAGACTCGCAAATGCGCTGAACATTTGCCTCAACCTTCGCGAACGCGTTTGAGGACTCGCGAACACGATGAACAACTTTTCCCCAGCCATCAAACAATGCTACGCGATCACGAACAAGGAAACCAGATGATCAGCAGAACCAGCAATGCCAAAATGAAGGAAAATGATCCAAATTCATTCTGAAACATGCCTGAGCCCCTCGGACCTACGCTCGGGCATTCAAATAAGTCCATAACATAACACGGACCTACTGGAGGCCTCAAATCATGCATAACAATATCGAAACTACGAGTCGCACCTCAAATCAAACTTAAATGAACTTTGAACTTTCAACTTCCAAAACTCGCAACGAAATATATCAAATCGGAATTAACTCAAATTCTGCACACAAGTCCCAAATGAAATAACGAAGATATTCCAATTCTCGGATCACAATCCGAATCTAATATCCTCAAAGTCAACTCTCGGTCAACTTATGAACTTTCCAAACCTTCAAATTTCCAACTTTTGTCAATTAGCGCTGAAACCTTCTAGAAATATCCAAATACGAATCATAGAACATGCATGAGTCCAAAATCACTATCCAGACCTGACGAAACCATCAAAACTCCAATCCGAAGTTAAATACTAAAAAGCTAAACTTGATCAACTCTTCCAACTCTAAAGCTTCAATCATGAAATTCATTCTTCCAAATCAATTTCAAATAACCTGAAAACCAAAACTGATGATTCACAGAAGTGAAATACATCATACGATATTGCTCAAGACTTCAAATAGTTGAACGGAATGCATATGCTCAAAACGACCTGCTGGGTTATTACATTCTCCCCCACTTAAACATATGTTAGTCCTCGAACATGCCAAGAGTCGTTCCAAAGCCGTCAAATCACCGTACTACCTTACCATGCACATAACCGGGGATGATCCCACGTCACCCAATCCATATAAGCCTGAAAACACAACATAACTAAAGATCTTTAATTCAACCTTAGCCCATAAGCCTTGGAACCCAATTTCCAACATCCGAAATTCCTTACAAAACCTGAATCTCGCATTTACACACTGTATAAGTCTGGACAAGTTGTATAAAGCCATAACCAAAGCACAAGATGCAATCACATACTATACCACATAACTCATATGCTCACAACAATAACTTCTGATCACAGTAGCTGCTAAATACAAACCCAATACCGGTAATAAACCTCATATCAAACAAAAATCTTGTTCTAAAACTTTCGTACACTGCCGATGATGAAAGAAACACGCAGAAACCCATAACCACTTATTAGATAAACAAGTCATGGGGCTCTCTCATCTAACTAGAACCATAGCCCAAATTCGTACTTGACTTCTGATATTACTCTTCCAAACACACTGTAATCAAATTTGATAACCATCACCTCAGGCCCAAAGACTTCATCTCATCAAATACAAGCTACTCTACTGACACGTCGCACCAATACCACCTAGAATCACAAATTGTGCAATCTGTGCACCAACAAGCAAAAATTTCAAATGCACTCAAAAGTGAAAAATGACTGAAATAAGAGAACCGTTTCGCAAGCTCAACAAGTACCACCACAATGCAACGCTAAGAACCCATCACACAAAGTAGAACCAAAACACACGAATCTATCATAAAGGATTATATCTTATCATAGCTCAGCTGCAATATGTGACCCATCCAAACACCGATCCATATGAAATACCTCGAGCCTCAATGTTCAAAATCAACAACCATAAGCAATTCGACACCAAGTACACAAGTGCATGACCATAACCATGGAGAAGCAAATAACACAATATACCACAGCCCGGAAAGACCATAACCAAGGCGCAATCAACCATTCCACACCCTAATTACCATTTTGCTAGAATTTGCTACAAACCCTAAACAGAATCGCACCCTGTGTGCACATCACCCACAAATCACACCCCTCGTAGCATAGAAGAGGAACGCGTAGAACATATCAGAACATGAATAGGCTCAACTCTGACCAAATGATTCACCCCTCAACACTAATCGTGTGTCGAGTCAATAAATCCAACCCAGTATAGAATACACATTCTTATTGGGGCTACAAATGGGCCACCAAATCACCCTGTTAATCCACAAATAGATAAATAATCCTCCGAAAGTCCAAAATGACCTAGCCATAACACGTACTATCATCTGGCTAGCTTTGGCCACATCTTGACAGTCCATAACCACGAAACAATCTGCTTTTGAGAACTCCCGGTCTCTAAGTTCATAGAACACACGAATCACCATATCTTATCCTAACTTCACCACCCGAATGTCTAACACATCTCTTATAAATGATCATCCCACAAGGAATACTTCTATAATTCTTCAGTGTCACAGAGAAAAAATCTAAACATCAGTAGTCGATCAACCAGGCGAGTACCACAATACCACGAAGCATCCGTAAGTCAAATCTCAGTGCACCCTCTGAAATGCACGCCCTTCTTAGGCGATACCAAGTAGTAACATCATTCATCTAGTCATCTAAAACCGTCCATGTTGCCTAAGAATTTATTTCCTTCCCTTCAAAACTAAACCGTGACCTTGCACACACAAATCTCAATCCCACACCGCACACCGCATCTATCATACCATCATATGAAAAGTACAAGAATCTCATATTCAACTCTGACTCACAAGCAAAATACATACCCGGTCAATCGAAAACCTTCCATTTGATCCTATCCAAGAGAAAATCACAATACACAACATGCTCATCATGCCGGTAGGAAATATCCATCTCAAACCGTGGTAAAAATAATCGAGAACTCTTCGAAACCCATTTGCACATAACCAAGTTATCAGAATTGAATATCTCTAACTCAACCAAGCCATGCAGGTCGCCAAACCCAAGATTATTCCTTTCGAATTACCCTCAAGTTGACACTTCTCCTTTCCAGAACACCATGATCCTTAAGAAAAACTCACCCCATGAGATCCTAGCAAAAAACCACACCACCCCAAGGCCTATAAGCCACTGAATTTCCTCTTAAGCACCCTCAAAGCACCACAACCGAGTCACTCACTCTGAAGAGACCTTTTGTGAATTTAAAGTTGTTTCCTTCATCCTCCTGATACTGAAATGTAGAATCCATAGTGATACAGAAACATTGTGAGTCCCGACACCATCCGATGCAAATCCCAGATCTTAGCCATATACAAATTCAGAAAATACTCAATTGCCATATGTAAATCCTGAATCCATTAGAACCTTCTCGAAAGTCCTCCTCTATGCTCAAATCTCAATTGCACCGCCCAAACGGGCTGAATGGCATGTGCCCCGTTAGTATGACAACACCCAAAGAAGTAATCCACTCCTTTAAGCAACCGAGTGAATCCTACTCCGTGCGCAGTACATCCTTCACGGATAACAATTCAATTATTCCATGTTTCCCATATACCCATAAAGTGTAATACATCATGCATTTAGAAATTTTCTTGCTTAAGTCATCCTCAAAACCAACATCTGCAAATCATAATTGATCCACAAGTATCCCTCAAACTGAAACCAATACAACACATAACTATGCAATCAAATCGTCGATATCAAACTCCCCCACTTGGCTCAAAGCCATGGAATAAAACATATGATGACTTACAATAACAATACCCCATTACTGCGATAATATGGTAATGAGATTCAACTAAATCTTTCATAAGCTCATGTAACACAAACCATCTGTCGCGCCCCCTTTTTCCTCGCGGAGTCGGGTTCATGACATTTGGAGGGACAACTCGTTCCTTTTGGGAATTGGGTTTGCATTTGAAGAGTCGCCATCTAATGATTTAAGGTGCATTAGGACACCAAAAGAGTTTGATTTGAATAACCAGAGATAGGGTAAGGGCTTGAAATTATTCTAAGGGGAAGGTGTTAGGCACCCCTCAAAATTCACTCCAGACAATTATTGTGAATTTGATGCAATTAACATGTAGACAAATAAGGCTCAAATAAGAGGGGATTTCACATAATGGTTTGAAAGTAAACAAAGTTTGAAAGAGTAAACAGAAAAGCTGATTTTTAAAAGAAAGAACTGAAATGCTAAAGAAATAAAGAGGGGGGGGGGGGTCCTAGGTTTATTAAAAATATGGATCACCCCACACAATGTCCGGTAATCACTCCTTAATGGCGGGCTACACGAGACAGTATCGCGTGGTCATCATATCCATATCTACCCTTCCCACCCCGTTAAGGTATTTAAAGCGCGGAATGGTCTCGATTACTTATTGCATGCTATTACCCGTCCCAATCCTATCAGTCTCGGAGGCACTTAGGACTACTAATCCTAAAAGGAGGGATATTAGGCTTATTTGTAGTTTCAAAGGTAAAAATTCTAAGGCGACATACAAAAACACATATTGCATATAAAAAGGGAAAACACATAAGCATATAGGCTCAATTATACCTCCTCAAACAAACACATAAAGTAGCATGTCTTACACATACTGCTTAGGTCTGATTTAAAAGCATTAAAGACGGGGGAGATGAGATTGTTGAGGCAATTTTAGTCTATTGCATAACTCAGATAAGAAGTCTGAGTCGGTCCTTCCTGCTGGTTGTAATAATTAACAGAAGCAGATTCAGTTTACAGATATTACCCTAAGGCTTGCCTAAGTATTTAGACGGGGTCCTATAGGCATGATATCTACTGAATTCAGAAGGTGATGAGACAGTAGAAACTTGAAATAAATTATTTGGGATCTTATAGGCATGCTTACTAAACCTTGTTGAGCGAGGGAATTAGGTTATTAAAGAACAGAATGTACAAAAAATTGGACTAGTTATAGGTGTTGTCGGCGGTAGTATCTACTATTACTGATTTTATATCTAACACTGAGTGGAGTGAATCCGATTCATTTAAGAAACCCATGTAGGCATGATTTCTATATATCGTTGATTTTGGACCCTTATAGACATGGTATCTAAATGCAGAAACTTGTATTAAACCTTATAGACATAGTATCTAAATGCAGAAACTTGTATTAAACCTTATAGATATAGTATCTAAATGCAGTTTAAATTATGCAGAATTAAAAATACCTTATAGGAAAATTTTCTACATGAAGTTGAATATGCAGAATTAAAAAAAGTATCCTATAGGCATGGTCTCTAGGTGAAGTTCGAATATGTAGGAATTAAGACACCCTATAAGCAGGTTTTTCTACATGAAGTTGAATATGCAGAATTAAAAGGTATCCTATAGGCATGATTTCTATATGAAATTGAATTAAAACAACCCTATAGGCATGGTCTCTAGGTGAAGTTCGAATATGCAGGAGTTAGAACACCCTATAGGCATGTTTTCTACCCTTGCGTGCATAGTTACCACCCTATTCACTAGCCAGCCCCAAATGTTATTAGAACTTATTACAAACCAGAATAAATTACATCAGAACAGAAAAATACAAAGATAGTACAACTAGAGGAGGCCTGACTCTTGACTTACTCTCTGAGTTACGAGATAAACAACTCAAAGACCATTGATCCAAAGCCTTTCTCAAATTGGAGTGTGTTAGAGTTCCCTAAGAGCCTCAATGGGACTCCGGGCAGTGCTCACACCCAAATTGTATTACCAGAATAGGGACAAGTGCAGTGTGGAAGTGCCAGCCCCCAAGTGTCCAAGTTCAGAGGGAGCTCATGAGTCCCAAGGCAAGGCTCACAAGAGGGGGGTAGAACTTAAGTCTAAGAGGGAGTGCAAGTGAAGAATAGAATTCTGAGGGGATAAAGGAGAGGGAAACAACCACAAACAAGTTGATAGTTTCATACAAAAGGGGTTCAAGGGGGTTGGGAAGTTGCAAAGAGCCTATGTACTTAGGTATTAGTTAATTCTGGGCATGCACAACAATAAAGAGTGCTGTTATGCTTATAAAATCAACCAGAATACACAACACATAATGATAACATAAATGTTGTGATGCCAGGGGAATCCAGTCTGAGTCATAAACAACATTACTTAATGTTGCCATGCCTCAAACAAGCCATCAATATCAAACATATTGGGGTAGGGGTTTAGGACACATAATAGATTCAAAACAGGTAGAAGGAGATTACAACATGCTAAAATAAGTACTGAATTGATCACAAGCAGTAGGCAGACAAGAAGGCAAAAGTATTAAGTAAACATATTATTGTTGATGCTGAAATCTTAATCAGAACATACCAGTTTAGAGAAAGCAAAATATAGTAAAAGCAGGTAGCAGGACTTTGAAGACAGGCCACATTACAAATAGTAAAGTAAGAGAATGTCTTTTGAATGTAAGTGATTTCAAAACTAAGTGTGTTCGTGTTAATGAAAGAGCAGGGTATTTATAGTGTGAAAACAGGCAGAAAAATAAGGCAAGAAAATAATATGGAACTGTGTACCAATTAAAATCAATCAGTATAAGAGCTTCCTTTAATTAAGGAGTAAAACTTAAATGGTAATGGACAGAAAACATTTAAGGAAAGAAATCAAGTAGGCATCTTGTGCAGAGTAGACAATTAGGGGTAAATACATATGGGTTTAATTAAGGAAGGAATCTTTGAAATACTCGGTTAACCAAATAAGGTAAGAAAACAGAGTAAAGTTGCAGAATATAGAGGCAATCAGTACATAGTAAATCAAGGAGTCAGAGATTTGAAATTACTGATTTGGGGAGAATAACAGGGGTTCCCATGAATAAACAAATAAACCAAGTTAAAAATAGGAGAATTGAAAGTCTAAGAAAAATTTTCCAATCGACCCAAGAAACAGGGAAGTCAGTAAGGCGAAACAAGGAGAGAGTCAATTACTTAACACATGAATGTAATCAAAATTACACAAGGAGGTTTGAAATCAGTCCAAAATTGAAGGTCATTTCAGAGGGAAATTCAGCATATAAAAGAGTGCACAAGTATTAGGCATGCAAGGCTAAATTTAAGACAAAGAGAAGTGTCACGCAATCACAAAATCAGTAAGTAGTAGACCATCGAAACATGATAGTCACATAGGCCAATTTTAGTAACTCAGTAATAGAGAAAAGAGAGAGTATCAAATAGCATGCAAAGGGGTCAAGTAAAAGACCTTATAGAGTTTAGCAGGAAGTCAGAATCATATAAAGAAATAAAAGATTTTGAAATTCAGTCGAGCAATAGATGAAACAACTTCAGAAACTCGACTAGGTCCAAAGAAAATAGGGTTTTGAAACCAAACAAGTTCAGATATGAGGAACTAGCAAATCACATAGCAAATTGTCTCCGGACTCGAATGAACCCAAAGTTTTAGGGTTTTTACCATCAATCGAGTCATAGAGATGAAAAACAAGCAATCGAACAAATACTAACACGAAAATATATTCAGAAACCTCAAAAGGAACTAAGACTTTTAACATGCACACTCCAGTAGAAGAACAACATTAAGAGCACAGTAGAACATGTTAAAAATCAGAAAAGCTTCGAAATAATTTAACAAAAACCCTAAATCGGAAAAGGTAAAGAGGTTTCGAATGCAGAGTTTTGAAAGAAACTTTGAGAAAACGTTTAAAAGCTTAGAGAAAACACAGATCTACAATGGATCTAAAAGAATCAGAAGAAACCTCGAAGGTTAGGGTTCCAGAAGAACCCAAAAGGTGAGAAAGGCTTGGAAAGTCATTGATCTAAGCAGGAGAAGTCAAGATCAGGCTTGAATAGCCGTGGCTGGCCGGAGAAAGATCAGAGACGACCGGAGAACAACCATAAACTGAAATCGACCAAGGTCTGGACCAAATTATTTCACGATCTGGCCTTGAAACCATAATAATCGGGCACGTAGAGGCCAAGGGAGGTGGATATAGGCCTTTAATGTCTTTGGAAGACATTGATTCAAGCGATTCTAGGGTGGTGGTTGAAGGCGGCGGCTAGGGTTTGAGAGGGGGTTGAGAGAGAATTGAGAGAGAAAGGGATTCAGAGGCGGCTGGGGTTGTGAAATGGTTAGGGTTAGGGGGGTAGGTCGGGATTAAAAAAGGAAAGGGTGTTTGGTGGCCGTTGATCATTTTGATCAACGACCTGGATTAATCGGGTAGGTGAGGCGGTTTAACAGGGTTGGGTTTGGGTTGGTTCAAATAGGGATTGGGTCAGGGTAATTGGGTTTAAAAATTGGGTTCAATTGTGGCGCCAAATCAGGCTACAATTGAAATGAACATGGGCTAACACTTAAATAGCCACTTCTCCCTATTTGATTTATAAAAAAATAGTAAAATAATTTCTGAAAATAATTTAAAGGTACTAAAATGATTAAAAATACATAATTATCAAATGAAAAATACTGGAGTCAATTTTATAAGTTTAATTACAATTAAATCTTAAAAGAGGCCAATATTGCAATTATATGCAATTTAGTTTTAAAAAATACTAAATAAATTTGTAAAAATATGCAAAAATTATATTAACTATATTTTAGTATAAATATGCAAATCCAATAAATGAATCACCAAAAATGATAATTTTGGGAATAATTATTGGGTTTTACTTGGTAAAAATAGGCAATAAATCGATTTAAAAATATCTAAAAATTAAGGAAAAATAAGAAACGTTTGAATATGCTTACATATGCATATACATGCTATTTTGAAGGTATTTTGTATATGAAAAATATACAGGAAAAAATTGGGTATCAACACCATCTCATATCTCAAATCATCTGCAATTCTCGTATTCATCCTCATGACGGTCAGGTCAACTTTCTCAACCAATCCGTACTCAAATCGCAACACCTGTACCCACTAGTAGAAAAAAAGCTTCCATACAACATTATAAGGATCACACATCCGTAGATTACCGCGCAGGTGATAACCCACCTGCTTAGTCTTAAATTGACATCTCTCTATACTCTTTCACAGCCACAACTACTACGTAATCGCTTAATCTCCCTGAGTCTGAACTCATCAACAATACAAGAAAATCTACTTCGTTCCACAATTAAACAACATGAAAGATCCGTCAACACACTCATAACTCGAGACTATACGTCATATCAAGACAGGAATCAAGCACCCAATAGTCCTTTTTTATATCTCAAGCACTCTTCTCGTCACATTCAAACCATCTAAACACATCCCGCAGTCACATTATATTTCATCATATAGCCACCAACCATTTACCGAGCCATGAATTCCACTCATAGGGACCTACCGGACATATAAGTCCAAAAGCATATATTCACACAACTGAAATCCTCGTGTTCTAGCTACAGTCAAAATCTGGCCTCAAATCCTCTAGACTGGCCCATTATCAGCACATAGAAATCACATCTCGCACCCCATCCATGGAATCACAAGTCGTCGACATACAACTGATACTGAGCGTTCACATATGCATACGAGTGCGTGGAAGGAATTCAAAAAGTTGTGCTTCAAGCTGAATTAATATCGCAGGATAAGGAAAGAAAGATGGAAAAATTATCCTAAATGCCTTGTAGCCTATCGAAGATAGGTATGGACGTCATCATATCGATCCGCAAGACTCTACCAGACACTTGCTCATGACTCATAGAACCTATGAACCTAGAGCTCTGATAACCAACTTGTCACGACCCAAAATCTAACTAATCGTGATGGAACCTAAACCAACCAGCTAGGTAAGGCAATTAAGCACTATCCAATTTAATGAGATTTATTTAGACAAATGAATGATAAAATAATTGAACTTTTATACATTTTCCAAGCACTGGTAGTACAAATCATGAGCTTCTAAGATTTAAAATTTACAAAATTGGTATGAAATAAAGTACATCATCTGTCTAAAATATACATGAACATATTAAAATTCCAAAGTTACTAAGATCAAAAGGCAGTTGTGACCGGAACGCAGGTACAAATTCAAATCCAGCTCCTGCAGTACACAACAATATCAACATCCAACATCTGCACGCAAGATGCATAAGTGTAGTCTGAGTACAACCGACCCCATGTACTCAATAAGTAACAAACCTAACCTTAGGTTAAAAATAGTGACGAGCTGGAACAAGGTCGAAGACCAACACCAATACAGCTCATAACAACATAATAAAAGTGATAAAAGAAGTAACTCAGTGATATAATGCGCAGCTCATTCACAGTTCCAAAAAATAGGCATGCTTTTCAAGTATATCAGTAAAACCCAAATCTTTTACCGTAATCACCAAAATATGAGTAAGTTTGTAAAACTATAATTTTTCCTAAAACCTTCAATAGGTAAATGTTTCATTTTCAAATAGCATAAGGAAAAATACATCTCTATGCCTACATGTCAATGAGTATGTAAAGTCATGAATGATACAATACCGTGCAACATAAGAAAAAATGCATCTCTATGCATGTATGTCAAACGTGCATGTCGAATGCGATGCAACTAAGTGATAAAACCATATGCATACTCTCCGAGTATCAGTTCACTCACTCCTCCCAGTTACTCAGTCCTCACAGTCACTCGGTCCTCCCAATCACTCGGCACTCGCATTTAGTAGGTACATGCGCTCACTATGGGTGTGCAGACTCCAGTGGGGCAGATCCATCCCAAGCGCTATAATAGGCCAATCATGGCATGAATCAATAATACCTGTTGCGGCGTGCAGCCCAATCCCATCAGGAATCAATAATACATATTGCGGCGTGCAGCCCGATCCCATCAATATTCTCACAATCAGTCCCTCGGCCTCACTCAATCAACAATCTCTCCAATCTCTCGGGCTCACATTGTCATGAAAAAATAGCCCAAAATGATGATGTGATGTATCAATAAATGGTAACAGAGAATGAGATATGATATGCAAATGAATGCGTATGACCCAGTATGTAATTGCAATGTTAGCACATAATTCAACAGCAGAAATGACCTCAGTGGGTCCCAACAGGATAAGCATATAGCTTAGACATGGTTTCTAACATGGATCACAGCTCAATTACTCTAGCACGTAGAGATTTTATGGATATAAATAAGATTCAGTAACTACTCAATACCACAAAAATAACCGAGTCACAATTCACACAGTGCACGCCCACACGCCCGTCACCTAGCATGTGTGTCACCTTAACACCAAACACATATCACATATATTCAGGGGTTCATACCCTTAGCACCAATTTTAGAAGTGTTAATTACCTCGAACAAGCCAAATTCAATACCAAGCAAGCTAAATGATACTCAAAAATGCAATCTCGCACGTGCTGACCTCCGAACGGCTCAAAACTAGCCAAAATCAACTCAAATACATCAAATAATGCCTAAAAACAATTCCAAATGATAAAAGTCGAATCTTTAATCAAAACCCCAAAGTCAACCAAAGAGTCAAACCTGGGCCCGCACCTCGAAGCCTAATAAAACTTACAAAAACTGACAATCCATTCGATTACGAGTCCAACCATACTAGTTTTATTCAAATTCGACTCTGAATCGATGTTCAAAACTCAGAAATTCACTCTATGAAACATTAGACAAAAACCTCCAATTTCTCTCTTGAAATTCTCAATCAAATGCCAAAAACAAAGATATATTCATGAAATAAAATTAAACCGAGTATAGAATACTT
Organism: Nicotiana tabacum; assembly: GCF_000715075.1. Lineage (NCBI taxonomy): Eukaryota > Viridiplantae > Streptophyta > Magnoliopsida > Solanales > Solanaceae > Nicotiana > Nicotiana tabacum. The sequence continues at coordinate 245,379 of NW_027438258.1, forward strand.
ACCCTAATCCATATGGTGAAAATCGATTCAAAAATCATCTCAATCGGAGCTCCATAGCTCCAAATATGCAAAAATGGCCAAAACCCCCGAAATGGGATTTAATAGAGTCTGCCCAGCTATTAAACTTCGCGAACGGGGACAATTCCACGTGTTTGCATAGAACAAGTTGAAACTTCTTCTTTTGCGATCGCACCATCATAGTCGCGAACTTGATGATCATTCTCCTAGAGCTACGCGATCGCGTTCAACACTTCGCGACCGCGAAGAACAAACGCCTGGCATCTTTAGGCCTTCCTTTCTTCTACGTAAACGCGTTGCTAGACTCGCGAACGTGCTGAACATTTGTCTCAACCTTCGCGGACGCGTTTGAGGACTTGAGAACACGATGAACAACTTTTCCCCAGTCATCAAACGATGTTACGCGATCGCGAATAAGGAAACCAGAGGCTCAGTAGAGCAACAATGCCAAAATGAAGGAAAATGATCTGAAACATGCCTCAGCCCCACGTCCTAACATTCCAATAAGTCCCATAACATAACACGGACCTAATCGAGGCCTCAAATCACTCATAACAACATCGAAACGATGAATCACACCTCAAATCAAACTTAAATAAACTTTTAACTTCCAACACTCGCGCCGAAACATATCAAATCAACTCGGAATGAACTCAAATTTTGCACACAAGTCCCAAATGACATAATGAAGCTATTCCAATTCCCGGAAACACAATCCGCATTCTATATCCTCAAAATCAACTCTCGGTCAACTTATGAACTTTCCAAACCTTCAAATTTCCAACTTTCGCCAATTAGCGCCGAAACCTTCTAGAAATATCCAAATGCGAATAAGGACATACGCCCGAGTCCAAAATTACCATCCGGACCTAACGGAACCATCAAAACTTCAATTTGAGCTCAAATATTAAAAATTGAAACTTGGTCAACTCTTCCAACTCTAACGCTTCAATCATGAAATTCATTCTTCCAAATCAATTCGAATAACCTGAAAACCAAAACCGACGATTCACACAAGTGATAATACATCATATGATGTTGCTCAAGACTTCAAATAGCTGAACGGAATGCATATGCTCAAACCGACCGGCTAGGTCATTACACTTATCCACTATACTAAATCAAGAAAAAGATAATTTTTTTTCATATTTTACCCTTATCATTAACTACTCATTCCCTAAATCATTTTCCAAGCTTTTTGAAAATGTTATCATTATTATGAGTAAATTGTAAAATATATACTTTGTTTATTTTTTCTTCAAGGGAGTGCAAAGTTAAAAGTGGACAACTAAAAATAAACGGAGAGAGTACTATCTAAGCAAACCCCCACAAAGTTAAGGTTTGTGTGATATTACTATATAATTATTTATGTGGTATAATTACTGCACTATTAATTAGGGGCAGCTCAATGGAATTGGTGGATTAAATTTAAATTATATTTAAAGGCCTTATAAACTTATTTCATAAAATCATATAATAATAAGACACAAAAAAAACTTGCTTTTTTTAATGGATCAATTAAACATGAAGAAGTTGCTTACCCGAGAAACTGAGTTGAAACTAGAAAGTAAAATCTCAAAATTATAAAATAAAAAAATGAATGTACATGGAAGAGGGAAAATTAGAATTAAAGAGGGAGGTACATGTACTAACTAATGAAAGAAAAGCTTAGCATTATTTACTCACTCGTCTACCCAGCCTCAATCAAACAAAAAATAATTAAAATTTTGAATTTCTTGTCATTAATAATTACACGATATATACAATATTATGTGTTATATATTAAGTAATAATATAGTATGTAGTAGTATTTTTGGGGCCTTACAGAATTTGGGGGTTAAGGCGATGGCTTGAGCAGCCTTACCTTTCAACTGTCCCTATTAATAATAATACATTCTATTAATTATACATGGCGACATGGATATAAGAATTTCATCATAAAGAGTAAAAATGCTCTCTTTTTTCTGGTGACCAAGAACTCCTTGAGGCTAACTGGCGCATAATTCGAAACTGGAAGGATAATAGACCCGCCCTTTTATCCTTTTCCAGTTGAATATTAGGATTTTTATCTGCAGGATTAGTACCCTAAAAATATGCTCTCTTGTGTTTAAAAATTTTATAAATATACACATAACAAGAAGTTTTGGCCAATATACAAAATTCATTCTTTTCCCAAGGGGATTTTGTTGAAGCCTCTTTAATAAATAAGCAACAAATAAAACGTGCTTGTGACAAATTAAATGTCAGTGTATCTAAGAGGTTAATTAGTCCTTCTATTAATTAATAAGTATTTTAAAATTCATATATTTTCCTATTATAAGCATATAAAATACGGATGCCGCTCCTGGGCATAGCTATTTATAGCTCTCCTTTCTGTGATTCCAGTAGTGAGCTCCAACTTGTGTTATTGTTTTGCATAGTCGATTGTCCTTTGCGCAAATGTCATATTCGTTCTGGCACTCTTATAAACTTATGACGATACACCTAGTGGATCATGTTATTTTGGGGCAAAATTGACTCGATGTCAGGCCAGGACCTATATGAATGTGTTGGTGATGATGGGCCTATATGTATTTTCATGATTTGTTATTACTTTATAAACTACTGTATGATGGTATGACACTGCCCGAAGCCCAATTGCACGTGTTTGATGACACTCAAATCACCATATGTTTGTTTGATATTATGGACAAAATCAATAGGCTCGTCATATGGAAGTTATGTCGTTTGGTGTTGGTCATGTTGTCGCGCCGTTTTTCCTTCGCAGAGTCCGGGTTTCGATATTTATTGGGACTGGGAATTGGGTATTTGAAGAGTCGTCACCTAACGAATTAAGGTGCGTTAGGTCACCTAGAGCAATTAACTCTTGTAACCAGTTTGCATTACCAGAGATTAGGGTAAGGGCTCGAAATAACCTTGACGGGAAGGTGTTAGGCACACCTCGCGGTCCACAACGGTGGGTCCCGACCGAATTTAGTTATGTGAATCAGTCATTTAAGAAGTAAGCGGTCTAAGCACACATTTGCAAATACGGGTAGTTTATGCAGTCTAAGCACACATATATAATCAAGGAAGTTTAGATGGTCAAGCACGCATATGTAAATTTAAGAAGTTTAGACAGTCTAGGCACACATACTTGAATTAGGAAGTTTGAACAGTCCAAGAATACATACCTAAATTAAGGAAGTTCAGGCAGTCTAAGCACACATATGTGAATTGGGGAAGGGAAGTCCTAAGTTGATTAGCCTATAGAATCACATCTGTACAATACCCGATAAGCCTTTCTCAACTAGAGGGGTTACACGTGACATTAGCGCACAAGTCATCACATCCTTTTACTACCCATTACCCTCCCCTTAGTGGTTATATAAGCGAGTTTAATTAACGAACTCTAAGCGTGCTTTACCCGTCCCTTCTTTGTGGTCCCAGAGGTGTTTAGGACCTCTATACTTAGGCAGTTCTAGACACCCCTAAGGTATTTAAAAGGTAAAATCTAAGCGACAACAAAGAACACATAGGACTGTCAAATAAGGAAGCAATTAAGGGCTCATGTTTTACCTCCACACACAAACAAATACGTAGCACGTCTCAAACAACTGATTTTAAAGAAATTCAGAAATCCCTGGAACATGGTATCTAGATGAACATCACAAACACAGAATATGCAACATTTATTTTAAGGAGAAGTGGCAGAATCCTAATCAGCTTGCCTACTGGTTTTATAGCCTTCTAAACCTGGATGATTTCACACATAAACAGATCCCAATTTCAAAGTTATAAAACCATTAATTACCTAAGGCTTGCCTAGGCGTGGGTCTGTGTGGTCTGTGTGCAATCATAATTCTAGGAATTGATTAAGACAACTTGAGGTCATTCCATCCTATAAGCATACTGAATTAGGTGATTTAATGTTACAGAACTGATTTCATGCATGCTTACACTAGAACATTATATATATGTGTTGGACTATTCTTAAACCTTTTATAGACAGTTATTCATTTAAGCGATGCAAACATGATTTAGAGCTAATGCAAACAGAGTCCTAAATCAGGATTTCTAATGTACAGAGAGAGATGATCATTTTATTAAGCATGATTACAGCAGTAGTTTAATGACATAATTTCTATGTGATAACAACTTATGCAGACTCAGAAATGAAGTGATGAACTATAACATGTTTTCTAATATGCAAAATCAGTAAACGTGAACATCCCAAGGCAGCATTTCTAATGCAAAGAACATAGACCAATGACATGTTTCTAATGCGAGTAACAAAGCATATAGACCTAAAACATGATTTCTATCACAATATAAACCCAAAGCAGGAAATTCATCTACATAAACCTAAGAGCATGATTTCTACTACAGATCACATATATGAACCTAAAAGCACGATTTCTACCCGGTTTCCACAAAAATCATATAGGAACCCTACCTTTTTTACTAATCACCCAACATCCGCTTACAAAAGAATATTATTATAGACCAGGATCAAATGAACTAGATAAATAAATGAAGCTATACGATAGGGAGCCTGAATCAGGCCTAAAGTAAACCTGGAAATGTCAGGCCTTCAATACAGTCTCAGAAAGCCAAAGATCTCGCAGCCAATAATGTGTGTCTTGGTGTGTCAAAGTTCCTTAAAGACCTCAAGGATCCCGGGAAGTGCTCACACCAAGACCTTTCTCAAATAAGGATTGGTTATGTGCAGTGTGGAAGGGCCAACCCTGGTATGCCAGAGTTCAGAGGGATCTCAAGGATCCCTAAGCAGTACACACACCAGAGGGGCAAAACTTAATAGTCTAAGAGCAGGGTGAGAGTGCTTGACATAGTGTTGAAACACTTAGTAAAACAGTGTAGAGAAAAGATTCAGAAATGGAAAACATTTTTTAAATATGCTAGGAGTGACCAGCTTTGAGAAGAATACTAAGAGTAGGAGCAACAGTTTTGAAATCATTTTGAGGAAAGCATACTCAGCAAATAACCCAATTAATCATAGAATACCCAGATTCACTTAACAAGTAGACTTACAAACAGGGGGTGGAGGAGATTGGCAACATATAGGGTTGAAACCATATAAACGGTTGGTAATGGTCGGAGAATACTCAGAATCTCCATAGATAGGAGTTCTTCGCCGGTGATGACGATTAAGGTTAGGGGTAGATCGAGAGAGAATTGGAGAGGTTAGGAAGATGATGACGGTGGTCCAAGAGGAATGAAGGGTGTACGCGGCAAAATCAAAGGATTTAATTCCTCGCTATTTGGCCATTTCGGAAGAATGCCTCGAGACCCCAAGGACGTGGAGCTGGGACCGAGTCCCCTCCCTCGGGGCTCATCGAGGCCCGACTCGAAGAAGATGAAGGTCGAGGCTAGAATGGAAGGGGAAGTTCCTAAGGCACATGGCTAAGTCTGACAAAGCCGGCCTATCTAGAGGCTATGCCGAAGCGTCGCGTCTAGCCGTCCCATCTCCATACTTTACAATTGATGCATGTTGTACTATAACCGGGTTCCCCTCCTATATAAAGGGAACCGACACTACTTTGTAAGGGCCTGATGTTGCTCCAACTATTTCTCCACGAAATCAACAACATCTTTCTCTCTCTTTCTTCTCTCTAACTTGCTCGTCCTTATTAGCTCGAGGCCGCTCTAGCATTTACCATTCTCTCGCTTGTTCTTTATTTATTGCTTGGTATTGGCCATAAAGAGCCTTGGTAAATGATATCTTAATTGTTATCCCATTCCCGATTACCCCCTATAGTTCGAGATCGAGCCCAGATATCGACCTCGAGGTCCTCCATCGACCATTCCGAAACCAGGGTAGCAGGCCCCTCGGTTTGATCACTGCTCCGTTTTAGCTTGTATTTTATCGTCAAACTTCATATTCTTAGCATCATCTGCTCTAACAAATAGCATAAAAAAAGATCACGTATTTTTAGAATCTCATTTACAAATTTAATTGTTGTTACCATTTTTACGATAAATAGTTTGGCGCCCACCATAGGGCTAAAAATAATAGTGATTATTTTCTTGCTGGTTTCTTTACAAAAATGCAAGTTATCTTTCACACTTTTTCTTGTCCAAGAACTCTTGATTTCAGGTCGAAATGTCTGGCTCGGTAAACAGAATCGAGAAAGACAACCTTGAAAACTATGGGGAAAACGGCATGGTTGTCCCAGCTGCCAGAACGCAACCACAGAACCCTAATAATGTGCCCGGGCCGATTCTAGTGGATGCGGACTCATAGGATGCACAACAGGTCGATGAAACCTCACACACCGATAGAAGCATATAGCTTGACGACTGACAGGAGGCCCAAAAAACCTTAGCCCGGGAAGAACAGGAAGGTAGCCTTCATGTTATTTTTGAAATGTTGCAGGCACAACAATTGGCCATTGCTCAGTTACAAAGTCATCCAAAGACTCTCAGCATAATAGCGCCGGAAACGGCTCCCCCCGCTGAACAAGTATCTGAGAGATCAAGCAATAACGGATCGGTAGCCGACCCTGCCATAATAAAGATGCTTGAGGACCTCACCAAATGGATCGAATCAGGTGAGAAAATGATAGCAGCCAATGATAAAAAGGTCGAGACCTACAACTCTAGGGTCGATCAGATCCCGGGTGTACCACCGGTCTTCAAGGGCGTGGATTCGAAGAAGTTCATATAAAGGTCGTTCCCCGAGGAAGCGGCCCCAAAGCACATTCCAAAGAAGTTCTGAATGCCGGAACTCCCTAAGTACAATGGTACCACTGACCCTAATGAACACGTTACTGCCTAAACCTGCGCAGTAAAAGGCAATGTTATGAAGAATGGTGATCGAGTCCGTATTGCTGAAAAAATTTAGAGAAACACTCTCGAAGGGAGCCATGATGTGGTATCACAACTTGGCTCCTAATTTCATAGATTCATTCGCCATGCTAGCAGATTCCTTCGTAAAGGATCATGCCGGGGCCATCAAGGTAGCAACAAGGAAGTCTGACATCTTCAAAATCAAGCAAAGAGAGAACGAGATGCTGCGGGAATTTGTGTCCCGCTTTCAGATGGAACGGATGGAGCTACCTCCAGTCTCCAATGACTGGGCAGTATAGGTCTTCACCCAATGCCTGAATTAATGAAGCTCGGTGGCTTCAAAACAGCTAAAATAGAGCCTGATCGAGTACCAGGCCGTGACCTGGTCGGACATCCACAATCGGTACCAATCAAAGATCAGAGCCGAGGATGACCAGTTGGGAGCCCCTTCAGGCTCAGTATACCCAAACAGACTCCTGGCAAAGGAACCAAAGCCAAACAAAGAAAGGTATCAACCATACCTCGAGGACAGGAGAAACGCCCCGAGGCACAACCTACCCCGCAACAATCGGAGGGTGGATCGAGGACAGGACCCTCGAGGGCTCATCAACAGAGCCAGGATCGATCGAAACGTAGTACCAATAGGTGCACCCCACCTGTTAGAATACAACTTCAACGTCAATGTATCAGACATTGTGTTCGCTATCAGTAAGATTAGAGATGCCAAATGGCCCAAACCGATACAGTCATATCCTTCGCAAAGGAATTACAACTTAGTATGCGAGTTTCACAACACGCACGACCATAGGATCGAGGATTGTCATCAACTACGAGAGGAGGTAGCTCGACTGCTTAACAAAGGACATCTCCGAGAATTTCTTAGCGATCGAGCCAAAAATTAGTTCCGAGGAAGGGAGGCAACCAAAAAGAACGAGGCAAACGAGCCGCAACACGTCATCCACATGATCATGGGGGGCGCCGATGCCCCGCAGGAACCCGTAATGAGAAGAACAAAAATATCCATCACCAGAGAAAAGCAGACTCGGGGATATATCCCTGAAGATGCCCTCACGTTCAGCCAAGAAGACACCGAGACCCTGTCTCAACACCACAACAATGCCCTGGTAATTTCCTTCTTTGTAAATTCTTTTCAGATGAAACGTGTACTCGTGGATCCAGGTAGCTCGGCCAATATTGTCAAGTCAAGGGTAGTAGAACAACTAGGATTGCTCGACCAAATCGTGCCCGCCACTCGGGTCCTCAACAGATTCAACATGGCAAGCAAAACAACAAAAGGAGAAATCATCCTCTTGGTCACCGTGGCGGGCACGACTCAAGACACCAAATTCCATCTCATCGAGGGAGACATGAGGTATAACGCCTTATTCGGGCGGCCATGGATTCGCTGCATGAGAGCAGTGCCATCCACCCTTCACCAGATGATAAAATTCCCAACAAAGGATGGGATCAAAATCGTCTACGGGGAATAGCACGCGGCAAGGGAAATGTTTACAATACACGACGTGGTACTAACGCTCCTGCCTTCGCCCCCGAATAAGCCAAAGGGCGAATCGGGTCTCACCCTCAATCGAACTTGACAAAATGAAGCGGAAGTCCGTACCGCGTCTTTGCCTCAGGCAATTACAACAAATCAACCCCGAGGCATTGCCAACGCATCTCACTTCAAGGTACGACCTTCTCATTTTTTGTTTCGAATTCAGAACTAACCCATGTGTAGGCACCCAATTGGAGTTGTCATAGTGCTGGCACTGCCCGAAGACCTCAAAGGCTCTAAAAACGTACTCGTTGCACTCTTTTCCTTCGATCAAGTTTTTGTCCCAAAAGAAGGGTTTTACCGGCAAGGTTTTTAACGAGGCAACGACTGCAAGACGCCTAAGAAAAACTCCGCAAATACTCAAGACTCCTCTTGAAGGCAACCCTTTGAACAATGAAGCTTGTTTCCCCAAAAATATACCCGCTCGAAAAGGGAAGCAATGTACCAGACCAAATGGTCGGAAAAACCGTGTCCGTATAGTCAGGCTCCTATTGACGAATACATGTACTATTGTACCAAGCAATCAAAGAATATCTTTTGTCAAAAAACACCTTCACAAAGTAAGGTTACAATTCTCTCGCCAAAAACATCCCGAACACTCGGGGGTACCTTGAATATCCAGGTATTGTCGCCAATCGCCACGCGCTTGAAAATTCGAGGCCATAAGACCCCAAGTGAGCAAACTCGGTCCAGCAAAGATCTATTCAAAGCAATAACACAGCTACATCAATAGATTATAGGGTATCTATCACCAAAAGCACCTCACACTCCAAAAAAGGGAATTTCAGCATACTCTCGATGGGGATCCCTCCACCAAATGCGTCTCGAAGTACTCGGAGACTTAGCATCAACAGCTTGGCGCCCACGCAACCCCAGGGTCGGAACTCCAGGCTCATAAAACCCCAACAAGGTAACTCCGAGCTCACGAATAGCGGCCTTCGAGCCTAAGCAAACTCGATGACTCGTAGACTGTCGCCAATCGCCGCACCCTGGAAAACCCGAGCCCGTAAGACCCCGAGCAAGCAAACTCGGTATAACCATTCTACAAAGCAATAAAAACTGTAAGACCTCAACAGGCATGACAAAATGTAAGACCTCAACATGCATGAAAAGTTTTTAAGACCTTACTACAGGCGTAAAACTCAATCCCAAAGTTTAGGCTATACGACGCATTTGTAAGAATCCCGAAAGGGCATACCCTCGGTGTAGACGCCTAAACTATCACTCGGGATCAAAAATGTTTCCGGCCAAATGCATATGACTATGGTCAAAACGGCTGCTCCAACCAAATTAACGCAACTTGAGGACGCCCGACTGTCGCTAACAAAATCGCAGACCATTACTTCAAATATACTTCGAAAAGAACCGGTTAAAACAGGCTTCCCTCAACAGGCAAACGAACTTCGACCATGTTAGCTCCAAAAAACACAAGGTTTCGAGCTACTCACCCTACGAGCTAAGAACCTTCCGAGGTGCTCGAACATCGCCACTAACGACTTGAAATTGAGGTTCTTCCAGAACTGACGATGGGCCAAGCAAAATTAATTCAACAAAGACCTTAACGAGAGGAAAACAAAGCCTACAAAATGCCCACGGACAAAAGCGTAAGAGCCATTGTCGCCGGCCAAACGAGCCTCCGGGCTACACACTAAAAGGTCTCAACGACCAAACAGCGTAAGAGCCACTGTCCCTAGCTTGAAAATTAAAAACTTGAGGATTAAAATGAGCTCGAGTCGTAACCCGATTTAGAGACTGGATCCAAAATAGTTAACCACAAAATGCCCACAAGCAAAAGCGTAAGAGTCATTGTCGCCAGCCAAACGAGCCTCCGGGCCACACACTAAAAGGTCTCAACGACCAAAATAGTGTAAGTAACTGCCATTGTGGCCAGCCAAATGAGCCTCCAGGCCACACACTAAAAGGTCTCAATGATCCAAAATAGTTAACTACAAAATGCCCACGGGCAAAAGCGTAAGAGTTATTGTCGCCAGCCAAACGAGCCTCCGGGACACACACTAAAAGGTCTCAACGACCAAACAGCGTAAGAGCCACTGTCCCTAGCTTGAAAATTGAAAACTTGAGGATTAAAATAAGCTCGAGTCGTAACCCGATTTGGAGACTGGATCCAAAATAGTTAACTACAAAATGCCCACGGGCAAAAGCGTAAGAGCCACTGTTGCCGGCCAAACAAGCCTTCGGGCCACGCACTCTAAAGGTCTCTTCGATCCAAGGCGCAAGAGCCATCGTCATTCGCCCATGCAGGCATGAAAGAACTTGAGGGTCAATTAAAGCTCACAATGCGACTCAGAGACTGGACCCAAAATAGTTGAAACACAAATACCCAAGGGTAAGGAATAAGGACAATCATCGTCCGCCCATGCAGGTGCCGGAGATCGGAGGTCAGGTAAGCTCGAATCAAGACCCAACTCGGAGACTAGGCCTAAATACCTAGGCAAAGCACAAAGACCCTGATGCCTACTCACATCTGAAATCGCACTTAAAAGCCTCCGGGCCTATCTAGTAAGCATCCACTGGGTTCCTGCCAGACAACGAGAACCAGCATGCCTGGTCGAAAGCCATGAAAAAAGAGATACAAAAGAGATAAAGCTTCAAGTTTTCTCTTATTTACATACGCAAAAGGCGCGCTCTCCATCTACAAACATGCTCTGCAAATATCGAAGTACAAAATGGAAAAGCGACGAAATCTACACTCCGATCCAAAATGCTACAGCCTACCAGCCCCAGATTCACTCTCCATAACATCAGCAAGAAGGGACCAAGCGTTGCGCTCGTCCACCCTGGCTCGAGCCAACTCCTCCGAGAGAACGAAGCCCCTAGCGCCGATCTCCTCGAGTACCTCTCTTCGGGATCTGCAACGAACATATTCCTCGATCCTCTTCTCACGGTTGAGGGCCTGCTTCAACTCTGCTTGGGCATCAACAACGTCCTTCATACAAATCGCCATCTCCTGATCAGGTTTGGTTCGACCTAATGCTGCTTCAACCCGAGCATCGATTATCTCAACCCTGATCTTCGAGAGATCGGACTTGAGCTTCCCGATCATATCCACTTGAACTATGGCATTGTCACGCACCAAGCGGAGTTTGGCCTCGAAGGCGGGAACCTTGGCCAAGATGCCCCTCTCCTCTAAAGCTTGAGCCTACACCTGAGCCCTCAGTTTGCCACAAGCATTCCTAATGCGGTCGGCTTCGCCCTTAAGGTATTCCAAGGCCCCTGTCTTTTTCTGTAGCTAAGAAAGGCAAAAGGGTTAACCTTAAGGGTCAAAAAGAGCGAAGAGCATACTACGAAAGGTTACCTGCTCCATCAAATAGCTCTCGTAATTCGAGCCCTGATACGCCTCATATCGCCAGTACATCAACTCAACCTCCTTCTCCTCGCTAAGGAGCCTAAGGGACTCACCCTCATCTAGAGCTTGCCGAAGCCTGGCCCCGTGACGGAGCAGCTCAGACCTGAGCCTATCAAAGGCATACAAAGAAAAACTTGATAAAGAAAGGAAGGCACGAAATACAGAAGGACTGCGCCGAAACTCACCATGAAGTGAAGTAGACGGACTTCCTCGAAGGCGGAGCACACCCCTGTTGATCCTGCCCCTTCGGCCCCGAAAAAACCAACCTCAGGCAAAGCATATTCACTTAGAGGAACCACCGTTCTAGAATCAAACACTCTGGGAACAACAGGCTCGGGCGACGTCCTCTCTTCGACGACATGGGCCCGTTGAGCCCCATCAAAAGTTTCATCCGTTGTGGAAGAAATAATTGGACAACCTCTGAAGTGTGCGTTTCTGAGTATTGTTCGCATGCTCTAGATATTCTCCTTTTGCCAAGTATTCTTTGATATCGTGAAATCAAGGCTTCCCGTCTGCTTCTTCTTCAACATGGGCACAATACGCCGGTTGATTATGAATTCTCACCGGAATGGATCAATGAAATTCTTGTCTGGATGTTGTATCATGGATGACAAAGTAGCCAATGCATCGGCAAACTCGTTCTGAATTCTGGGCACATGCCGAAACTCTATCTTCATAAACCTCTTTCTCATTTCATGTACATGGTGCAGATATGGCAATATCTTGGAATTCTTGGTGTCCCATTCTTCTTGTACCTGGTTCACAAGCAAATTTGAATCACCGATTACCAGCAGCTCCTAAATATTCATGTCAATTGCCATGTTGAGCCCTAGTATGCAGGCTTCATACTCTGCCATGTTGTTTGTGCAGGGAAATCTGAGTTTAGCAGATACCGGATAATGTTGACCTATTTCTAATACCAAAACCGCTCCATTGCCCACTCCTTTGAAATTTTCAGCTCTATCAAAGAACATCATCCAACCATCGTATGCTTCAGTAATGTCCTCTCCTATGAATGACACTTCTTCATCAGGAAAATACGTTTTTAAGGGTTCGTATTCTCCTCCCACAGGATTTTCAGCAAGATGGTCTGCCAATTCTTGTCCTTTGACCGCCTTTTGAGTTACATAGACGATGTTGAACTCACTTAACAATATCTGCCACTTGGCTAATTTTCCTGTCGGCATGGGCTTCTGAAACATGTACTTTAGGGGGTCCATCCTCGATATGAGATACGTGGTATAGGCACAGAAGTAATGCCTCAATTTTTGGGCCGTCCAGGTCAAAGCACGACAGGTGTGTTCCAGCAGAGAATACTGTGCTTCGTAAGGTGTGAACTTCTTACTCAAGTAATATATGGCTTGCTCCTTTCTCCCTGTCTCGTCATGTTTCCCAAAACACATCTGAAGGCTCCATCTAATACAGATAGATTGAGTAGCAAAGGCCTATCTGGCTCTGGCGGGACCAAGACTGGTGGTGTGGACAGGTACTCCTTGATTTTATAGAAAGCTTTCTTACAATCTTCAGTCCAACTTGTTTCGACAGCTTTCCTCAACATCTTGAAGATGGCTTCACATATAGTTGTGGACTGTGCTATGAAGCGACTGATATAGTTGAGACGCCCTAGGAAGATCATCACTTCCTTCTTGCTTCTTGGTTGCGGTAACTCTTGAATAGCCTTAACTTTGGACGGGTCCAACTCGATTCCCCGACGACTGACAATGAATCCAACAATTTTCCTGCGGGAACCCCGAATGCATATTTTGCGGGGTTCAATTTTAAGTTGTACCTCCTTAACCTGTCAAAGAACTTTCTTAAGTCTGCTATGTGATTTGCGGCCCTCTTGGATTTGATAATGACGTCGTCAACATACACCTCTATTCATGGAAGATTGTTGTCATTGCTCTCATGTAAGTAGCCCCAGCGTTCTTTAGACCAAATGGCATCATCTTGTAGCAGTACACCCCCCATGGTGTAATAAAAGTTGTTTTCTCTGCATTTTCTTCATCCATCCAGATCTGGTGATAACCTGCAAAGCAATCTATAAAGGATTGGAGCTCATGCTTGGCGCAATTGTCGATCAGGATGTGTATATTTGGCAGTAAGAAGTCATTATTGGGACTTGCTCTGTTTAAATCTCGATAGTCAACACATACTTTGACTTTCCCATCTTTCTTTGGAACTGGTACAATGTTGGCTAACCAAGTTGGGTATTCAACCACCCTGAGAACTTTGGCTTTGATCTGCTTAGTAACTTCTTCCTTGATTTTTAGGCTCATATCTGTTTTGAATTTTCTGAGTTTCTGCTTCACTGGCGGACACATTGGATTGGTAGGCAATTTGTGAGCCACTATGGATGTGTTCAAACCGGTCATGTCATCATATGACCATGCAAATTTATCCCCATATTCCTTTAAGAAATAGACGTACTCCTCCTTCTCTGCCGGTGATAAGTTAATGCTTATGCAAGTTTCCTTGACGGTTTTGGCGTTTCCCAAATTTACTGCTTCAGTTTCGTCCAGGTTGGACTTAGGCTTATATTCTCGAAGTTCTTAGTTTCTCTAACAACCTCCTCAGGTATTTCATCTTCCTCCTCCGAGTCACTATCCTTATATTGCATTGTCCTATTACACATCACAGTCACCAGTTTATCAGGAAAAGTAATAATAATGTTGTAGAAAGAAAAGTGTGGAAGATAATAATAAATAATAAATAGCAACGGATTGATTAAAACTGAAAACATCCAAAACAAGTATGGCTTGATGAATCGAGCAATTATTTTGAAACAAGTAAGTCTTTAAAACAAAATTACTGAAAATATCTTAGATGCCTAGCACGGCTATAGAAATAAAATTAAGCTGATTGCCAAGATACCCAGGGACTCGGCGGGCCCGAGATGGTGTGGCAGTCCAATTGCTGAGAAAAACTCCCTTCTCCATAGTCTGAATGGTGAGGCCTTCTTCCTCCTCCTTAATTACTGCATTGCAATCCATATCCTCGTCCTCTAGGAACAGATTCCTCAACCCAGCTAACCCTTCTTCTTCTGCAGTTCCCCATATTGTATTAGCTTGGTGAAAAGTGTGACCTAGATGTGGCACTGGTTGCTCGAGAGGGTAATAAGGTCCACGCCATGGAGGCGACCAATCATCATACTCCTGCCATGTATACTGGTATCAGAGCCCGAAGGTTAGTTTCAGCTATATTGGTTTGGTAATGCCTTGAAGTTCATACCCAGACCATGCTAATATGCTTTCTATTTGGTTACTCCACCATTTATCTTTCTCAACGACATTGACATGTTCGATGTGATGATAGGTTTCCCCTCTTATCCTTCTTCTGTTCTCGATAACCAGGATGGTTTGACTTTGGGGTTACTCCCATCCCCGTGAATGATCACCTCCTGATGGTTCCATTCGAACTTCACGGCCTGGTGTAGTATGGAAGCCACAGCCCCAGCGGCATGTATCCAAGGTTAGCCCAATAGAAGATTGTATGAAGCTGATATGTCAAGTACTTGGAATTCAACGTCGAACCAAGTTGGCCCCATCTGTAGACAAAGATTAATCTCCCCAATCGTAGCTCTTTGAGACCCATCAAAGGCTTTCACGTTCATGCTTCCTGCCCGTATTTCATAGAAACCTTTGCCTAATCTTTTTAGAGTATCCAACGGACAAATGTTGAGGCTTGAACCTCCATCGATCAGAACTCTGGCAATGAATTTGTCTTCAAACTGTATCGTGATATGCAATGCTCAGTTATGATTCATCCATTCAGGCGGTAGTTCATCCTTGTGGAAGATTATCTTATGACTTTCCAGCACCTGCCCTACCATGTTGGCCATCTCTCCGCAGGTGATATTGTTGGGTACGTAAGCTTTACTTAACACCTTCATCAAGGCATTCTTGTGTGCCTCTGAATTTTGCAACAGTGATAGGATGGATATCTGAGCTGGGGTTTTGTTCAAATGATTAATGACGGAGTATTCCCTCGCCTGTACTTTCCTCCAAAGGTTATATGGTCCTATTTCAATCTTGGTAGTGGCATCCTTACTTGGTCCTCCCAAGTGTTCAGGTGTATAGATTCTTCCGGTCCTAGTCATTCCTTGTGCAGCATCGGATTCTTCCATCTTTGCTTTTCCTTTTCGCCTAGCTTCGGCAACGTAATCCTAGTGTATTGCTTTTGAATCGAAAGGAGGTGTGGTTGATACTGTCATTGTGAAAGGGGTGGCCACTTCTATTTCAAATGGAATAGGTGTGGCTGTAGGTGGAGTTACCTCTACCTCAAATGGAACCGATATAGCTACCTCGACCTCGACTGGTGACTGAGTCTGTACCATAATAGGAGTAAGTGTGACTGCAGGTTTAAAGTCATCGCCATCTCGAATAAGCCCGATTGACCCCTGGGATCCCATTCTTCATCTATCTCTATCACATGTATTCTACCGCCCCTATGATCTGGGAGAGGATTGTTGCGGACATTGGGTGCAAATTCTTTTGCATGTATGATCTTGTTGTCAATCAGTGCCTGGATTTTATCTCTCAATGTTCGGCACTCATCAATGGTATGCCCCTTCATACCGAAATGGTATGCACAGGTTTTGTTTGGGTTGACCTATTGGGATGGGTTCTCCACTACCACAGTAGGAATATGAGTTACGTAATCAGCGGCCTTCAACCTTTCATACAGCTGGTCGATGGGTTCAGGAATAGCGGTGTATTGTTTGGGTAGATTGCGGTTAAAATTGGGTCGTGGTCTTGGGTAATTTTGACGAGTTAGAGGTGTTTGGAAATGAGATGGCTGGGAATTGTAGGTGTGATAGACAGTGGCTGGTTGGGAATATCTAGGAGATGAGGATTGATATGTAGGTGAAGGCGCTTGGTATGTGGGCGGAGTTGTTTTGTATGTGGGTGGAGGTATTTGCTATGTGAGTGGAGATTTTAGGCCCTGAGCCACCATTACTGCCCCGACGTCTTTCTTCTTCGATATGCTGCCTGATTGTAATGCTTTGTTCGTGGCCTGTAGTGCCTCGAAATTTGTCACCATCCCGCTTTTGATGCCTTCTTCGATCCTTTCACTAAGTTTGATGATATCAGAGAATTTATGGTTTTCAATAACCATCAACCTTTCATAGTATTGCGGATCCTGTGCTCTGACGAAGAATTTGTTCATCTGTTCCTCGTCCAAAACTGGCCTGACTTTGGCCGCTTCTGACCTCCAACGAGTAGCATACTTGCAGAAAGTCTTGGTGGGCTTTTTCTTAAGGTTCTAAATGTAGTAAACATCTGGTATATTTTTTGTGTTGAACCTGAATCGGTCCATGAAATCAGACGCCATACTCACCCAGTTGGACCATTTCTTAGGATCCTGGCTGATATACCAGGACACAGCATCTCCTGTAAGACTTCTCATAAAAAGTTTCATCTGGATCTATTCATCCTTTCCGACCCTGACAAGCTTGTCACAATAGGTCCTTAGATGAACCTTGGAATCACATGTACCATCAAACATCTCTAACTTGGGAGGTTTGTAACCCTCTGGTAGTTCTACATCCGGCTGTATGCTATGTCTTACCTTCTATCCCTTTGCCTCCTTCGACACCCTGAACTCAACTTGTCAATTTCTTGAGTTCTTCAGCCATGTTCTTGATGAGCAGGCCCTTTTCAGCGGATGTATCAGAGGTTGGTTGAGTGGAGTGAGGTACAGTTTCCACATATATAGGGTTGTTTTGGTGAGTGCCAGGAACCTGGGTGTAGTGGTGGTCATTGGTTGAGTTTTGAAGATCGGGAATGAGTTGTGGTGTGTTCTCGGGAGTATGATAAGTAGCGATTGGTGGGTACTAGATTGGTTGATGATGGTGTTGTGGTGGAGTTGGTATCGGTAAGGGATTGAGATTTTGAGGTGGAGTTGCATATTGATGCGGTGCAGGAGGGTTTTGTGGATGTTGGTTTGGTGCATTTTGGGGAGTGCTGGGTTTTTAGTATTTTGTTGGTTGATATCGGGGACATTCAGGGTGAGAGATAGGTTTGCTAAGTTGCGGACCTACTCAAGTTCTCCCTGTAGCTCCAGTATCTTTTGTTGCAACCGTAAAACCAAATAATTTGGTGCCGGAGTACTCCAACCATCTGAAGTTTTTGCATTCTCCGCATTTTCCTTTCGAATACCACTTAAGTCACCCATTTTAGCTTTCCCTTTGCTCTTTGTACTACTTGGAGGAGGAGGAGGTGGAGGGCCTCTAGATCTGGTATGATATGTTGATGATGCTAGTATGTGCAAACCAACCTTAGGGGATGGGATTAAAGAATAAAGAAAAACAAAAGGAAAACAAGTTAGTAAGGGTTCTGAAATGTTTGTAGTATTTAAACACATATTGCAGGAATGTAAATTCATGTCCTAATTTGGAAGCCTCGTTGTGCCTGAGGTAGGCTTAGCGACAAATAGATTTGGAGAAATTAAGTGCCAATAATTGCCTCATTTCATTAATGTAAAAATAAACGACCCAAATGACACTAAATAATGTTACTAATGGCGCTTGGCCTTATTACATTTAAAAGAAAAGCAAGTAAACCTAATCTACTTGGTCCTAGAAGGACCCTCTCCTGACCGGATGCTATTGTCGATCAGTTCTCCAAGCTCGCGCAAGTTCAGCAGTAAGAATGCCCTTGCCAAATGCCCTCCTTCGTTTCCCTCAGCGTTCTGGCAGTCGGTGACCCTCTTTCTTATCTTTCCTTCTAATTCCATTAAACTACACTCCAGATATTCCAGCCTTTCGCTGGACTTAACAGCTCTCTCTTTCCACTCATTAATCATTTCCAGATCGGCCTTATGTTGCGCCATATGCTCAGTTTCAGACTCTCACTCTTTTGTGCAACTTGTTATACTTCACCTCTGCTTTGACAAACTCGTCTATGACCTTATTTTCTGGACCAACCCTTGGCTCGAAGATTCCTGATAGATTATCATCCAACCATGAGGGGTAAAAATATGAATGGCCCGCGTGATACCGGTCCGGTTCGATGGTATCCTTCTCCATGATAATCTTCAAAGTCCACATATATTGTGCTTCATTCTTATATGGGATGGTGTCACCCTGGAAATCAGTTATGAAGTGACTCATTTTAGCGACCCGTGATATGACCTGTCTCCTGTCTGCTTGTCTCATAACCCTGAGGGGAGCATAAGGGTATATCCCCCTTAACCCAATCAACACCAAGTATGGGACGTCTCTGGATCTAATGATGAACTCGTTGGTGGGGAACCACTCAAACATCCACTGAACCTGGTCCTCAGTTAACTTGTTGAAAAACTGCACCCATCCTACATCATCCTTAGGTTGAGCAAACATGTTCGGAATGTAAGTCATTCTCTTAGGGTGATGGAAAGCTATGTGGTCATTCCACGGCCTTCGTGGAAACTCTTGTCGGTATTGACACCTTTGGAGATGCTCTAACAAACAAACCTGTAGCAGCAAATTGCAACCCTCAAAGAATCTAGACCCCTTTTGACAGCTTTCCAAGGCCCGGTACATATCTGCAATGATCATAGGGACAATGGTATATGTCTGCCCCTCGATCCTATCCATCAAAGTTTTGGCCACCATGGCTAGCATGGTATGGATTCTATCCCCTTGGATTGGGAAGACCAGCATGCCCAAGAACACACAATGAACACAAAGACCCTACGATGAACCCAGCCCAAGGAGGTAATTGAGAACTCATCATCAAAACTATGGTAAGAGCTACTGTGACCGTATCTTTCATAGAGGAAGTCGAAAGGTACGTAGAAATTCTTCAAGCACTCCAAATCATCATTTTTCTTCAGCCCCATCATCTTAAGGAACCCTCTAGCGGTACAATTTTCAGGTGCTAACAGACCAGGCTATCCCAAGGCAACCCAGCAAATCCATCTATTTCTTCTAGAAAGGGAGTCATTTCTATGTCCCCAAAGCGGAACACGGCCCTTTGTCCCAAAACATAGTGGCGGTATCGATCAACATTTTGTTTGGCTAAAGATCCAACAGTGAAGGCAAATTTCCTAAGACTCGTTTCACATAATTTTGGTCACTTGAGGGAAGATCCCTCCACCAATCTAGTAAACGTGGAGGTATGCTACCGACCATACCGAATCTGGGGACTTCGTGCCTCATTTTCTGCAAAACAAAAGATGGTTAGGCCCTTTCCCCTCCAGGTTCGTCTATTTATACAATAATGATTAGCATATTGGCATTTATTTCTCCAAAACTAATGCACAAAATCATGGTTGCGTCCATTGGGATTATGGAAAATCCGATGGACTTTTGGACGAGGCTTGTCTTAAAGGGTTATTATGCGGGCAACATATTAACCCGTCTAGGTTTGACCATGATGCATGCACAATTAATCAGAGTAAAGTTGCTATAGAGGTCTAGACTGGGACCCTAAATCGGAAAACTTGAGGGTGAAAGGCACGGAGCCGTCGAATGCACCGCTGATCGACTAGTTTTACCGCAAATATGCCTTTCCGAATTTTAAAGGGTGATATATAGGAAGAGCGCAAACACTCATCAAGCATTGCTACAGGATTGATTACGCATGAGTGGAATATGATGTTGAGCATGATTTATGCAACAATAAATAGCATGTTGTCAAGTAGTTGCACGTTAAAAAAAACGATAAATGCAGTATTTAAATAATTGAAAGACAGCTACGGAAAAAGGAAACAAAGAGACAAATCAGTTTCAGGAAATAAAGAAAATCATAATAAACAATTAAATCCAAATAAAGGGGAGGGTGCATGGGATAAAGCATGCTTAAGACTAATTCACAAAATAAGTTTGTTATGGTAAGAGCCTAAATATCCCCAGCAGAGTCGCCATGATGTCGCGCCCCATTTTTCCTTCGCGGAGTCTGGGTTTCGACATTCATTGGGAACAACTCGTTTCCTTTTGGGAATTGGGTATTTGAAGAGTCGCCACCTAACGAATTAAGGTGTGTTAGGGCACCTAGAGAAATTAACTCATATAACGAGTTTGCATTACCAGAGATTAGGGTAAGGGCTCGAAATAACCTTGAGAGGAAGATGTTAGGCAACCCTCGTGGTCCACAACGATGGGTCCCAGCCGAACTTAGTTATGTGAATCAGTCATTTAACAGGTAAGCGGTCTAAGTACACATTAGAAAATAAGGGTAGTTTATGCAGTCTAAGCACACATATATAATCAAGGAAGTTTAGATGGTCCAAGCATGCATATGTAAATTTAAGAAGTTTAGACAGTCTAGGCACACATACTCATTAGGGAAGTTTGAACAGTCCAAGCAAACATACCTACATTAAGGAAGTTCAGGCAGTCTAAGCACATATATGTAAATTGGGGAAGGGAAGTCCTAAGTTGATTAGCCTATAGGATCACATCTGTACAATACCTGGTAAGACTTCCTCAACTAACGGGGTTACACGTGGCATTAGCGCACATGTCATCATATCCTTTTACTACCCATTACCCTCCCCTTAGTAGTTATATAAGCGAGTTTAATTAACGAACTCTAAACGTGCTTTACCCGTCCCTTCCTTGTGGTCCCGGAGGTATTTAGGACCTCTATACTTAGGCAGTTCTAGACACTCCTAAGGTATTTATAAGGTAAAATCTAAGAGACAACAAAGAACACATAGAACTGTCAAATAGGGAAGCAATTAGGGGCTCATGTTTTACTTCCACACATAAACAGATACGTAGCACGTCTCAAACAACTGATTTTAAAGAAATTCAAAAAACCCTGGAACATAGTATCTATATGAACATCACAAACACATAATATGCAGCCCTAAATCAGCTTGCCTACTGGTTTTATAGCCTGCTAAACTTGGACGATTTCACACATAAACACAGCCCAATTTCACAGTTATAAAACCATTAATTACCTAAGGCTTGCCTAGGTATGGGTCTGTGTGCAATCATAATTCTAGGAATTGGTTAAGACAACTTGAGGTCATTCAATCTTATAGGCATACTGAATTAGGTGATTTAATATTACAGAACTGATTTCATGCATGCTTACACTAGAACATGATATCTATGTGTTGGACTATTCTTAAACCTTTTATACACGGTTATTCAGTTAAGCGACGGAGACATGATTTAGAGCTAATGCAATCAGAGTCCTAAATCAGGATTTCTAATGTACAGAGAGAGATGGTCATTTTATTAAGCATGATTACAACAGAAGTTTAATGACATGATTTCTATGTGATAACAACTTATGCAGAATTAGAAATGAAGTGATGAACTATAACATGTTTTCTAATATGCAAAGGCAATAAACGTGAATATCCTAAGGCAAGATTTCTAATGCAAAGAACATAGACCAATGACATGTTTCTAATGCAAGTAACATAGCATATAGACCTAAAGAATGATTTCTATCACAATATAAACCCAAAGCAAGAAATTCATATACATAATCCTAAGAGCATGATTTCTACTGCAGATCACATATATGAACCTAACAACATGATTTCTACCCGGTTTCCACAAAAATCATATGGGAACCCTCCCTTTTTTACTAATCACCCCAACATCTATTTACAAAGGAATATTATTATAGACCAGGATCAAATGAACTACATAAATAAATGAAGCTATACTATAGGGAGCTAGAATCAGGCCCAAAGTAAAGCTGGGAATGCCAGGCCTTCAATACAGTTTTAGAAAGCCAAAGATCTCGCAGCCAATAATGTGTGTCTTGGTGTGTCAGAGTTCCCTAAGGACCTCAAGGATCCCGGGTAGTGCTCACACCAAGACCTTTCTCAAATAGGGATTGGTTATGTGCAGTGTGGAGGGGTCAGGCCTAGTATGCCAGAGTTTAAAGGGATTTCAAGGATCCCTAAGCAGTACACACACCAGAGTGGCAGAACTTAATAGTCTAAGAGCGGGGTGAGAGTGCTTGACATAGTGTTGAAAGAATTAGTAAAACAATGTAGAGAAAAGATTCAGTTATGGAAAATAGTTTTTAAATATGCTAGGAGTGACCAGTTTTGAGAAGAATACTAAGAGTAGGAGCAACAGTTTTGAAATCATTTTGAGGAAAGCATACTCAGCAAACAATCCAATTAATCATAGAATACCCAGATTCACTTAACAAGCAGACTTACAAATAGGAGGTGAAGGAGATTGGGAACATATAGGGTTGAAACCACATAAATAGGGAAACATTTGATACAACAAATGTACAGAACAACTAGGAGTTTACTGACTAAGTTAGTCATGGTAAGAGACAGTTAAGACATAGAGAAAGAATGTAGCAGAATCATGTTGAAGGCAAAGATGTGTTGAACAGAATTGGACACACTCAAGACCAATCGAATGCACTAGAAAACTAAGTAACTAACATAGTCATACCAGTTAAAGGGAGGGGGGTAAGGGAACTAATTAAACATGCTGGACAAACATAAAAAAACTAAATGAAGTCAGACATGCTGATTACATATAAGGCATGATTTAGACATGCTTAATAATGGCAAAAGAGAAACAAATTGAATAACTAGAGCAGGAACAAGCATATGTATAGACATGGAACACATAAAGTTGAGTTTCAAAATTTAACTAGAGACATACTAGTTAAAGAAGAAAAATGCAGAATATAAAAACAGGTGCAATTCCACTATCTAGCCTTGGCTTTCAGCCGGCTAGACTCACAATTAGCACAAATAGCAAAGAAAGAAGAGAGAGTTTGAATATATGTGTGTTTATTCTGAACTGTGTGTTCGTGTCTTTAAGAGGCAGAATGAGGGTGTATATATAGCACTTTAGGGAGTAAAACAAATAAGGTAAAGAGAATCGCAATTCAATGAATGAGAAGCAATCAACCAATTATGGATTCAATTCCAATTGAGAATTTCGGAAAAGGCCCCTTTAATTAGGGAGAGTCAGTTAACGGTCAGAACTGGAATTCAAATAAGGTAATAAATCAACACCATACCATATAAGGAGTCAATCAAATCCCCAAACTACTGATAACTAATTAAGGCAAGTATAATTAGTCAAAATAGGGAAACAAGTAAAAATTCTGGAAAATACTGATTTTAACAGGAAAGAATTATTCAAATTCCCCAAAATAGAAATCAATTAAGCAAAAGAAAATCCCAAAGAATACTGGATTTAACTGGAAAATCACTCAAATCCCTAAATAGAATCAATTAATACGACTAGTTCACAGAAATAAACATAATAAATGAAAAAATTGAAGAAATCAGTGTTACCATCAGAAACATCTAGGGTTCGAGCATACATATGAAAATTAATCAAACACATAAAGAGATGACTAGATTAAACATTTAAAAGTAGAAAACCCTCTTGAAAAGAAGTCTGGGAAGAACCCTAATTTCAGAAAGAGTGAACAAAATCGAAGCAGTTAACTAAAATAAAGGATTTCCAAAGGAAAATACTCGAACCATTTCAGATCTACAAAGATCAGAACGGATTCGAGTAGTTGCAAAACTAGGGTTTTCAAAACAATAGAGATAAAGAAACTCGATAAAAAACCCATAGATTCAAACTAAAATAGGAGGAAATTTGTGCTCACAAACGAGAACGGTCCTAGACAGGCCATTAAACAAGTTTTACGCAAGAACTAGGTCGAATCTCCATGAGATTCTTCTAAGGATCCATGAAATCAAACAACCAAGAAGCATACACTGTTGGTAATGGTCAGAGAATACTTAGAATCTCCATAGATAGGAGCTCTTTGCCGGTGACGGCGATTAGGGTTAAGGGTAGATTGAGAGAGAATTGAAGAGGTTAGGGAGATGATGACGGCGGTCCAAAAGGAATGAAGGGTTTTAGGGTTGGTTTAGAGGTTAATAAGGTAAGTTTTAATGTGGACCGTTGATCTAAAGGATCAACGGCCACGATTTGATGAGGGTTTGTCGGGTAGGTGCAAATTGGGCTTATGGTGAATTGGGCTGGTATTATTAAGGGGTTTGGGCTGGTATTAAAAGGGTTAGGTCCGAAAAATTAGAGAAATTAAAAAGGCTATTTGTTAAATACCCAAATAATTGATAAAAATATTTTATAAAATAATTAACAGACTATAAAAATAAATTTCATGCATAGAAATATTTTAAAACAGTTACTACATATTTAGAAAAAAATACAATGAGCTATTTTGTTGTAAATATAATGTAATAATGTACACATGGGCTATAATTGCAAAATTAATGCAATTGTAACCAAAAGGTATAAATTTGGCCATTTGTAAAATAATTTGAACCTAATATAACTATAAATAGCAATATTAAGTCATGAAATGCTATAAAGTTATTTGTGATGCAATTTGTAATTATTTATGTAAATAAAATACTAGGATAAAATTAATTTAAAAATATAAAAATTATGAAAAAATATCAATTGATGCTAATGCATAGTTTTGAAAGTATATATGCACTTTAAAAATATTATAGGAAAAAATTGGGTATCAATACATGTGACCCTTGGTTTTGGGGCGTGATTGAAGGTAGTTCCTACATTCAAGTTAGTAATGCTCTAAAAGGCGATAATCAGAGGGAAAACAAAGAAAAAGTCTTGATAAATAAATTTGAAGTATTATGATTCAATAATGGTGATTATGCTTTTTGTCATGAATATGCTATGCTAGCTTTTGGTTTAAAATAATGCTCGTGCCCCTATTCCTTGAACTTATAAGTTGATAGGAATTATTAATGGATATCGAGCCTTAGTCCTACTTGTTAGATTTGCTCCTTTAATTTCTCAATTATGTTTTACTTGAACCATTTGTTCCATTTGAATGAGGTTATATTGTCCAAGTACCAACGTACGTAATCCTCTTATGGTGTTTTAAATTTCTAAACACTAATTTAAATGAAAGATTAAAAGCAAGAACCCCTTTAGCTAAAAGTCAAATTACAAAATTATCCTTATTTTAATAACTTTATACGAAATTACCGTTCACTTAATTTTTTTAGAAAAAAACAAATAGAAAACCCTACACATACATGCCTATCTCAACAATCGCACCCTTTCGGTGACAGACGCCTTTTCCAAATGCCTTCATCTAAATTTTGCTCTCTCAAAAAATCATAACCCCAGTTTCTCTTAATGTCTTTATTATTAAAGAAACATGTGTGGAACCTAAACTCTACTCCACCAACTTCTTATCTTTTTTACTTAGTCTTTTTCTACTCAATTTTTCCTAATCTCCTCCTTCTTTATCAGATTTTTGGCACTATTACTATTCCATCTTCCCATACCTAAATCCTAGCAAAGTCAAGTTATAAGTTCTTGGTTTTGTTCTTTCATTGATTACCTTAATTAGTTTCTGAGTTGTTGTTTATAATTATTCAACTGAGATATATTCTCTGAAATGATTAGAATTTGAGATGACTAGCGTATAAATAAAGGATAACTGTCAAATTATTTAAATGGTTACTTAAATGTCATTTTAAATAATTGAAATACTTTATTTTCATACTAAAAACTCTTAATTAGCAAATCGTCATTCAGTAAAAGTCACAACCATTGGAGAAAAGAAAAGGCCTAACTAATGAACATGTACAGACGTCTTTGTCAACACTATGCTTTAGCAAGTTTGCAATTCTCAAGTGTGTATATGGTCGAGATCGAAGTATGCTTGAGAGGTCATCCGAAGTCCGAGTCCGGGTAAGACCAAGTTCGAGCTCGAAGGACCAGACCCGAGTTCGAGGGCAAAACATGATGCATACGGAGGTCAAGTGTGCTCGACCTTGAAATAGTACCGTTATGGATTTGTACCAGAATAAGTTAGATTCCTACCACGTCCCCAAAGTCATGGCGCAAATCCCCGGAATATGATTGTACTATTCCATACTAGGCGGTTAGACAGTTGTACCAAGAATATTCCTTACTGTAAATAGAAATATTCCTTATTTAGGGTTTCCCTATTATATAAAGGCGACCCCAATCATTTGTAAGACATCTTATGATCACAGAGAAAAGAATATACTTTCTACCTTTTTGCCTAGTGTTCATCACCATTGCCTTTTAGCTCCATTGTTCTTACTTTATTTTTATTATTTAATTGTTCTTACTACCCTGAGCCACCTCGAGGTCACTAAGCTTGAGGTCACTGCTGCTAAGTAACATTAGTTTGATTCACTTCTATTTTTTATTTCTACTTCATATTTCTTGATTATTAATTGGTATTAAACTAAATCACTTATTTTTAAAACCACTAATTAAATTTAATTGTTACTCGTATTTTTGAGGTAAATAGTTCGGCACCCATCGTGGGGCTAAAGATAATAGTGATTATTTCTTTACTAATTCTCGTTACACACGTTATTTTTACACTTTTTCTTGTCAAGATTTGTTGATTTTCAGGCTGAAACATGTCTAGATCACAAAACGCACCCATTCACGACAACGAAGGTCTTGGAGAAAACAGCAACGTAGGAGTCGGTCTACCACCGATAAACCAAAGGGAAGTGCCAAATATGGAACCTGTTGATATTAGTTCGCACTTTGCTTTAAATGTAGATCTAGGCGCTGTTGATACCCAATTTTTCCCTATGTATTTTATACCCAAAATATTTTCAAAATAGCATATATGTGCATATATAAGCACACCCAAGAGATTTGGTATTTTTGTGATTTTTAAACCAATTTACTACCTATTTTAATACCACAAAAATCCAAAATCATTCCCGAAATTATCATTTTTGATGAATAACTTATTTCATTCTCATATTTATACCAAAATATAATTA
This sequence comes from Nicotiana tabacum, assembly GCF_000715075.1. NCBI lineage: Eukaryota > Viridiplantae > Streptophyta > Magnoliopsida > Solanales > Solanaceae > Nicotiana > Nicotiana tabacum. The sequence continues at coordinate 272,840 of NW_027438258.1, forward strand.
AGGTGATTTTTGCATATTTTTACCAATTTATTTGGCATTTTTAAAGCATAATTGCACATAATTGCAATTATAGCCTATTTTGTAATTAATAGCATTTTATAACAATAAAATTTGCTCCAATATTTTTAAATTAATATTTATATAATATTTGCCTACCTAGTATTTTTAATTTGCTTTTAAAATCGTTATTACTATTTTTATAAAATAGAAAGGGGAAAAGTGGCTATTTAAAACCTAGCCCCAGTTGCATTTCAATTACAGCCCAAATTGCACCCCAATTCGACCCAATTTCAATCCCCAAATCAAACGACCCAATTTCAATTTAGCCCGCCCCTGACCCAACTAACCTAACCCGCCCGGCCTCCCCTTTTAATCCAGGCCGTTGATCATTCTGATCAACGGCCACAATCAGTTCTTTCCTTTTTAATTCCCACTTACACCCTAACCCTAAATCACTTCTATCAGATACGCCGCCTCTAAACCCTCGTCCTCTCAAACTCTCTCTAGCCTTCTCCGAAACTAATCTTCCCCACCGGTTTCTACCCTGTTTCACCGGAACCTATGGCATCCCAAGCCCTGGGTGACCTGTACTCACCTCCATGTGCTCTTGTACACTTGCTGCTTGAAGAATCGAGGTCTGACCTTGAAGGTTTTCGCTCAGATCTCCGCCGATTCAAGTTTCACGGCCATCTCCGGCTTTGCTCCGGCATGTCCTGATCCTATCTCTGACTCATCCGACTCAGATCAGACCTTTTCCAGGCCTTTCTCGCCTCTAGGGTTCTTCTGAAACCCTAGCCTTTCGAGGTTCTCCTAATTTCTCTAGATCTATTCTAGATCTATGTTTATTTTAAGGTTTTCAAACGATTTCTCGAAGTTTCTTTCAAAACTTTGCTTTCAAAACCGTTCATCTTCTTCGACTTAGGGTTTCTTTAGCTTTACTTGCTCTACTGTGACTCTCATGTGTTTTTACTGTATTTGTTCTACTGTGATTCTTGTGTGTTTTTCTTCGACTATACTTTCTTCTACCGTTTCCTTATGATTTCTTTTACTGTATCTTGTTCTTTTATTATGTTTTCATGAAATGTGTAAGGTCTTAAGTTCCTTTGGGTTTTCTGAACTTATTTTGTTGTTATTCCTGCCTGATTTACTTGCTTTCGTCTATGCACTCGATTAATGGTAAAAACCCTAGAATTCAGGGGTTTCATTCGAGTTCTTGAGGCCACTTGTTACGTGACTTGTTTGCTTCCCATCTCTGGACTTGTTTGGTTCAAATCCCTAATTTCTGAGTTCCTGAAGTTGTTTCATCTTTGCCTGACCTTCTGCATGCTCTCTGATATTCCCTCTTGCCTATAGTCCACTACTCACTGATTTTTGATTGAAATCCAGCCTCGCATGTTTAAAGCTTATGCACTCTTTATAGGTAGAATTTCCCACTCAGAATAACCTCTGATTTTGGGACTGATTTCAGACTTCCTTGTGTAAGCCTGATTGATTCATTCCTTGTTTAATTTGAAGACCCTCTCTAACCTTTCGATTCCCCTATTTTATGACTCGGTTCATTAGTGATTTTGAATCTCAGATTCCCTGATTTACTATGTACTAATTGATTTACTCCTTGCCTTATTTATTTAACCGTGTGTTTCAAATCCTCCCCTATGTATTTACCCCTTATTTGTATGCTATGCACAATGTGTTACTTGATCCCCTTTCCTTAAATAAAACTCTGCCCTTTTACCGTTCAAATTCAGGACTCCTTAATTAAAGGAATCCCCTTCTCCTGATTGATTCTAATTGATACTGAATTATTCTTTGCCTTGCTTACTTGCCTGGTTTTTAAACTATAAATACCCTGCTCTTTTTTCTTTAAACACACGAACAATAGAGTTTAAAAACACACACACACTAAAAGCTCTCTTCTCTTTACCACTATTAGTACTACTGATGTCTCTAGTCGGCTGAAAGCCAAGGCTAGACTATAGAATCTTGCTTGCTTTTCTCAAGTGTTTGCTGAGGCTTGAGTGGACTCTCTGGCTGTTTTCTTGCTTTGTTTGTTCTGCTGTTTGAAAGTTGCAACTGGTATGTCTCCATAAGTTAAATAACATTCTCCAAAACTATGTGTTTACTTCTCCCTTTCACATGTCCCTCACTATATATTTGTATTGTGCTTTCCTGCATTCTATAGCTATACTTTAGTCTGTTATGTTCTTTCTTCATGTTTCTGCACCTTTAAGTTCTATTATGCTTCCTTGTCCTTCCTTCATGTTTTTCTATACATGTTTTCCATGTGAACCCTTTCCCTTTGACCCCTTATGTGTGAGTACTGTTCTAGGTTAGGGTAGCATCCCATTGCTATCCATGACCTCGGACCAGGTTCTCTTGAACCTTACTCAAATCAGTCCCATTCCCTTCTTTCCCCTTTATGTGCTAAGCCTTGACTAGAGTCTGGTAGTGTCCTAATCACCATCCAGGCTCAAGTCTGACTTTAAAAAGTCTGCTCTTTATTTGTTTGGATCAAGTAAAGGGTCAAGGATGTGCCAGCCTATACTTATGGCTGGGTATGACCACCCTTTGCTCTGATTCCCTCAACTCCCCTCACTTTACACTTACTCCTAGTTCCTTAAGTTCTGCCCCCCTTTGGTAAGCCATGCTTTGGGACCCTTGAGCTCCCTCTGAACTTGGATGCCTGAGGGCTGGCATTTCCACACTGCACTACTCTGTTGCTATTATAATTACTCAGAGTGTTAAGCATTGCCTGGAGTTCTTAAGACTCCTTGGAACTTTGAAAACATTCTGAGTAAGGAGAAGGCCTTGGAACTGGAATCTGGATTTGGTGAAACACATGTGTTGGACATTAAGGTTGCATTGGGCTTCCTCGGATCTGTCTGTAGTTTTGATGTATTTATTTTTAGTCTTTTCCTTCCAGTTCTGTAATAACTTTGTAAAAGAAACTCGGGGAAAATATTAGTAAAGGGTGTGGGAGGGGTTTATGTTGCCTGCATAAATCAAAGGGTAGAGATCATGCGTATAGGTCTTTTGTGCTTTAAATTTTACTAGAAATCCTGCCTATAGGTTTGTTTAATGTTCCTAATTCAGTCACCTAGATACCATGCCTATAGAGTTTAACGTTTAATCATATTGCAAATCACTAGAGATCCTGCCTATAGGATTCTAACATTCATGTAATCAATTGCATATAGAAACCATGCCTATAGGAAATGCATATGCGTTAGGCAAACTATAGGGTAATTAAACATTCATCTATTTACCAACTCTTTAACAGGCCTTAAAATCAAGTATAGATACCATGCCTATCGGGTTTCGTCTCAAACCTATCTGATTCGTTTAAGCAGTAACATTCCGTTAACTGGTCCTTAATGTCTTGATGTAATGCTTTCAATAAAACTCTGGTAAACCAGTATGCTTTTAAATCCCTCAAATCGGCATCTTTTTCTGAAACAGTTTCTTTCTAAACTCTGTCTAAATGTTTTACTCAGACCCTGAAATTGTCTTTTAAAACAGTTGCAACTTACCCTTTTCCTTAGATATTTCTATCTCTGAAACTCTCTCACAACCATTTCTGTGTTTTATTTTTACTACAGTCCATACTTTCTTTTCAAAACTCCTCTGCATTGGACTACTTTTCCTGAAACCAGTACCTTTAAATCACTCGCTTGAAATACCTTAATCTCTGACAATCAGATCTGAGTTGCCTAATGTAGACTTTCTGTCTAAATGTATGTGTTGAACTAGTCCGCTTGCCGCTTAATTTTTTTATAACTTAAGACCAAATTAGTATATGCTAAGACATGCTAAACTAAGTGTTTGTTTGGTTAAGGGGTTTACTTGAGCCTTACCTATTTGTTTCGTTCATCCTTATATTTGTTACTTGTTTTGTATGTCGCAATTAGAATTTTAACCTTTGAACCCCATATATGCCTATATCCCTTTCCTTCCCCTTTAGGATTAGAAGTCTTGATACCCCGGGACTGATAGGTTGGGACGGGTAATAGCATGCAATAAATAACGATACCATTTCGTGCCTTAACACCTCAACGGGGTGGGAAGGGTAGATATGGATATGATGACCGATGCGCTAATATCACGTGCGACCCCTCTTCTGAGGAGTGATCGCTGGGTATTGCATTGAAGTGATCCATATTAATGATAAACTTAGGACTTCTCTCCCGTTACTTGCTTTCATCTCTTCTTGTAAAACTGTTCAAATCTCTTTTTCATGAATTTCTGCCTTCTCTACTTATCTTTGAAAATTTTCAACTTGGTCACAATCTTATGTGCGAATCTTTATTTGAGCCTTGATTGTTTACTTGTAAAGTCACAATTGCAACATGGCCGGGAACCACACTAGTGGATCTTGAGGGGTGCCTAACACCTTCCCCTCGGGATAATTTCTAGCCCTTACCCTAATCTCTGGTCTCTTCATCTCAAACCCTTCTTAAAGTGTCCTAATGCACTATAATCATTAGGTGGCGACTCTTCAACTTCCAAACCCAATTCTCGAAAGGGAATAGAGTTGTCCTCCCAATGTCGTATACCCGATTTCTGACCCTACAGTTAGAGGAAAAGGGGGCGCCGACAGGCGCGGGCCCCAAAGAAGATATATGCAAGGAAGCCTGGCACGGTGGCTAAAGAACTCAAGGAAATGAAGAAGGGGGAGTCAGCCTCCAAGTGATATTCGAGATGCTGCAAGCTCAGCAAATCGCCATCGCTCAACTTCAGAGTCTGAATAGAACTCTAAACATAGCCAAACCAGTAAACACTCGGCATACTAAACCAGCATTGGAAAGGACCGATGAAAGTGGCCCGGGGACTGACCCCACGATTATGAGAATGCTTGAGGAACTAACCAAGAGGATCGAGTCCGGAGAAAAGAAAATTGAAGAAAATGATAAGAAGGTAGAAACTTATAATTCCCGGTGTTGACCAGATACTAGGGGCACCACCAGTTTTGAAAGGTTTAGACACCAAAAAGTTCATACAAAAACCATTCCCCCCGAGTGCGGCCCATTCCCAAGAAGTTTCGCATGCCTGATATACCCAAATATAATGGGACAACTGACCCTGACGAGCATATTACTTCATACACTTGCAAAATCAAGGGAAATGATTTGAATGACGATGAAATCGAGTCAATTTTGTTGAAAAAGTTTGGGGAAACACTAACAAAGGGACCCATGATTTGGTATCATAACTGTAAGGCCCCGAAAAATTTTGCTAAGTAATTTAGGAATTTGTGGTGCCAAGTAGGCTAAATATGAGAATGAATATGCTATTAAAATGATGTATATCAATTTGATTTGAAAAATAAGTGTATAAGTCTTATAATAAGTAATTTGGGGTCAAAGGAAAGGCCTAAGTCTAAGTCAAATTGGAAAGTTTCATAATTGGCTAAAATTCCAAATGAGTTCGCACAAGTCTACACTTTGAACGAGCATATCTAAATATATATAAGGGTTTTTGTGATGAAAAACCTATCATATGAAAGGTCTTTGAGTCTAGTTTCCAACGCTTCAAACCGTTTGTCATTTGTACATTCCTACCTAAAGTTATGATCAAATTACCAAAGGCTGGATTTGCGATCAATTTTGCGACCGCAAAATGGTTCCTCGGACTGCATAAGCATCGCAAAGTGGAGCAGAGATGGGAAAACTATTATGCCATTGCATATTGATTATGCTGTCGCATAATTTATTATGATGTCGATTATGCTATCGCATAATGATTATGCCGTCGCATAATGATTATGCTGCAATTCTGCTGCCTACAAAACGATTATGTTATAGCATAATTGCACCACATAATTGACTTCGGGGGTCATTTTTGAAAATTTTCATATCCGACCCAATTTTGATAAATAAGCTTTGGGGCTTCATTTGGGGCTATTTTCTACTGAATCTAGAGAGAGGTGAGAGCATTTTAGAGTGAGAAAGAGGTAACATAGCCTCCAATCACCCAATCTTGCACAAATTCTCAAGAATCATGGAAGCTCATCTCTAACTCACTATCCTTCCGGATTATTATTGCTAGAAGGGTTGGTGCATTATAGTAACTTAAGGAAAGCTCTATTGAGGTATGTTGGCTAAACTCTCTCTCGAAGTTAAATTCCATAATGTTTCCGTAAGTTTAAGTATGACCAACTAAAAATCCCTAATTTCTATGTTCCAGGTTATCCCCTATAAACTCATAAACTTGATCATTCCGAATAAGCCTTATATTGAGTGATAGATGTTTAAAGTATGGGTTGCTTATTAAATTGGTATGGCTTTGAGTTGTGGATTAAAATTAAAGTGGTGTACCAATTAGGTAAGGAAAACTCGATATGCTTAATACTCCTAACCGCTCGTATGCATACTAAATGTCTTGATTGAGTGTGTCTAGTGGTTGATAAACTATCAGGATGTTTGAAAATGAATTAAATGAACTGGGAAAATAGAGTGTGGACAACGTTTATAATTATGCTTAGTGATGCCTATGAAATGAGGAAATATATGAATCAGATTACGAAGTGAGTCTCAACTTAACCGTCTTATAATGACTTCTAAAAGTAAAATTTGCTTAAAAACTCTATTGAGGTATGTATGGCTAAATCTCTTCTTCTTAGAATCGAACTCTTAGTGTCCAAATAATTGGTGTAAGTTTTGACTTGATCATGCTAGAATTGATTGCCTTAATGTGTTGGGTTGAAAGATTTATGTTCCGTAATTGTTCTAAGAGTTTACCATGTAATCATGCTATTTGAGAACATGATTATGATTTCCAAGCTCTTTCCCTTATGTGTGCAATGCCTTATGTGATAGGACTAATTGACATGAATGATACTGTTATTCGAACGTATGAAAAGGGAAGGATTTGAATTGTAAAATGCATTCAAGTGCCAAGAAAGACTTAATAAATGAGGCTGCTTGTGCCACGTAACGAAAGATGGGAAAGAAATGTGAATTGAGTTGAACAATTGAAAGAAGTTATGTCTCAAGTGAGATGGCTTAGCCGATCGGGCCGAGATCGGATTCCGTGTAAGAACACGGTGGCATTGTTGATGACATTGTGAATATGGTTATATGTCACTTGAGATGGCTTAGCTGATCGGGCTGAGATCAGACTCCGTATAAGAACACGGTGACATTGTTGATGAAATAGTGAATATGGTTATGTCTCACTTGAGATGGCTTAGCCGATCAGGCCGAGATCAGACTCCGTGTAAGAACATTGTGGCATTGTTGATGAAATTGGGAATATGGTTATGTCTCACTTGAGTGGCTTAGCCGATCGGGCCGAGATCGGACTCCGTGTAAGAACATGGTGGCATTGTTGATGAAATTGTGAATATGGTTATGTCTCACTTGATATGGCTTAACCGGTCGGGCCGAGACCAGACTTCGTGTAAGAACACAATGGCATTGTGAGTTGTGGCACTTGACACTAATATTATTAACCTAAAAAGATGGAAAATTGAATCGGAAACTATGTGATCCTTACTTGGTGTTTCTTTTGTTTTTTTCTCTGTATAGCACTTATTGATTATTATGACTTCCCTCTCTTTGTGTCATTGTTCATTCTACTAAGATTGGTGTTTGCCTTTACATACTAGTACTATTCGACAGTACTAACGTCCCTTTTGTTGGGGGCGCTACATCTTTAAATGGATGTAGGTTGTTCCATAGCAGACAGTGTTGGTCACAGCTAGTGGCGCATCCTGTTTTCAGCCGACTTGGTGAGCCCCACTTCATTTCGGGGTCCTGTATCATTGTCCATCGTGTACTTTTTATTTTGAGGTATAGCCGGAGCCTTGTTGCCGGTATTTCCATAGTACTCTTCAGTTGTATTTAGAGGCTCCATAGACAGGTTGTGGGTGGTGTTTGATATTGGAAATTAAATTAGAAATATTGGTATTTGGTAAATAAGTTTTTTATCATAACTATAAAAATTTTAATATTTTGGACATTATGATTGAAACTGCTAATGGAAACAAAATGGAAGTTGTTAATGAAAATTTACAAAGTATGATTAATGGAGTTCATCTCCTCTTTATTCATGAATTAGTTTGGGTAGAATGAAACCTAACAGACTTGCTCAGTCGGGTTTACTTTGCGCTACTCGTTTTTTGGGGCGTGACAATAACTTGGCTCCTAACTCCATTAATTCATTTGCTATGCTAGTAGATGCCTTTGTGAAAGCACACGCCAGGGCCATAAAGGTGGCCATGAGAAATTCAGACGTCTTCAAAATTAAGCAACGGAATGATGAGATGCTAAGGGAGTTCGTGTCCCGATTTCAGATGGAAAGAATGGAATTACCACCGGTCTCCGATGACTGGGCTGTTAAGGCCTCTATGTAGGGTCTAAATGAGAGGAGCTCGATCGCATCTCGACAATTGAATCAGAACATAGAATGTACAGCTGTGACATGGTCAGATGTGCACAATCGTTATCAATCAAAGATCAGGGTCGAGGACGACCAATTGGGAGCCCCCTTGGGTTCAGTTCATCCTAACAGATTCGCAGCCAAGCCCTCGAAGGATAAAGACCGAGAATCAAGATTCAACAAAGAACGGTATTAGCCATATGTCGATAGAAGGAACAACGACCCAAGCCGCAACACTCCTCGGAGCAATCGGAGAAACAATCGAGGTCAAAGTTCTCAGGGACTCATGAGTAAGAGCGGGTTCGATAAGCAAACCGACCCCTATCGACGCCCCCTTTTCCTCTAACCGTGGGGTCAGAAATCGGGTATACGACATTGGGAGGACAACTCTATTCCCTTTCGAGAATTGGGTTTGGAAGTTGAAGAGTCTCCACCTAATGATTATAGTGCATTAGGACACTTTAAGAAGGGTTTGAGATGAAGAGACCAGAGATTAGGGTAAGGGCTAGAAATTATCCCGAGGGGAAGGTGTTAGGCACCCCTCAAGATCCACTAGTGTGGTCCCGGCCATATTGCAATTGTAACTTTACAAGTAAACAATCAAGGCTCAAATAAGGATTCGCACATAAGATTGCGACCAAGTTGAAAATTTTCAAAGATAAGTAGAGAAGGCAGAAATTCATGAAAAAGAGATTTGAACAGTTTTACAAGAAGAGATGAAAGCAAGTAAAGGGAGAGGAGTCCTAAGTTTATAATTAATATGGATCACTTCAATGCAATACCCAGTGATCACTCCTCATAAGAGGGGTCGCACGTGATATTAGCGCATCGATCATCATATCCATATCTACCATTCTCACCTCGTTAAGGTGCTAAGGCGCGAAATGGTCTCGTTTACTTATTGCATGCTAATACCCGTCCCGACCTATCAGTCCCGGGGTATTAGGACTTCTAATCCTAAGAGGGAAGAAAGGGATGTGGCCTTTATGGAGTTTAAAGGATAAAATTCTAGTTTCGACATTCAAAACAAATATCAAATAAAGGGATGAGTAAACAAGCAAACAAGGCAATAAACCCCTTAAATCAGACAACACTTAGTTTAGCATGTCTTAGCATATACTGATTTGGTCTTAAGTTAAAAATTAAGCGGCGAGCGGACTGATTCAACACATATATTTAGACAGAAAGTCTGCATTAGGCAACTCGGATACAACTGTCAGAGATTAAGGTATTTCAAGCGAGTGATTTAAAAGGTACTGGTTTCAGGAAAAAGTAGTCCAATGTAGAGAAGTTTTGAAAAGAAAGTATGGACTGCGGTAAAAATAAAGCACAGAAATGGTTGTGAAAGAGTTTCAGAGATAGAAATATCTAAGGAAAGGGTAAGTTGCAACTGTTTTAAAAGACAATTTCAGGGTTTGAGTAAAACATTTAGGCAGAATGTTTAAAAGAACTGTTCAGGAAAAGATGCAGATTTGAAGAGTTTAAAAAGCATACTGGTTTACAAGAGTTTTATTGAAAGAATTACATCAAGACATTAAGGACCAGTTAACGGACTGTTACTGCTTAAACAAATCAGACAGGTTTGAGACGAAACCCTATAGGCATGGTATCTATACTTGATTTTAAGGCCTGTTAAAGAGTTGGTAAATAGATGAATGTTTAATTACCCTATAGTTTGCCTAACGCATATGCATTTCCTATAGGCATGGTTTCTATATGCAATTGATTACATGAATGTTAGAATCCTATAGGCAGGATCTCTAGTGATTTGCAATATGATTAAACGTTAAACCCTATAGGCATGGTATCTAGGTGACTAAATTAGGAACATTAAACAAACCTATAGGCAGGATTTCTAGTAAAATTTAAAGCACAAAAGACCTATAGGCATGATCTCTACCCTTTGATTTATGCAGGCAACATAAACCCCTCCCACACCCTTTACTAATATTTTCCCCGAGTTTCTTTTACAAAGTTATTAAAGAACTGGAAAAAAAAGACTAAAAATAAATACATCAAAACTACAGACAGATCCGAGGAAGCCCAATGCAACCTTAATGTCCAACACATGTGTTTCACCAAATCCAGATTCCAGTTCCAAGGCCTTCTCCTTACTCAAAATGTTTTCAAATTTCCAAGGAGTCTTAAGAACTCCAGGTAATGCTTAACACTCTGAGTAATTATAGTAGCAACAGAGTAGTGCAGAGTGGAAATACCAACCCTCAGGCATCCAAGTTCAGAGGGAGCTCAAGGGTCTCAAAGCATGGCTTACCAAAAAGGGGCAGAACTTAAGGAACTAGGAGTAAGTGTAAAGTGAGGGGAGTTGAGGGAATCAGAGCAAAGGGTAGTCATACCCAGCCATGAGTATAGGCTGGCACATCCCTGACCCTTTACTTGATCCAAACAAATAAAGAGCAGACTTTTTAAAGTCAGACTTGAGCCTGGATGGTGATTAGGACACTACCAGACTCTAGTCAAGGCTCAGCACATAAAGGGGGAAGAAGGGAATGGGACTGATTTGAGTAAGGTTCAAGAGAACCTGGTCCCAGGTCATGGATAGCAATGGGATGCTACCCTAACCTAGAACAGTACTCACACATAAGGGGTCAAAGGGAAAGGGTTCACATGGAAAGCATGTATAGAAGAACATCAAGGAAGGACAAGAAAGCATAACAGAACTTAAAGGTGCAGAAACATGAAGAAAGAACATAACAGACTAAAGTATAGCTATAGAATGCAGGCAAGCACAATATAAATATATAGTGAGGGACATGTGAAAGGGAGAAGTAAACACATAGTTTTGGAGAATGTTATTTAACTTATGGAGACATACCAGTTGCAACTTTCAAACAGCAGAACAAACAAAGCAAGAAAACAGCCAGAGAGTCCACTCAAGCCTCATCAAACACTTGAGAAAAGCAAGCAAGATTCTATAGTCTAGCCTTGGCTTTCAGCCGACTAGACACGGCAATAGTACTAATAGTGGTAAAGAGAAGAGAGCTTTTAGTGTGTGTGTGTTTTTGAACTCTATTGTTCGTGTGTTTAAAGAAAAAAGAGCAGGGTATTTATAGTTTAAAAACCAGGCAAGTAAGCAAGGCAAAGAATAATTCAGTATCAATTAGAATCAATCAGGAGAAGGGGATTCCTTTAATTAAGGAGTCCAAATTTGAACGGTAAAAGGGCAGAGTTTTATTTAAGGAAAGAAAATCAAGTAACACATTGGGCAATGAAGGGTAAATACATAAGGGAAGTTTAAAAATACACGGTTAGGTAAATAAGGTAAGAAGTAAATCAACTAGTACATAGTAAATCAAGGAATCAAGGATTTGAAATCAATAATGAACCAAGTCAGAAAAAGGTCCAAATTAGACAAAGAAAGAATCAAACAAGCTCACATAATGGTAGTCTGAAATCAATCCCCAAAATTAGGGTTAATTCGAGAGGGAAAGGTCTGACTATAAAGAGTGCATAGCTTTAAACATGCGAGGCTGGAATTAAACAAACAGAGTGGTCATGCAATCAAGAGTAGAAGAACATAGCTAGAAGAGAGTGTCAGATAGCATGAGAGAAATCAGAAGGTCTTGCAAAGCTTAGCAAGAATCAGAGAACATGAGACGAACTTAGAAATTAGGGTTTTTGAAATCAAACTAGTTTAGACAGAGGAAGCAAAACAATCGCACACAAGTGTTTTGAAAACCCCCAAAATCTAGGGTTTCCTCCATAGATTAAATGTAAAGACGAAAGCGTAGAAAATCAGGCAATGTAAACTCAGAAGATCCAAGGAACATAAACATTTCATGGAATCATAATGAAAGAAAACACAGTAAAGGAAATCACTAGCAAACCCTAGGAGGAAATACAGTAAAAGAAAAATACATAGAAACCATAGTGAAAAAACTTAGGAGTTACAGCAAAGCAAAATACGGTAAGAAATCACAGTAGAACAAGTAAAAATCAAGGAAACCCTAGGTTCGAGAAGACGAACAGTTTTGAAAGCAAAAACTTGAAATGATGTAAGAAATACTTTAAAAACCTCAGAAATAGCACGGATCTAAAGTAGATCTAGAGAGAAACAAGAAAACCTCAAAATGGCATAGGGTTTCAGAGAAACCCTAGAAAATGAGAAAGGCCTGGAAAAGGGGCTGGTCCGAGTCGAGATGGACTCATAAGGCTAAGACACGCCGGAGATGAGCCGGAGATGGCCGAAAAGGTGAAGGGAGCTCATCGGAGAGGCGAGGAGGTGGAAGGTTCCAGAGAGAGTGGGAGATAGAGAGATAGAGACGAGTGGGTGAATGAGAGGGGATTGGGGGGTCGTTAGGTTAAAAAAGGAAAGGGCAAACGGGGGCCGTTAATTAAAACAATCAACGGCCACGATTTTAAAATGGGATCCGGGCGGGTTTAAGTAATGGGTTAGGGGTCGGGTAAAAAATGGAATTGGGTCGTCGATTTGGGCTGGACTTGGCGTCAGAATTAGGATGCCCAAATAGGCTATGATTGAAAGTAATTGAGGCCATAATTGAAATAGCCAGTTTTTCCCTTTTGATTTTATAAAAATAGTGAAAGATGTTTAAAATCAAATTAAAAACAGTGAGTTAATAAATAATATGTAATATTAATTTTAAAAATATTGGGATTGATTTTTTAATAAAAAATGCTATCAAATCTGAAAGTGGGCTAAAATTGCAATTATATGCAGTTTAGTTTAAAAATATCAAATGGACTTGTAAAATTATGAAAAAAATCATGTAAATTATATTTTGGTGTAAATATGAGGATGGTAATAAATTACTCACCAAAGTGATAATTTTGGGAATAATTATTGGATTTTTGTGGTATTAAAATAGGCAGTAAATTGGTTTAAAAATCACAAAAATACCAAAACTCTTAGGTGTGCTTATATATGCACATATATGCTATTTTGAAAATATTTTGGGTATAAAATACATAGGAAAAAATTGGGTATCAACAGCTGCCCCTCTTTACCCGAGGAGGATAAAGAGTTGTCGGGTAAAGACAAGATGGCCAATTTTGACCGGAAACGGTGATTGAAAAAGAACTTTGACCGCGCTTTGGTTACTGCGCTGCCTACATATCCCTGGTTTTACAGGAATCAGGCCACATGTAGTTCAGGATCAATTGACGGAATGTGTCGATGGAGATTCGAAAAGACGGAGCGATGGTCAGATTTAAAAGGTGTTTGGAGTCGAATAGATTGCGGAGAACCGGAGCAGGATCGCTCCTGCTGAGGCGGTCGTGGGCCAGCTGGTGTACCTGCAAATGAGCAATGCGGCATATATTGTGCATAATTAAAACAAGATGCAAGTTCCCATTGGACCATGAATGTTGTCTTTGGACGGTTAGGATGACGTCCTCAGACTATGACGTCCTGGGCCATGAAGAGCATAAAAATAAAGATTCGCAGGCCATGAAATGGTGTTCTCAGGCTATGCAAGTGGTGCCTCTGAACTATGACGCCTTTGAATAAGTTGGCGATCTTTCAGCTCATGAAAAGGTGGCCATCTTTCAGCCAAATGAATGCAAAGGGTGGCGATCTTTCAGCCAAAGCGAGAATTTAAATGCAGGTGGCGATATTTCATCCGTGCAAGATAGAGACAATGCTTAGTCTTGAAAGGCAGATGAATAGCCTTATGCAGAATGTAGATGGAGACAATGCTTAGTCTCGGAAGGCAGAAAGGTAGCCTTATGCAAGATGGAGGTAGAGCTTAACCTCGAAAGGTAGATAAGTAGTCTTATGCAATGCAGAGAAATGCAGGATGGAGACAATGCTTAGTCTCGGAAGGCAGAAAAGTAGCCTTATGCAGGATGGAGGTAGAGCTTAACCTCGAAAGGCAGATAAATAGCCTTATGCAATGTAGAGAAATGCAGGATGGAGACAATGCTTAGTCTCGGAAGGCAGAAAGGTAGCCTTATGCAGATGATGATGGAGGTAGAGCTTAACCTCGAAAGGCAGATAAGCAGCCTTATGCAGATGATGATGGAGGCAGAGCTTAACCTCGGAAGGCAGAAAAGTAGTCTTATGCAGGATGGAGGTAGAGCTTAACCTCGAAAGGCAGATAAGTAGCCTTATGCAAAATGCAGATAGAGGTAGAGCTTAACCTCGAAAGGCAGAAAAGCAGCCTTATGCAAGAATGCAGATGGAGACAGAGCTTAGTCTCGAAAGGCAGAATAGTAGCCTTATGCAATGCAAAGATATGCAGATGGAGGTAGAGCGTAACCTCGGAAGGCAGATAAGGTAGCCTTATGCAAAATGCAGATGGAGACAGAGCTTAGCCTCGAAAGGCAGAAAGGTAGCCTTATGCAATGCAGGAAATGCGGATGGAGACAATGCTTAGTCTCGAAAGGCATATAAGGTAGCCTTATGCAGGTGATAATGGAGATAGAGCTTAACCTCGGAAGGCAGAAAAGTAGCCTTATACAAGAATGCAGATGGAGACAGAGCTTAGTCTCGAAAGGCAGATAAGTAGCCTTATGCAGGATGGAGGTAGAGCTTAACCTCGGAAGGTAGAAAAGTAGCCTTATGCAAAATGCAGATGGAGGTAGAGCTTAACCTCGAAAGGCAAAAAGGTAGCCTTATGCAATGCAGGGAAATGCGGATGGAGACAATGCTTAGTCTCGAAAGGCAGATAAGTTAGCCTTATGCAGGTGATGATGGAGGTAGAGCTTAACCTCGGAAGGCAGAAAAGTAGCCTTATGCAAGAATGCAGATGGAGACAGAGCTTAGTCTCGAAAGGCAGATAAGTAGCCTTATGCAGGATGGAGGTAGAGCTTAACCTCGAAAGGCAGATAAGTAGCCTTATGCAAGAATGCAGATGGAGACAGAGCTTAGTCTCGAAAGGCAGATAAGTAGCCTTATGCAGGATGGAGGTAGAGCTTAACCTCGAAAGGCAGATAAGTAGCCTTATGCAAGAATGCAGATGGAGACAGAGCTTAGTCTCGAAAGGCAGATAAGTAGCCTTATGCAGGATGGAGGTAGAGCTTAACCTCGAAAGGCAGATAAGTAGCCTTATGCAAGAATGCAGATGGAGACAGAGCTTAGTCTCGAAAGGCAGATAAGTAGCCTTATGCAGGATGGAGGTAGAGCTTAACCTCGAAAGGCAGATAAGTAGCCTTATGCAAGAATGCAGATGGAGACAGAGCTTAGTCTCGAAAGGCAGATAAGTAGCCTTATGCAGGATGGAGGTAGAGCTTAACCTCGAAAGGCAGATAAGTAGCCTTATGCAAGAATGCAGATGGAGACAGAGCTTAGTCTCGAAAGGCAGATAAGTAGCCTTATGCAGGATGGAGGTAGAGCTTAACCTCGAAAGGCAGATAAGTAGCCTTATGCAAGAATGCAGATGGAGACAGAGCTTAGTCTCGAAAGGCAGATAAGTAGCCTTATGCAGGATGGAGGTAGAGCTTAACCTCGAAAGGCAGATAAGTAGCCTTATGCAAGAATGCAGATGGAGACAGAGCTTAGTCTCGAAAGGCAGATAAGTAGCCTTATGCAGGATGGAGGTAGAGCTTAACCTCGAAAGGCAGATAAGTAGCCTTATGCAAGAATGCAGATGGAGACAGAGCTTAGTCTCGAAAGGCAGATAAGTAGCCTTATACAGGATGGAGGTAGAGCTTAACCTCGAAAGGCAGATAAGTAGCCTTATGCAAGAATGCAAATGGAGATAGAGCTTAGTCTCGAAAGGCAGAAAGTAGCCTTATGCAGTGCAGGAATGTAAAAAAGTAAATAGTAGTAATTTTCTTAGCTGATAGGCGGTTGCGATATCATGACTGCTGGGGAATGTTGGGTATAGATAGTAGACCTTTGTGAGTTAAGTGATTGTTTCGAGGGTTTCGACTTTGAAGAGTGAATGCGTTTTGCATTGCGATCTGAGTTCCTACATCCAAAAAATAATCGTGAGTTCTGTAGAGGGGAGGTTAGTTCGTATCCTCTAGCTCTTGGCGTAGTGTATCACGGGGGTAGCGTCGCTAAACGATGGTGATGCAAATGATATTTGTGCATGACTTAGTAAATGCAAGTATATATATATAAAAAATGATTTTATTTTGGATGAACCAACAACTGCAACGTGGTTCAAGACGCGGCGACCTTGCTTGCTCCGGAATTTTGAGGGTCCTCCTCAAAATTCTGCCCCAATTTACTGGGCTGGGGCTGCTGACGGCTGTGTTGGATAACTGAACGCGGAATGATTCCAGAATTTTGAGGGCCCTCCTCAAAATTTTGCACCAGTTTATCGTGTTGGTGCTGCTGAAAAGACTGAAAAACTTACTTCGGAATTTTGAGGGTCCTCCTCAAAATTCTGCTCCAGTTCCAATTGCGGGGGGAAGATGGAATTTTTATTAAAATGTGACCGAACCCATAGGGTTGCCTACGTATCCCCTCTTAAACGGGAATCAGGTTAGGCGTAGTTCAAATTACATCATAAAGAAAAGCATACGATCAAATGTAGTGTCTCTTTACTGCGTCTGAGTTGATCGGCTTCGGCCAGACTTCTCCGTCCATTTCTGCAAGAATAAGGGCTCCTCTGGTTAGAACTCGGTGAACCATGTATGGACCCTGCCAATTGGGAGAGAATTTTCCTTTGGCTTCGTCTTGATGTGGAAATATCTTCTTCAACACCAGCTGTCCAGGTGTAAACTTCCTTGGTTTAACTCTCTTGTTGAAGGCTCTGGACATTCTGTTCTGGTATAACTGACCATGACAAACTGCATTCATCCTCTTTCCATCTATGAGGGCTAACTGCTCGTAGCGACCTTTTACCCATTCTGTGTCATCTAACTCGGCTTCTTGTATGATCCTTAATGATGGAATTTCTACCTCAGCGGGAATGGCTGCCTCTGTACCATAAACCAGCATGTAGGGAGTTGCCTCGGTTGATGTGCAGACTATGGTACGATAACCCAATAAGGCGAATGACAACTTCGCATGCCATTGTTTGTGCCTCTCGATCATCTTCCTTAGTATCTTCTTGATGTTTTTGTTGGCCGCTTCTACGGCTCCATTCATCTGCGGTCTATAAGCCGTAGAGTTCTTGTGTCTGATCTTGAAAGTCTCACACATTGTTTTCATCAGGTCGATGTTAAGATTGGAACCGTTGTCGGTGATGATTGACTCTGGAATTCCGAATCAACAAACAATACGGTCGCGGACGAAATCTTCTATCGCCTTCTTGGTAACTGCTTTGTATGATGCTGCTTCAACCCATTTAGTAAAATAATCAATTGCTACCAAGATGAACCTGTGCCCGTTTGACGCGGTAGGCTCGATTGGACCAATAACATCCATTCCCCAAGCGGTGAACGATCATGGTAAGCTTGTTGCATTAAGCTCATTTGGAGGCACTTTTATCATATCTGTATGTATCTGACAGCGATGGCACTTTCGGACATACTGGATGCAGTCTGTTTCCATAGTCATCCAGAAATATCCTGCTCGGAGTATCTTCTTTGCTAAAACAAAACCATTCATGTGCGGTCCGCAGGTCCCTGAATGTACTTCCTCCAATACCTTGGTTGCTTCCCTTGCATCGACACACCTTAGTAAACCCAAATCAGGAGTCCTCTTGTACAGGATTCCTCCGCTGTGAAAGAAATTATTGGATAGTCTCCGAAGCGTGCGTTTCTGGGTAGCATTGGCAAGCTCTGGATATTCTCCTGTGGTCAAATACTCTTTGATGTCGTGGAACCATGGTTTCCCGTCATCTTCTTCTTCAACATGAGCACAATAAGCTGGTTGGTCATGAATATTGACCTGGATGGGGTCAATGAAATTCGTATCTGGATGCTGAATCATAGATGACAAAGTGGCAAGTGCATCGGCGAACTCATTTTGTACCCTGGGAACATGCTGGAATTCTGTCTTTCTGAACCTCTTTCTCAATTCCTGTATGTGATGCAGATAAGGGAGTATCTTCGGATTCTTGGTTGCCCATTCTTCTCGAACCTGATGTATGAGTAGGTCCGAGTCTACTAGTAACTCCTGAATGTTCATATCAATGGCCAGTTTAATCCCTAGAATGCAGGCTTCATATTCGGCCATGTTGTTGGTGCATGGGAACCTGAGCTTGGCGGATACCGGGTAATGCTGACCGGTTTCTGATACCATGACTGCTCCTATGCCAACTCCTTTGAAATTTGCAGCTCCGTTGAAAAACAACCTCCAACCATCATAGGATTCTGCAATATCTTCTCCTATGAAAGATACCTCTTCATCGGGAAAATACGTTTTTAGGGGCTCGTATTCATCGTCTATGGGATTCTCGGTGAGATGGTCTGCTAAGGCTTGCCCTTTGATTGCTTTCTGGGTTATGTAAACAATGTCGAATTCACTTAGCAGGATTTGCCACTTGGCGAGCTTGCTAGTGGGCATGGGCTTCTGGAAGATATACTTTAGAGGGTCCATTCTGGATATGAGATAAGTAGTGTAAGCACATAATAATGCCTCAACTTCTGCGCGACCCAAGTTAGAGCACAACAAGTGCATTCTAAAAGAGAATATCGGGCCTCGTACGGTGTGAACTTCTTACTGAGATAGTAGATGGCTTGGTCCTTTCTCCCTGTTTCATCATGTTGTCCTAAAACACAACCGAATGCTCTATCCGATACTGCAAGGTAAAGCAATAGGGGTCTTACTGGCTCAGGTGGAACCAAGACCGATGGTGTTGATAGGTATTCCTTGATTCTATCAAAAGCTTTCTGACAGTAATCAGTCCATTTGGTAGCAGCGTCCTTCTTCAACATTTTGAAGATAGGTTCACAAATGACCGTGGATTGAGCTATGAATCGGCTGATATAGTTGAGTCTTCCCAGGAAACTCATCACGTCCTTCTTGTTCTTTGGTGGTGGCAATTCTTGGATAGCTTTGACCTTCGATAGATCCAATTCTATTCCTCGACGGCTCACGATGAAACCCAATAATTTTCCAGCAGGAACCCCTAATGCACACTTGGCAGGATTCAGTTTCAGATTGTACCTCCTCAGTCTGTTGAAGAACTTTCTTAGACTTGCCATGTGATCCCTGGCTTTCTTGGATTTGATGATGACGTCATCCACATATACCCCGATCTCCTTGTGTACCATGTCATGAAAGATGGTAGTCATGGCTCTTATATAGGCGGCACCAACATTCTTCAAACCGAATGGCATCATTTTGTAACAATACCCCACGGCGTGATGAAAGCCGTTTTCTCTGCATCTTCCTCATCCATCCATATCTGATGATACCCAGCGAAACAATCAACAAAATACTACAACTCATGCTTGGCGCAGTTGTCGATAAGAATGTGTATGTTAGGTAAGGGGAAGTCGTCTTTGGGGCTGGCCCGATTAAGATCCCGGTAGTCAACACAAACTCTAACTTTCCCATCCTTTTTTGGCACTGGCACGATGTTGGCTAACCATGTTGGATACTCTACTACCCTGAGAACCTTGGCTTTGACTTGCTTGGTAACCTCTTCTTTGATTTTCAAACTCATGTCGGGTTTGAATTTCCTGAGCTTCTACTTTACCGGCAGGCAGGTTGGGTCTGTTGGCAGTTTGTGAGCTACAATAGATGTGCTGAGACCAGTCATATCATCATATGACCAGGCGAATATGTCTTCATATTCCTTTAGGAGCTCCGTGTACTCTTTCTTTTCTGATGGTGACAAGTGAACACTGATGCGCGTTTCTTTGACATTCTCTGCATCTCCCAGATTAATGACCTCAATTTCATCCAAATTAGACTTAGGCCTATTTTCAAAATTCTCAACTCCTCTAACGACCTCTTCTGGTATACCATCCTCTTCAGAGTCCGTATCCGTTTGTTGCGTTGTCTCGTTGCAAGTCACAATCATTGGTTCATCATCAAGGCAAGTAATAGTAATGCTGTGTAAAATGAAGTGAATGATAGAAAAAATAATAAGAGAGAATGCTTCGATTGAATTCATAATTGTTTTGAATATCAGAGCTCTTTTCAAAATTAAAAGACAATGCGGAAATAAAATCAGCTAGTAAGAGGTAAAAACGTGATGCATTGTGCTTTTGTTTAGCCTTGCTACCCCGAAGCTTTCCGGGCCCTGGTGGATCTGATTGACCAATTGTTGAGGCGCTCTCCTCGGTTCACAACTTGTATAGAAGGGCCTTCCTCCCTTTCCTCCTCGAAAATAACACATCAGCCCACTTTCTGGCGCTTGAATCTCCCATTCTACCTTTGTTCTTGTTCCGGATAGGACTCGGAAGAGGAGGAGGTGGAGGGCCCTTGGATCTTTTACTGTATGATGATGGTGCCAGAATGCACGAACTAACCTTTGGGGAGGGGAATAATAAAAGAAAAGAAAAACAAAAAAAGGTGACAAGTTAGTGCGGGTTATGAGGAAAAATGTTGCAGTATTTAAACACATTGTGCAAGAATATTAATCGCGTCCTAATTTGGGTGCCTCATTGTTCCCGAGGTAGGCCTAGCGACAAGTTAATTTGGAGAACTTATAATGCTAAATGCCTCATTTTATTGACAAAAATAAGACGAATCCCAAAACGACACTAAAATAGCGAAAAGTAAAATGTCACTAATGGCCATTGGCCTTATTACATTAAAAGCGAAAAGAAAGACTCCTAACTACTTGGTCCCAGAAGGACCTTCTTCAGGTTGAATGTTCTCTTTGATCAAGTTCTCCAGCTCGCGCAGATTTTCCAGTAAAAATGCTATCGCCAGACGTTCTCCTTTGCCTTCCTCAGCATTTTGACAGTCGATGACTTTTTTCCTCACTTTCCCTTCCAATTCCAGCAAGTTGTACTCCAGGTATTCTAGCTTCTCACTAGCCTTGGTGACTCTCTCTTTCCATTCATTGATTCGGTTGCTCGATGGGAGGTTTCTCCACCAAGTCTGTAAGAGTGAAGGTATGTTTACCATACCGAAGTCAAGAACTTTGTCATTCATTTTCTGCAAAACAAAAGGGTTAAGACCTCACCCCCACCGGACTCGACTATTTAATACCAATAATCAACATAAAAAGCATTTAGTTCTCCAAATAAATGCACAGAACATGTAGGTGTCCGTTTGGGTTTCAGGGAAACCCGATGGACTTTGGACAAGGCTATCTTAATGAGTCATTATGTGGACAACATGACTGACTCGGCTATGTTTGACCATGATGCATGCACAGTTAGACAGAGTAATGTTTCTATTGGGGTGTTAGACAGGTACCCTTGAGCAGACAACTCAAGAGGGAAACACACGGAACCGTCGATTGCACCACTGATCGACTGGTTTTACCGCAAATACGCCTTTGCCGAATTTAAAGGGTGATAATATTGGAAGAGCGCAACCACTCATTATAAGCGTTGCTATGGTGTTTGTTTGGCACGAGTAAAGTATGATGTTGAAGATGCAGTTTACAAGAATGAAACAAGTTGACATGTATTTCCACGTTCATAAGATAAATGATTACAATAATTGTAGTAATTACAACAGCATTGAAATAAAGCAATAAAGGAAAGCAGCTAAAGGAAAGAAAAAACATGAAGAGCCAAGTCAGTTTCGTAGTGAAAGAATAAAAGACAGTAAATAAAGCAATTAATGAGATAGTAAAGTCACAAGCGACATGCAATGGTAAAAGCCTAAAGAAAATCCCCATCAGAGTCGCCATGCTGTCGACGCCCCCTTTTCCTCTAACCGTGGGGTCAGAAATCGGGTATACGACATTGGGAGGACAACTCTATTCCCTTTCGAGAATTGGGTTTGGAAGTTGAAGAGTCGCCACCTAATGATTATAGTGCATTAGGACACTTTAAGAAGGGTTTGAGATGAAGAGACCAGAGATTAGGGTAAGGGCTAGAAATTATCCCGAGGGGAAGGTGTTAGGCACCCCTCAAGATCCACTAGTGTGGTTCCCGGCCATGTTGCAATTGTGACTTTACAAGTAAACAATCAAGGCTCAAATAAGGATTCGCACATAAGATTGCGACCAAGTTGAAAATTTTCAAAGATAAGTAGAGAAGGCAGAAATTCATGAAAAAGAGATTTGAACAGTTTTACAAGAAGAGATGAAAGCAAGTAAAGGGAGAGGAGTCCTAAGTTTATAATTAATATGGATCACTTCAATGCAATACCCAGCGATCACTCCTCATAAGAGGGGTCGCACGTGATATTAGCGCATCGGTCATCATATCCATATCTACCATTCCCACCCCGTTAAGGTGCTAAGGCGCGAAATGGTCTCGTTTACTTATTGCATGCTAATACCCGTCCCGACCTATCAGTCCCGGGGTATTAGGAGTTCTAATCCTAAGAGGGAAGAAAGGGATGGGGCCTTTATGGAGTTTAAAGGATAAAGTTCTAGTTTCGACATTCAAACCAAATATCAAATAAAGGTATGAGTAAACAAGCAAACAAGGCAATAAACCCCTTAAATCAGACAACACTTAGTTTAGCATGTCTTAGTATATACTGATTTGGTCTTAAGTTAAAAATTAAGCGGCGAGCGGACTGGTTCAACACATATATTTAGACAGAAAGTCTGCATTAGGCAACTCGGATACAACTGTCAGAGATTAAGGTATTTCAAGCGAGTGATTTAAAAGGTACTGGTTTCAGGAAAAAGTAGTCCAATGTAGAGAAGTTTTGAAAAGAAAGTATGGACTGCGGTAAAAATAAAGCACAGAAATGGTTGTGAAAGAGTTTCAGAGATAGAAATATCTAAGGAAAGGGTAAGTTGCAACTGTTTTAAAAGACAATTTCAGGGTTTGAGTAAAACATTTAGGCAGAATGTTTAAAAGAACTGTTCAGGAAAAGATGCAAATTTGAAGAGTTTAAAAAGCATACTGGTTTACAAGAGTTTTATTGAAAGCATTACATCAAGACATTAAGGACCAGTTAACGGATTGTTACTGCTTAAACAAATCAGACAGGTTTGAGACGAAACCCTATAGGCATGGTATCTATACTTGATTTTAAGGCCTGTTAAAGAGTTGGTAAATAGATGAATGTTTAATTACCCTATAGTTTGCCTAACGCATATGTATTTCCTATAGGCATGGTTTCTATATGCAATTGATTACATGAATGTTAGAATCCTATAGGCAGGGTCTCTAGTGATTTGCAATATGATTAAACGTTAAACCTTATAGGCATGGTATCTAGGTGACTGGATTAGGAACATTAAACAAACCTATAGGCAGGATTTCTAGTAAAATTTAAAGCACAAAAGACCTATAGGCATGATCTCTATCCTTTGATTTATGCAGGCAACATAAACCCCTCCCACACCCTTTACTAATATTTTTCCCGAGTTTCTTTTACAAAGTTATTACAGAAGTGGAAGGAAAAGACTAAAAATAAATACATCAAAACTACAGACAGATCCGAGGAAGCCCAATGCAACCTTAATGTCCAACATATGTGTTTCACCAAATCCAGATTCCAGTTCCAAGGCCTTCTCCTTACTCAGAATGTTTTCAAAGTTCCAAGGAGTTTTAAGAACTCCGGGCAATGCTTAACACTCTGAGTAATTATAATAGCAACAGAGTAGTGCAGTGTGGAAATACCAGCCCTCAGGCATCCAAGTTCAGAGGGAGCTCAAGGGTCTCAAAGCATGGCTTACCAAAAAGGGGCAGAACTTAAGGAACTAGGAGTAAGTGTAAAGTGAGGGGAGTTGAGGGAATCAGAGCAAAGGGTGGTCATACCCAGCCATGAGTATAGGCTGGCACATCCCTGACCCTTTACTTGATCCAAACAAATAAAGAGTAGACTTTTTAAAGTCAGACTTAAGCCTGGATGGTGATTAGGACACTACTAGACTCTAGTCAAGGCTCAGCACATAAAGAGGGAAGAAGGGAATAGGACTGATTTGAGTAAGGTTCAAGAGAACCTGGTCCCAAGGTCATGGATAGCAATGGGATGCTACCCTAACCTAGAACAGTACTCACACATAAGGGGTCAAAGGGAAAGGGTTCACATGGAAAGCATGTATAGAAGAACATCAAGGAAGGACAAGAAAGCATAACAGAACTTAAAGGTGCAGAAACATGAAGAAAGAACATAATAGACTAAAGTATAGCTATAGAATGCAGGCAAGCACAATACAAATGTATAGTGAGGGACATATGAAAGGGAGAAGTAAACACATAGTTTTGGAAAATGTTATTTAACTTATGGAGACATACCAGTTGCAACTTTCAAACAGCAGAACAAACAAAGCAAGAAAACAGCCAGAGAGTCCACTCAAGCCTCAGCAAACACTTGAGAAAAGCAAACAAGATTCTATAGTCTAGCCTTGGCTTTCAGCCGACTAGACACAGCAGTAGTACTAATAGTGGTAAAGAGAAGAGAGCTTTTAGTGTGTGTGTGTTTTTGAACTCTATTGTTCGTGTGTTTAAAGAAAAAAGAGCAGGGTATTTATAGTTTAAAAACCAGGCAAGTAAGCAAGGCAAAGAATAATTCAGTATCAATTAGAATCAATCAGGAGAAAGGGATTCCTTTAATTAAGGAGTCCAAATTTGAACGGTAAAAGGGCAGAGTTTTATTTAAGGAAAGAAAATCAAGTAACACATTGGGCAATGAAGGGTAAATACATAAGGAAAGTTTAAAAATACACGGTTAGGTAAATAAGGTAAGAAGTAAATCAACTAGTACATGGTAAATCAAGGAATCAAGGATTCGAAATCAATAATGAACCAAGTCAGAAAAAGGTCCAAATTAGACAAAGAAAGAATCAAACAAGCTCACATAATGGTAGTCTGAAATCAATCCCCAAAATTAGGGTTATTTCGAGAGGGAAAGGTTTGACTATAAAGAGTGCATAGCTTTAAACATGCGAGGCTGGAATTAAACAAACAGAGTGGTCATGCAATCAAGAGTAGAAGAACATAACTAGAAGAGAGTGTCAGATAGCATGAGAGAAATCAGAAGGTCTTGCAAAGCTTAGCAAGAATCAGAGAACATGAGACGAACTTAGAAATTAGGGTTTTTGAAATCAAACTAGTTTAGACAGAGGAAGCAAAACAATCGCACACAAGTGTTTTGAAAACCCCCAAAATCTAGGGTTTCCTCCATAGATTAAATGTAAAGACGAAAGCGTAGAAAATCAGGCAAAGTAAACTCAGAAAATCCAAGGAACATAAACATTTCATGGAATCATAATGAAAGAAAACACAGTAAAGGAAATCACTAGCAAACCCTAGGAGGAAATAAAGTAAAAGAAAAATACATAGAAACTATAGTGAAAACACTTAGGAGTTACAGCAAAGCAAAATACGGTAAGAAATCACAGTAGAACAAGTAAAAATCAAGGAAACCCTAGGTTCGAGAAGACAAACAGTTTTGAAAGCAAAAACTTGAAATGATGTAAGAAATACTTTAAAACCCACAGAAATAGCACAGATCTAAAGTAGATCTAGAGAGAAACAAGAAAACCTCGAAATGGCATAGGGTTTCAGAGAAACCCTAGAAAATGAGAAAGGCCTGGAAAAGGGGCTGGTCCGAGTCGAGATGGACTCATAAGGCTAAGACACGACGGAGATGAGCCGGAGATGAGCCGGAGATGGCCGAGAAGGTGAAGGGAGCTCATCGGAGAGGCGAGGAGGTGGAAGGTTCCAGAGAGAGTGAGAGATAGAGAGATAGAGACGAGTGGGTGAATGAGAGGGGACTGGGGGGTCGTTAGGTTAAAAAAGGAAAGGGCAAACGGGGGCCGTTGATTAAAACAATCAACGGCCACGATTTTAAAATGGGATCCGGGCGGGTTCATTTAATTGGGTCTAGGGGTCGGGTAAAAAATGGAATAGGGTCGTCGATTTGGGCTGGACTTGACGTCAGAATTGGGATGCCCAAATAGGCTATGATTGAAAGTAATTGAGGCCATAATTGAAATAGCTAGTTTTTCCCTTTTGATTTTATAAAAATAGTGAAAGATGTTTAAAATCAAATTAAAAACACTAAGTTATTAAATAATATGTAATATTAATTTTAAAAATATTGGGATTGATTTTGTAATAAAAAATGCTATCAAATCTGAAAGTGGGCTAAAATTGCTATTATATGCAGTTTAGTTTTAAAATATCAAATGGACTTGTAAAATTATGCAAAAAATCATGTAAATTATATTTTCGTTACATATGAGGATGAAAATAAATTACTCACCAAAATGATAATTTTGGGAATAATTATTGGATTTTTTTGGTATTAAAATAGGCAGTAAATTGGTTTAAAAATCACAAAAATACCAAAACTCTTGGGTGTGCTTATATATGCACATATATGCTATTTTGAAAATATTTTGGGTATAAAATACATAGGAAAAAATTGGGTATCAACAGCTGCCCCTCTTTACCCGAGGAGGATGAAAGAGTTGTCGGGTAAAGACAAGATGACCAATGATACCAAGTGGCCCAGGCCAATACAGACCGATCCTTCTCAAAGGAACCCGAACATGATGTGCAAGTATCATGGAACACATGGTCATAGAACAAAGGATTGCAGGTAGCTAAGGGAAGAAGTGACTCAATTATTCAATGAGGGCCACCTTCGAGAATTCCTAAGTGATCGGGCTAAGAATCACTTCAAGGAGAGAGAAGCAAGGAAAAACGAACAAGAAGAACCACAACATGTAATCCACATGATCATTGGTGGAGTCGATGTCCCTCAACGGCCTGTGTTCAAGTGCACCAAAGTATCAATCACCAGAGAAAAACAGACTCGGAGCTATGTGCCCGAGGACGTCTTATCATTCTATAACGAGGAAGCAGAAGGCATATCTCAGCCTCACAACAATGACCTGGTAATCTCTATCCTTTTGAATAAAATTCAAGTTAAACCTGTTTTAATGGATCCAGGTAGCTCGGCAAACATAATCAGATCGAGGGTCATAGAACAACTAGGCCTACTAGACCAGATTGTACTTGCATCATGGGTCTTGAAAGGCTTTAACATGGCAAGCGAAACAACAAAGGGAGAAATTATCTTGCCAATAAACGAAGGCGGGACCATACAAGATATGAAATTCCATGTCATCGAAGGTGATATGAGGTATAACGTGCTCCTCGGGAGACCATGGATACACAACATGAGGGTAGTGCCTTCAACTCTTCAATAGATGATGAAGTTCCCAATAGAGGAAAGAGTGAAAACAGTCTACGGAGAGCAATATGTTGCAAAAGAGATTTTTGCGATCGAGGAGGTGGTGCCGATACCAAAGCCTTCGACCTCATAGAAATCAAGTATTAGGGGTATACATGCGGCCAAATAACAATTACCACCTCCAGCCTTGATAGAATCGAAACAACAGGTAATCGAAGATGAAGATGAGGATTTCCTTACTCCCCGAAACTTCATCTTTCCCGAAGAATCTGATGCTACAAAATCAACTATCGAGGAGCTAGAGTAGGTCATTTTGATCGAATACATGCTCGAGAAAAAGGTATACCTGGGGAGGGGATTGAATCCCGAACTCAGAAGAAAACTCATTCAATACTTTGTTTGGTCCCATCTAGATATGAAATGGATTCTACTGGAGATCACC
The DNA here is from genome assembly GCF_000715075.1 of Nicotiana tabacum. NCBI lineage: Eukaryota > Viridiplantae > Streptophyta > Magnoliopsida > Solanales > Solanaceae > Nicotiana > Nicotiana tabacum. The sequence continues at coordinate 300,721 of NW_027438258.1, forward strand.
ACGCATTGGCTGAGCACCGATCCCAGGTTCAAATCGGTGAAGCAAAAAAGGAGGCCTCAGTCCGAGGTAAAGCATGCTTTCATAAAGGACGAGGTAACCAAACTCCTTAAAATAGTATCTATTCGGGAGGTAAAGTACCCCGAGTGGCTAGCCAATGTAGTTGTAGTTCCTAAAAAAGGAAATAAACTTAGAATGTGTGTAGATTATAAGGACTTGAACAAGGCATGTCTGAAAGATTCTTTCCCACTGCCCAACATCGATCGTATGATCGATGCCACGGCCGACCACGAGATCCTAACTTTTCTCGACGCCTACTCCGGGTATAATCAGATTCAGATGAACCCGGGGAACCAGGAGAAGACTTCGTTTATTACAAAATTTGGGACTTATTGTTATAGTGTAATGTCTTTCGGGCTAAAAAATGCAGGAGCTACATACCAACTCCTAGTTAACAAAATGTTTGAAGAACAAATAGGTAAAACAATCGAAGTTTTACACAGAGGACCATTTGACTCATTTGCCATAAACGTTCAAAATTTTGAGAAAATACAACATGAAGCTCAACCTGAAAAAATGTGCCTTCGAAGTCGGCTCGGGTAGGCTCCTCGGCTTCATGGTGTCGAATAGGGGCATTGAAATTAACCCCGATAAGATCAAGGCCATCGAGGACATCACAGTCGTGGATAGTGTGAAGGTTGTGCAAAGGTTAACATGTCGAATAGCCGCTCTGGGTCGATTCATCTCGAGGTCATCAGATCGGACTCACCGGTTCTTTTCCTTGCTCAAAAAGAAAAAGGATTTCGCATGGACCTCGGAATGTCAACAAGCCTTGGAAGAATTGAAGTGATATCTGTCAAGCCCACCTTGCTTCACACCCCGAAGGTAGATGAAAAAATTTATCTATACTTGGCAATGTCCGAGATAGAGGTAAGTGGGGTACTAGTTCAAGAAGAGCAAGGTACGTAATTTCCTATTTATTACGTAAGTCGAACCCTAGCAGATGCTAAACGTAGGTACCCTCACTTGGAAAAATTAGCACTTGCATTGATAAGCGTATCTCGAAAATTAAAACCATATTTTTAGTGTCATCCTATATGTGTACTAATCACCTACCCCCTTCAAAATGTTTTGCATAAGCCCGAGCTATCGGGCCGATTGGCCAAATGGGCCGTCGAACTTAGCGGGTACGATATCGAATATCAACCCCGAATGACCATCAAGTCTCAAATCCTAGCTGAATTCATGGCTGATTTTATGCTAATCCTCGTGCCCGAAGTAGAGAAAGAACTCCTGCTAAGCTCAGGTACAACATCGGGGGTATGGACCCTTTTCACGGACGGCACCTCGAATGTGAAGGGGTCCGAGCTCGGCATTGTTTAAAGTCGCCCACCGGCGATACCATTAGGCAATCTATCAAAACTCCTAGATTAACTAACAATGAGCATGAGTATGAGGTCATGATTGCAAGTCTTGAGCTATCCAAAAGCTTGGGAGCAAAAGTCATCGAAGCCAAGTGTGATTCTCTGTTGGTGGTAAATCAGGTAAACAAGAGTTTCGAGGTTCGAGAGGATAGAATGCAGCGGTACCTGGATAAGCTACAAGTAACTTTGCACCGCTTCAAGGAGTGGACTCTAGATCACGTACCCCGAGAACAAATTAGTGAGGATGATGCACTTGCTAATTTGGGATCTTCGGTCAAAGAAGACGACATCGTCCCGGGGACTGTCGTTCAACTATCAAAGTTTGTGGCTGAAGAGGGTCATGCCGAGATAAATTCAACAAGCTTAACGTGGGACTGGAGAAATAAGTATACTGACTATTTGAAGAATGGAAAACTTCCATCAGACCACAAAGAATCGAGGGCCCTACGAGCCAAGACTGCTAGGTTTGCATTAGACAAAGATGGAAATTTGTATCGAAGAACATTCGATGGACCATTGGCGGTGTGCTTGGGGCCAGAGGACACCGATTATGTTCAACGAGAAATCTACAAGGCACTTGTGGGAACCATTCTGGTGCCGAATCTTTGGTCCGCAAAATTATCAGAGCAGGACACTATAGGGACAACATGGAAAAAGATACTAAGGAATTTATCAAAAAATGTGATAAGTGTCAATGATTTGCACCGATGATCCATCAGCCCGGAGAACAGCTCCATTCAGTCTTATACTCGTGGCCTTTCACGAAATGGGGAATGGATATAGTCGGCCCTCTACCAACGGCCCCAGGTAAAGCTAAATTCATTTTGTTTATGACTGATTATTTTTCTAAGTGGGTGGAAGCACAAGCCTTCGAGAAGGTTCGAGAAAAATAAGTCATGACTTTATTTGGGACAACATCATATGTCGATTCGGGATACTCGCTGAGATTGTGTGTGACAACGAAAAGTAATTCATCGGTAGCAAGGTAATAGAGTTCCTTGAAGCGCATAAAATAAAGAGGATTTTATCGACACCGTACCACCCAACCGGAAACGGACAAGCCGAGTCAACAAATAAAACTATCATTCAGAACTTAAAGACAAGGTTGGATGATGCAAAAGGAAAATGAAGAGAAGTTTTACCCGAGGTCCTTTGGGCATATCGGACAACATCGAAGTCTAGCATGGGGGCCACCCCATTTTCTTTAATATATGGTTTTGAGGCCCTCATACCCGTCGAGGTCGGGGAACCTAGTGCTAGATTTTGACATGCGTCGGAAGAGCCAAACCAAGAGGCCATGAATGCTAGCCTCGAATTGTTAGATGAAAAGGGAGAAGCGGCGCTTGTTCGGATGGTCGCGCAGAACAAAGGATCGAAAGATACTACAATAGAAGAGCCAACCTTCGACATTTCGGAGTCGGGGACTTAGTCCTACGGAAATTCACCCTCAATACTCGAGACCTAAATGAAGGGAAACTAGGCCCAAATTGGAAAGAACCGTACCGAGTCCTCGGAGTTATCGGTAAATGATCTTATAAACTTATCACAATAGAAGGCCAACAACTGCCAAACAATTGGAACATATCAAACGATACTACTACTAAGGTACGACTTTATCCTTTTTGTCCATTTGAGTTTAAAGCTAACTCATTACAGATTTTGGACCGAAGGCATAAGATCCCGAAGGCATCGTTTTTCACACGAATGCCTTAGGTTTTAAAGCATGAGTTGCACTCTTTTTCCCTTAGTTCGGATTTTGTCCCAAATGGGTTTTGCCGGCAAGGTTTTTAACGAGGCAACAATTATATGCTACCTAAGGAGAACTCAACAGTATCCAAGGCTTCTTTTCAATCAACCTCGAATACTGGGGGGGCATCACCCTTGGAGGTTATATTTTCAAGGAAAATACTTCCCGCCTAGGAGGGCTTCGATAGGAAAACTTTGTAATGGGCCAAGTGGTTAGATGAACCGTGTCCATATAGAATAGTCAAGCCCCGACGGTAAAACATGTACGCATGTATCGATTATTTGAAGAAGCAATCTGGCTATATCAAAAACACTTTGTGTCTCAAAGAGGTTTACTATCATACAAGCTCTACACTTACAATCATACGGGAAGTGGCTCAAGAGCCAAAACTCAAATGTACCCCGAAATACTTGGGGACTGTCATCGACAGTTAGTACATTTGAGTCATCGAAATCTCGGATTCATAAGACCTCAAAGAGTCATCCCCACAAAACAAAGGCCAAGGCCAATATACTCGGGGACTAACTCCCCGAACACGTTCGAAAAGTTATTGGTAAACAAGTCCAAGTGACATACCCAAAGGCTACGGCCACACTAAAGACTACGGTCATATAAAGGCTACGACCAAAATAATGCGGCTCAGAGACGTCCGACTTCCGCTATAAACTAAAGGCCTTCAAACGTTGAAAAACCGGTTAAATCAGGCTACCCTCGGCAAAAGCAAAATATAAAGGGCTTCGATAAATTCAGTCCCTCGAAAATCTAAGGGCTTCGATAAATTTAGGCCTCGAGTAATCCAAAGGATTCGATAACATTAGCCTTCGGGAAAATCTCAAGAGGTATCCGGTTATGCTTACACAAACAAATTACTAATAAGGTTCCGATACGTCAAACCTTTGAAAAACACAATGGGTATGAAAACACATGCTAAGGCATAATTAAATTTTCACTAAGTCTTTTAGCCGAAATGAGGGAAAAATTATATAGCCATTTTAGAGTCGAGACCGCCCAACTTAAAGAGCCTAGGGGCCAATTTTAAAAGAGCCTAAGGGCCGACATATAAGAGCCTAAGGGCCAGCTTAAAATAGCTTAAAGGCCAAAAACATATAGGAGTCCGAGACCTCGTTCTTACTCAACTCGGACCCAAGAGTCCCATTGTTCTGAGCTCGCATCAAATTGATTTAAGCTTAGCTCAAGGACCATCTGAAACCTTAAGGGATATTATATTGAGAAATAAAAACCTAAGGGTTTATTACGTTACGAGTCTAAACCGATACTCGAGCTGAGTATTTGAATCATCAAAATTTTCCACAAACGGGGACAAAATAAAATTCAACACAAGTCGAGGATAGAGAAAAAAGATACTTTATATTCATAAGGGAAATTTACAAAAAATATTTACAATGCCCACAAGGGGCCCTTGCACAAAAAAGAAAACCTAATCTATTTTCGGGGTCACACCCCCAGGATCGTCATCTTCAGAAACTGCATCTTCAGCGGCTCTATCTTCGGGAGTCTCCTCTCCCTCGGGAAAATCTTCTTCATTTTCCTTGGAGCCACTCGCTACATCCTCATCATAGGAAGAGACAAGAAACCTAGCATCGATTTCCCGCAGCTTTGCCTCGGCTATCTCCTCGTCAAGGTTGAACCCTCGAGCATGGATTTCTTCGAGAGTCTCCCTCCGGGCTTGGCACTTAGCCAATTCATTGCTCCATTTTCCCCGGTCGGAGGCCTCTCCCAACTCAGCTTGAACGGCTGCAGCTTCCCTCAAGTATATGGCAATGGATTTATCAGCCGCAGCCTTCGTCTTCTCAACTTTAGCCTTAGCATGTACAGCGTCGGCCCTGGCTCTAGCTAGCTCAGCCTCTAACTCCTTGATTTTCCTGGCCTGAGCCAGGCCCTTCGCTTCAATGCCTCGGAGCTGAGCTTCAACCGAGGCCAGTTGGGCTGCAACAACTTCTTTATCGGCAGCAAGCTGATCCATGTTCTTCTTCCGCTGATGACAATCAGCTCTAACTTGATCAACTTCGCCCCAGAGCTTCCCAATCATCTCTAGCTTTTGTTGCAGCTGAGATACCGAAGTGTTAGCCTCCGAAGTAGGACCAAGAAGGCCGAACTCTGTTAAAATCACAGTTATATGCTAATCTAGCTCGGACTCGCTTTTTTGAGCTTTGGCCAATGCAGTCCAGATATTCTTAAGCTCATCTTCCTTTTGGCTACAGAGGAGCCTCAGGGCTTTCTCTTCGTCTGAAGCTTTCTTGAGCTCGGCCTGACATTGGCTCAGCTCAGCTCTAAACTTTACAATGGCCTATATGTGAAATGGAGATATATCAGTCAAAAGAAAAAAGAAAGAGAAAATTACTATAATGGAAGTAAATATTTACCCGAGAGAGGAGATTTTGAGCCTCTTCGAAGATAGTGGATGCATAATTAAGGTCATTGGCATCCTCAATCCCAGCGTAGCAACCCTGAAAGGGATCGTCCTCGATGACCTTGCTTGGATCGGGCATACACAGCGCGTTGGCTTCTTCGATTGCCCCTTCGGAAAAAGTTGGCAAAGAAAGGGAGTGACCTGTTGTCGCGGCCCCGAGCTCTTCACTTGGGGCGTTCTCATTAGCTTCGAGGGTCTCAGCATTTACCTCCTCCGGGATAGTTGTTGAAGACAAAGGGACAATCTCAACCTCCGGGGACACGGGGGCCTTGCCCACATCTTTCTTTGGGGTTCCCCCACCACGGGATGAGGTTTCCAGCTCGGAAGGTTTGGCGGCCTCGATCGGTTTCCTAGTTCGAGGCACCAATGTCGACTCCTCACCGTCATTTTCTTCATCATCCGGGGAATCATGGGCCGAATCTGTGCCCCTTTGAGCAAACCTTTTCCGTAGCCTTCGAGCAGGGGTTTTCTTATCTTGAGGGTCTTCAGGCTTCGAAACCCTTTTCCTTTTGTTGTCCCTCTCCGATTTTGGAATAGAAGGCTTGGTCTTTTCCCCGGGAGGAGCCGGCCTCATCTCGGATGCATCACCAAGGCCAACGCAAGTGAACGTTAGTAAGTTGACGCCAACAATATAAGAAAAGTGTTTGAAACTTGGGAAAAGCACTCCCCATGGTTCTTGTCCTCCCACTGGCCCTTCGATAATTCACGCCACTTGTGCTCATTATAGGAAGAGGTGGCAGCTAACTTTCGTACCCTATCCTCGAGGTCGGGCATCGCTTAAGGCACCCAGGCATTGGCTGCCAAAAGAAGGATAAAGACGTTATGAAATATGAAAGCAGAATATGTATAAATACTGGGAAAACAAACTCCACTTACGGTTGAAGTTCCACCTATCCGGGAACAACATTTTATCCCCGGGGATGACATCCGAGGTTCTTACTCTAACAAATCGGTTCATCCAACCTCGATCTTTGGTTTCATCAGTACTGGCAAAAAAGGCTTTCGTTGTTCGACGCTGCAGCTTGATAAGCCCTCAAAATAACTAGGGCCGATACAATCGAATCAGGTGGATGAGGGTGAATTCCAACCCTTTGGCCTTCTCGGAAAAATACCGCAGCATGATCACGATACGTCAAAAAGAGGGGTGAATCTGACCAAGGGTGACTTCGTATGTTTTGCAGAAGTCGATCACCACCGGATCGAGGGGACCCAGCGTGAAGGGGTAAGTGTAAACACTTAAAAAACCCTCCACGTGGTTAGTAATGCTTTCCTCGGGGCTTGGGATCTGAATCACGACCTCGTCTTCCCAGCCACAGTCCTTCTTCACATCCTTGATGAGCTTCTTCGATATCAAGCTAATATATCGAGATGTGTGCTCGCATCGGCCTGGGACATCGGGGGGATTCTCGATACTAAAGTCCTTCTTAATTATGCAAGGACCGGGTGTGATTTCCTCAAGATTTGGCGGCACTACCGGTTTGGCCGGCCGGGAGACAGAAGAAGACGATGCTTTATCCTTTGTAGGGACCGTTTTGGAAGTTTATCCATGGTTGAAAGCTAAAGAATATTGGTTGCCCAAGGATGTGGTGTTTCTTGCAAGAGCTTAGCATTTTCCAGCGCTTAGGGAGGTGGTGGAAACGGGCGATTAGAGAAAGAGATGAAGATGGGAAAGATATGAAGAAAGAGTAAAGTTCTTTACTCAGAGGAATCGCCTCATATTTATAGAAGGGAAACGACGGTTCAGCTGCACTAGTGGCCGACCAATACTGGCGTGCATTCAATGATTTTGGTGAAGTGCACCGATGGGACATTTTGGTCACTTCGAACGCCTGCATTACAGAAATGACATCATCACTAAAGACTTTGGGAAAACGAGGATAAAAAATGTTTCTTATTATCTTGCTCTAAGAAACGCGGGGACTATCTGTATACAGTCGAGATCGAATGCCTTCGATCTGTATGGTTGAGAGGTCATCCGAAATTCGAGTTCGGGTAAGACCAAGTTCGAGCTCGAAGGACCAGACCCGAGTTCGAGGGCAGAGCATGATGCATACCGAGGTCGAGTACCTCGAAATAGTACCGTTATGGATTTGTACCAGAACAAGTTAGATTCCTGCCACGTCCCCAAAGTCATGACACAAATCCCGGAATATGATTGTACTATTCCGTACTAGGCGGTTAGACAGTTGTATCAAGAATATTCCTTACTGTAAATAGATATATTCCTTATTTAGGATTCCCCTATTATATAAAGAGGACCCCAATCATTTGTAAGACATCTTATAGTCACTGGAAAAAAAATATACTTTCTACCTTTTTGCCTAGTGTTCATCAACATTGTCTTTTAGCTCTATTGTTCTTACTTTATTTTTATTATTTAATTGTTCTTACTGTCTTGAGCCACCTCGAGGTCACTGTTGCTAAGTAACATTAGTTTGATTCACTTCTATCTTTTATTTCTACTTCATATTTCTTGATTATTAATTGGTATTGAACTAAATCACATATCTTTAAAACCACTAATCAAATTTAATTGTTACTCATATTTTCGAGGTAAACAAAGTGAGAATTAAATTCTGATAGTAATTTAAGTATTCGATACAAGCATCTTTGTTACAATAAGCATGAAACTTTAGCAATTCTCAAACGCATTTATTTAATTCTGATAGTAAGGCCTTCTCTCTCACTTTTTGTGGCTTTTCCGGGACCGAGATGTTTACGTATTAGAAATATCACATAACTAAACTATAGTAATTCGCAGTTAGAGGCAAAACTTCACAACAAACTTTAGGTAAGTTGATTATATATTCTTTGACACATAAAAGTTCTGCTCTCTTCATCCTTCTACTCCAGTTATGTATATACACACTTATGTGACTACAAACACTAATAAGAAATTAAATATACTTATGCTCCATTGAACAGGTTAGTTTGAAAGAAATACACCTATCATGCTACTTAAACAATATTGATTTTCTATTATAAAATGATGTACTATATGACTTGGCATACACGTGCACTGCACATGCCGAGAAACTAACTTATCTTTATGTTTATGCAATTATTTTTTGTGTTTTTGATTCTAACTATTTTACTGTTATTATGGTAGAGTCGCTTTTCTACTTTATTCATATTTTAGTTTATGTGCTTTTGGCATGTCTTGCTAAAATTTTTAGTCCAAGGTACATATGGCAAATAAATTGTGTCGATGGATTTCTAATTTACTCCTTTGTGAGTTAAATAATTATTTTTCGACAATACTTTTTCCAAATATTTTGATAGAATCATTTTCTATTTTATTCACATCTTAGTTTATGTGTATTTAGTCTTTCTTTCTTAAATGATATGAAATATATTTTAGTATAGATATTTTATAAATATATATAGAATACACGTGTAATGTACGTGCGGAGAGACTAGTTAAATTATGTTTCGAAAGATTAAAGTGGACGACAAAGATGAATGTAAAATTATATAAAGCATATTGGAAGCATATTTTCCCATATCCAAAACAAATTTTTTAAATAAAAAACAAAATGACCACGCAATTGCTTTCTGTGCTATTTTTGCAACCAAATTTATTTTTTTGATAATAAGGTAATTGCAATATTCACTTTAGCTTGCTTGCCAAATCCTCATTCCCAAATTCCAACTGCCACGCCAAAAGACCGCTAAAGTTGAAAGATCACCATTTACCCCCCACATAAGAGCACAACAATCAACAAAATACAGCGAAAAATTGAACAAAACTAGCTCGGTAAATTGAACAAAAGCTCCGCTAAGACGAAAACTAGCTCGGTGGCTTCAACAGCAACATGTTTGCTAAAATCTTTGAAAAGCTCAATCCTACGCCCCCGGTAAATTGCTCGATTTCACGTTTTTTTTTGGATTGTGAATTTTGCATTATACTCTTTTTTTCATTTTAGCACCACCTACTTTACTTTTCCGATCTGTTTTTTTGGGTGGGTGGGGTGGGTGGGTAAATGCTGCAATGATACAATTATTCTATTATGAGTTCTGCTGAATTGGTTCCTTACGTCATTTTCAATTAATGTTTGATCGTTTGATTCTTATAGATTCTATATTACCATTTATGTAGTCTGTCAATCTTGCAGAAATCTGGAAAAAAGAAAGAAAGAAAGAGGAAAATCTGTTTTACTTTTAAAAGGCATGGATTAGAATTATGCATAATTTAATAGTTATTGCTGCAAGAGAAAAGAGATACACTTCACCTAAAGAATGAGATTATATGGTATGTCTTAGCATGAATATTGACATAAAACTATTTGGCGCGAGTTTATATCTGTTATGTTTAGTTCCATAAAATTGTGGATAAGTGTAAGAAATAGAAAGATAGAGAACCCTATTGATTTACTTCCCTTAAGTAAAGTGCTTACTAGTTTTGGTTGTTTCAGACGGAAAAGATACTTTTCCTCCATAAAATATTTAAACTTGCAATTGTGTCACATGATCAAAAACGATTATTAATCATCACTGCTTGCAGTTTAACTGATTTTCAGTGCAAGGCAGGACCCCAGTTGCATTAATTCAGCTCCCAGAAACCCTATATCCATTCTGTTCTCTTCCTTTTTGCTGTGAAAATAAAATCTAAGAGAATTCATTAGCAATGATTTCTGCTCACATTGCAGGAAACATATGAAACATAACACAGAAGAATTCCGTGTTTGATAATCTAAAGTAAAAGAATTATCATTTCTTTCAGCTCATAAGCAATAGCCAAAGCCAATTGTTTCTATTGGAGCATTTTTGCATTTCTTATAATCAGGGCTACGGCTAGTCACATTCAAGAATGTAAATGCTTTGAACTTGTCACTATGTCTTTGTCGAACTTTTTCAGTCTTTAAACTGTAGACCTGAAATATGAGGTAACATTATCTGGGCCTTATTTCGTCCTGTGAAAACTGGGTCTATGGCTTGGATTTCAGGCTGCGGAAGAAATTAGACAGAAATAAGCAAAAGTATGATTAAAATGGAATCAACACTTTTCTTCTTGAGTCAATACCAAATTCTTAGAAGTTTGGTTTGCGATATTGTGAAGGGTAACTCTATATATTAGGTTCAACTAATTGTTTTTCTTACATCACTCCAATACAAATACAATAGACTGGGACAGGGGTTGTCCCAAGTAAAATGCAACACAATGTAAGAGCTCCTCTATCGAATAAGATCCTTAATTCAAGCGCGGTTACTATCTGTAGTCTATCTTTTATCTCTTCCCCGCTCATGAAGGGGGGTCAAAGAAAGTTAACTTACTTCTCTCCAGAGCAAATGTCTATTTATGTCGTGGTCGGCCTTCCTACTTGATGCAAGATCAAGAAGGCCAAGAATCCAAGAAACTCAAGAAGTCCAAGAATACATTCAAGATTAGGATTTCTTTTCCTTAAAAACTAGGATTTCTTATTTCTTTTTTCCTAGTAATTTGATAGTAATTTGATTCTTGTTTAAGTAACTAGGATTCCTACTAGAATTCTTTTTTCTGTTGTAGTTAGGATAGGTATTTCTTAACCTTATTCTTGTTCTAGTTTAACTAGGATTAATTTTCCTTAACCTCATCATTTTTACTCATTATAATACCTATTTAAAGGGCTCAATATGCTGAAAATAGAGATTGGTGATTAGTTTTTCTAAGTTCTTGCTTCAAAAACGTAATTTATCTTTTATTCATTCTTCTTCCTTTATTCAACACTCGTGCAATCTTGGAGGATTGAGGAACGAGTGGGTAAGGTTCTTTTCATCTTACATTCTTCTCATGTGAGTTTGAAGAACGCTTTCGCTAGTTTTGTGAAAACTTTAGCGAGGTGCTTTTGTTTTTCTCTCTTCTTTGTGCTTGAGAGGTGCAAAACCTTGAAAGTACATCACTACTAGAATGTCTTCTTAGTTGAAGAGCATTCTGTGAACTACTTAGGATGGTGGAAGCAAAAAAGAACTTACTTGAATGATGTTTTCTGCTTTGCGTTTCCCCAAAGGCAAAGGAAGAGACTGCATTGTAGATAGAAAACATGGAGAGAAAGAGATGGTAATTCTAAGTTCAGCTTTTGCTGCTTTGCCAGTGCAAGAGATGATTTGTATTGCTCATTGCTCCAACACATTCACTACGGACAGTTTGATAGTGCACTTAGAAAGTCTCTTCCAGCTTGCATGAACAATACTTGCATAGTATATAACTCAAACCTAGTTGTCTCTATCTGCTGATCTATTGTATTGTGCTTTCAAACTCTCTTACCACGTGTTCTCAGCATAGTGCATCCCGAGGAAATGAGAAATTGACAGACCTGGAAGCAACAATTGCTGTTCACTATGGGATTCCATCTACAGCGTCTATTCTGGCATTTGACCCTATACAACAACTCTTGGTGATAGGAACATTGTGAGTAAAAAGCATATTCTTTTATATGCCTTTGAAGATGCTTATGATGGTGCTTTGTTTGTATACAAAACTTTTATTACCGGTTTTTGTATGGGCTGATAAGTAGCAGATAATATAGTGCATTATTTGTCACCTTTAGCTACAAGGTACAGAAGCCTCTCCACTTTGGAAGTAGCCAATATTTTGAGGAGTTCATCTGGGAGTAATAAGTTCCTTATATATATATATATATATATATATATATATATATATATATATATATATATATATATATATAGAGAGAGAGAGAGAGAGAGAGAGAGAGAGAGAGAGAGAGAGAGAGAGAGAGAGAGAGAGAGAGAGAGAGAGAGAGAGAGAATCTGTTCGCTGTCTACTTATTCTTCTTGAGCTTTGTTAATGACTAGAAAGCAAAAAGTATTTGTGGTGGCAAGAAGTATTTGTGGTAAAAATTACTTTCTGTGTAAACACTTAATATTTTATTAATAAGTTATCTTATATAATAGCAAAGTGTTCTAGTACTTCGTGTGAATATATATGGCATAGACCAAAACCAAACCAAGTTAATAATCAAACCAAAGCACCCAAGTTAGGTAGAGCAAATCTGGTATGTACCCCACACCCACACCCAAATCGTTCCTACAGGGGTGCGACAAAATTTGAAGGATCCGAGCAACATATCATTTAACAATTCTTTCAAGGCTGCAGCATCACCATGTAAACACATATTAGGACCAATTGTCACAGTTTTTCAGGTGACGTGAATATATCATTTTTTTTATCATAAGCTGTACAAAGAAGCTGAACTTATAGTCCATCATATAAATACATGAAACTTCTTCGACCTCAAACATAGTTCAGAAACATGTCATTTCAGCTTCCGCATTCATGTGTAACAAGCATCAATGTAGTAGCTTGAAGGAACTGCCATCAACTAGAACTGTCTTATCCTCATTTCTCCGTCCTAGTTCTTGTATACAATTCAATAATCATTGTAATTACAGGGATGGAAGGATTAAAGTGATTGGTGGATCTAATGTTGAGGGCCTTCTTTTTTCTCCTAAGCCATTACCATTCAAGAATTTGGAGGTTTGTAATCTGAGCTGCGCGAAGTCTCTGTGTGTGTCTGCATATATGCACTTTTCTGAACTTAGACTGCGAGCATGTGGGAATTCTTCTTGGTGCTGAGGCTCTCAGTTTTGTAGTCAAAATATATGACTGATTTTATTTAGGTTGCCTTTCTGTTTCTTCTTTCTTTCCAAGGGCTGTTTCTCCACAGATTTGTTTATCACTTGTTTATTTGGTTTTGATGTTTTGCATTATCAACTGATCAAATTCATTTCTGGTTTCATGATATTTTTGTCAAGCTGATGCATGCATACAAATGTTTGATGCTATATATTTTAGTACATGGTGATGGTTAGCATCCACTTCAAATATGTTGGTGTTCTTCTGATATACATATATGTTTCTCTTACCTCTTTCCAGTTCCTGCAAAACCAAGGATTTTTAGTGGGCGTCTCAAATGGAAATGAAATTCAGGTAATTTTTCTGCTTTGCAATTTAACCTAGTAAAGACTGGTTCCAGAGCTGGCATTATTGAATCTCTTTGTTCATTGGTGGAGATGTATAACAATGTGCTTACTTTCGCAGAAGCTTTTGCTGTGACAGTGGTAGGCAAGTTAATAACTTAATTCACACACACACATACATATTTATTTGTTTAAGAAGGTATTCATTCAGGTACCCAGGAAACTCTTCTCTCGCATTAATGTGTCTTTGCGGGAGATGGGATTACTGTTAGCCAGCCATGAATCTGCACCACTCTCTTCTCTTCCTTCATCACTGCTTTATTTCTTCCCCAATTGTCCATATGCTGCATTCACATCTCTTTAACAGCCAATTTCCTTTAAAATTGACAGGTTTGGGATCTAGAAAACAGGAGAATGTCTTCTAATTTACAATGGGAGTCCAATATTACTGCATTCTCCATGATCTATGACACTCATTACATGTAAATGGGTAGATATTTTTTTTCAAAGGATTTTTGTTTACTGTACAATTAAGTTTGTGTTTGACACAGGCGATATGGCTGTACACAGGTTTGTGGGTGATGAATATGGTTATCTCTCTGTTCTGAAGTACGAGAGCAGAGAAGGGAGCTTGGAACTGCTACCTTATCACATTCCTCCGAATCTTATAGCTGGTAATGGGATTGCTTTCAGAAATCTGGTATATAGTAGGTGTTAGAGTCCCACCTTAGAGATGTGAGGTCTCTTTAAATGGTCTTGGACAAACCTCACCTCATGAGCTAGCTCTTGTGGTTGAGTTAGGCACAAGGTCCATTTCTTTATCAGTAGGTTTCATATAGTTTGAGGATCGTGGCTTTACCAGAAATTAGTGACTAAATATTCTTAGTTGCAGAGAAACTTGAGACGATGTGAATTGTGAAACCATTGTGTTTCTTCTTATTTCATTTCTTTTAGTCTTCCATTCTGGTTTCTGTTATGGAAACTTTTGACTAATTTTGACTGAGGGAAAACCTACGGCTAAATTTTTTTTCTTTTCCTAAGGCATTTTCACTGTCATCTTATCTCTTGTTCCAAATGTTCTTTCTACCCCGTTCTTGTTCTTGAATTTATCTCTAGTTTTGATTTTCACAGTAATACGGAATGACATTAGTGAGACCGTGGTTATTGCTCTTGTTATGATTATAGTTTTTAGGGTAAGCTTATAGTTGATCAATTTGCAGTCAAGAGATTTGATATGAAAATGATTATCTAAACTAATTGACAATCTTATTTAAGCTCAATTGCATTTGCAGTCGCAAAACTGCTATAACACTAAAAAATTTGAACTAGAGGCCAAGCAGTGAAGTTTTGTTTGACATGCAGTTCCACCACTAAGAATATCTGCTATGATTATGTAGCATCTAGTAAGCCTTAAATTTGGCACATAGGTTGATGGCTTTATAAGAACATTGACATCAACTCTTAAGGCAAAGTAAGCTAAACAATACACCAGCCTGTTTCTTGGAAATTTCTTTTAGTTTCCACATGCTTCTGAATAACTCAATTGCTTAGCTTTCTAAGATGGTTAATATTTTTAAGATTTCTCAGCGCATGCAGCATCAATAAACTTATGATTTACACGAGAAACATGAATCTTTGGAATGTTAGAGGTGAAAGAGTAGGAGGATACCTGATACTCCCTCCGTCCTAATTATGTGACAGTGTTTGACTGTGCACGGAGTTTAAGAAACAATGGAAGACTTTTGAAACTTGTGATCTAAGACAAGCCATATATATTTGTGTCGCTAAGGGTAAAGTGAGAAGTTTTAAGTTAAATTGTTCCGGAATAAGGTAGTATGACATTCTTTTTTGGATTGACTAAAAAGGAAAGACCGCCGCATAAATTGGGAAAGAGGGAGTAATTAGGAACGCTTAACGTCAATACGAGTAAGAAATGCATTTCCATGAATGTCTTCCCTTTTTGGCTTTTAGGACTAAGTCATAATCTGCTCTTTTGGAAATTCCATTTCTTTTAATATGCAGTGTGATTTTATCCCCCAAAAGCAAATGTACAGATGTACACTAATGTATGTAAATGCTCTTCATGTTGCCATAACCATCTTTTGCAGAAGCTGCTGAGATTTCAATGCCTGATCAACTAGCCATTGTTGGTTTACTTCCCCAACCTAGTTCACTTGGAAATAGGTAAGAGATCATCGAAATTTCTTTCTTATTTTCTGGTTTTTGGTTTTTCATTTTAGAGTTGTCTTCAACATCTATGCTATTCTGCTTCTTATCACATATTTGTTCTTGGTATCTTCCTTCACTCAATTACTTTTTAGGGTCTCAGCAATGTCTTTCTTTTTTGTGTCATCAGGGTCCTAATTGCTTATGAGAATGGATTAATTATTCTCTGGGACGTTACAGAAGATCGAGCTGTTCTTGTTAAAAAGTATAAACAGCTCCATGTGAAGGATGAAATTGTTGTTCATGCTTCAAAAAATGCAAGTGAAGAGAAGTTTCGTGGTTCATCAGATAATCAAGAAGGGGAAAAGGAAATAAGCGCACTCTGTTGGTTGTCATCTGATGGGTCAATTTTGGCTGTTGGTTATGTTGATGGAGATATCTTGTTGTGGAACTTATCAGTTCCTGGCAAGAAAAGTTCAGAGGCTGAAGCATCCTCTAGTTATGTCAAGCTGCAACTCTCAGCAGGAGATAGAAGACTCCCTGTTATTATTCTGCGTTGGTCTGCTAACAATGCACAGAATGGTTGTGGGGGCCAATTGTTTGTCTATGGTGGTGATGCAATTGGATCAGAGGAGTCCTTGACGGTAAGCACTAATCCTAATTTAGTTTCTCAGCTTAGCCTTTT
Source organism: Nicotiana tabacum (assembly GCF_000715075.1). NCBI lineage: Eukaryota > Viridiplantae > Streptophyta > Magnoliopsida > Solanales > Solanaceae > Nicotiana > Nicotiana tabacum. The sequence goes on from NW_027438258.1 coordinate 317,088, forward strand.
CTTCTATCTCCATCTTAATTCTGTTAGCATTCAGCAAATATGACATCCATAGAACTTGAGACATGCAGAAGCAAAGATTATTTGCTCTTGATGATTTTGCACAGTGATCCTTGTTTATATGTTACATGTTGTTTAAAATCTTGTACTCCATCTATCTGACAGTTCTAGAACTTCATAGTTGATATCTGAGAACTATTTTGCATCCTGAAGCAGTTAGTTTCATGTAATACAGTTTGATGTCTGTTCTTTTTCTTTTTTGTTCTCTCTGAAGTTCCTCATGTTGAGATTTCTTTTTTCAAGTCAATTATCCTCCTTATTTGGTGTTCAGGCTTAGTTGAAGTACCCTCCTGTATGGTTAATTGAGAGTTGTTTAACTGGAATACAGTCAAAACTAGGCTTCTGAATTGGGTCTCACCACCCAAGTTACTAAAAGCACTAGATGAATTTTTATTTCTCTTAAGAGATGGTAACTATTCTTTTCTTCCCTTATAAGTGATACTAACTACTCAATTTTTTTTTTGAGAAAGGTAACATATTATTTAATCGTAGCACAAAGGCTGTGCTAAGGCCATAGATACATATATCAAAACGAGTAAAACCACGGCTATCTTCTAACTCCTACTACAGTGATCGTATGATATCTATCATTGAATCTACATCGTGTACAAAATCTTCCTTACACCAAAAGTGAAACAAAAACAAGCAGTTCATCTTGATCTTCTGTAAGGAGTTGTTGTGTCCTTCAAAACATGTACTGTTTCTTTCCATCCAGATTGTCCACCATATACATCCCGGGATAGTCTTCCACCACTTTTTTTGTTTGATCAGGTCTCCTGAGAAATTCCAGCAAGCAAGCAGCTCCCCTGTACTCCTGGGCATGGCCCATGACAGCCCTTTCATGTTCAAAAATAGTTGCCATAAAGCTGTAGCCAACTTACAGTGCATAAATAAATGGCTACTACTTTCGGCCTCATTTCCACACATATAACACCTTGAGCACAATGGCATGCCTCTTCTCATATGATTGTCTTGTGTTAGACAAGCATCCCTGGCTGCTAACCATACAAAGCATGCTACTTTAGTTGGTATTTTGGCTTGCTATATTATTTTCCAACTCCATAATTGAGTTTGCTGACCTTGATTGTTGAGCATTTTGTATGCTGAGTTTACTGTAAAAGAGCCACTCCTATGCCTTGTCCATTTCAACATATCCTCCTCCACTGTAGTCCCCTTGAACTGATCTAGAACATTCAGAAATTCAGTGAATCTAGGTAATTCCCAGTCATTTAGCTCTCTTCTAAAGTTGAAAATCCATCCGTGTTGATCCCAGCTGTCTTCCACCGTGGCTGCATTATTCAAACTCAAAACTTTCATGTCACTGAAAAGGTCTTTAAGAGGTCATTGTCCTAGCCAGTTATCATTCCAAAAGGATGTTTTCCTCCCATTCCCTACTACAATAGAAACATTCTCCACAAAAAGCGGCCAAATAGCCCTGATGGACGTCCATACACTAACCCCATATGTTGTTGTCACTGCTCTAGGTATCCATTGTCCCTCTAATCCATATTTTTCAGTGATGACCTGTCGCCATAGAGTTTGATCTTCCCTGCCAAGCCTCCAAAAGCCATTTCATGAGTAGGCTTTTATTATGTAGTCTCAAGTTTCTTATGCCTAAGCCCCCAGATTTCTTGCTTTGCGTCAAAACATTCCAGTTTACCAAATGGTAACCTCCCTTCTCTTTATTTCCTTGCCAGATGAAATTCCTTCTCATAACATTGATCCTTTTCTCTATTTTTGTAGGAATAGGAAAAAGGGACATCATGTATGTGGGAAGTGCATCTAAGACACTGTTAACCAAAGTTACTCTGCCCCCCAGGGATATGTACTAGCTTTTCCACTTGGCCAATCTTTTCTCACATCTTTCTAACACCCCACTCCAAATATCTAACGACTTGTTTTTAGAACCCAATGGTATACCTAAGTAGGTTGTTGGAAGAGTTCCAACTGTGCATCCAAGAACACCTGACCAGCCTTTGTATATTAGTTACCTCATTTACTAGAAAAATAAGGCTTTTCCTCCAATTGACATGTAGACCAGAGACTGCCTCAAAAATTGTTAGAATTAACCTGAGATGTCTAAGCTCATCTTCTTTTGCATCACAAAATACCAAAGTATCGTCTGCATGTAGTAGATGAGTTGCCTGCATTCTACCTACACTACTTGCCACCTTAAAACCAGTCATCCACCTATTGTTATTTGCTACCTTTATCATGTTATTTAGACCTTCCATTGCTATTAGGAACAAAAAGGGGAGAGAGGGTCACCCTGTCTCAAACCTCTATGTGAAGGGAAGAAACCTTCTGCGAAACCATTGATGAGAATAGAGAACTTGACTGAGCTTATGCAGAAGAGCATCCATCTAATCCATTTTCTTCCAAAACCCATAGATTTCAGCATTTTAAAAAGAAAAACCCAGCTCACATGATCATATGCTTTCTCAATATCAAGTTTGCAAAGAATTCCAGGAGCCTTTATCTTTAGCCTTGAATCAACACATTCGTTAGCCACTAGTGCTGCATCCATTATCTGTCTCCCCTTTATGAAAACCATCTGATGCCTATCTACTAGCTTGGAGATCACAGTTTTCAATCTCTCGGTCAAAACCTTAGAAATAATTTTGTACACAAACCCAATTAAGCTAATAGGCCTAAAATCTTTTAACTCTCGAGCTCCGGTCTTCTTTGGTATAAGGGCTATATATGATGCATTAAAGCTCTTCTCAAAAAACTCCTGTGTATGAAAATTCCTCAAGGTTTGCATAACATCTTCCTTTACAATATCCCAGCAAGAAAGAAAAAAACCCATAGTATATCCGTCTGGCCCAGATGCCTTGTCTGAAGCACATAATTTAACTCCTGCACAAACTTCATCCTCTTCAAATGATCTTTGTAACCACTGCTTCTCACTCTCAGTTATACAAGGACAATCAGCCAAAACAAACTCTGGTCTCCATTCCTCTGTTTCAGTGTAAAGTTTTTGGTAGAAGGATATAATTTCCCCTTTTATAGTCTCTGGATTCTCCACTGTCACACCATTAACTTTCAGCTTATCAATTGTGTTATTTCTCCTATGTGCATTTGCCATTTTCTGAAAAATTTTTGTGTTCCTATCCCCTTGCTTGAGTCAAGAATTCTAGATCTTTGTCTCCAAGCTATCTCCTCATTTTTTGCTATATCTTCCAGCTCCATAAACATGTTGGCCTTCTGCAAAAGCTCATCTTCAGATAGGTTTCTAGTTTACTGTATAACATCCATTTCTGCCATGGAACTTAGAAGTTAAGTTTTCCTTACTTCAAAGTTAGCATGATTTGTATCATTCCACTCTTTTAGCTTTCCTTTCAGCATCCTCAATTTGCAGGCCAAAATATAATCAGGTCTACCCTGTACCTCAAAAGAAAGCCACCACGTTTTCACCATGTCACTAAAACCTGCCACCCCGAGCCACCAATTTTCTAACTTGAAATAAGACTTATGATTCTCCCATTCTCCACATTTTAACAGTAGGGGAGCATGATCAGAAGAAACTCTGGGTAACAACGTTTGGGAAATATTCTTGAATTCATCATTCCATTCCGTAGAGAATAGAAACCTGTCTATCCTTGAAAAAGATTGCTGATTGTCACCCTTTGCCCAAGTAAAACTTCCTCCGATAAGAGTAGGATCCACCATTTCCATGTCATTAATGAAATCAGAGAATTCTCTCATGGATCTTGTTATTCTCCTACAATTTCTCCTCTCATTTGCAAATCTAGTTGTGTTAAAATCCCCGCATATTACCCAGGGACCATCAAAAAGTCCCCTAGTATCTGCAATTTCCATCCACATAAGTTGTCTTTCCACCCTGTTGCATGGTGCATATACCCCTATGAGATGCCATGAGAACTCATCTGTCACCGAGCTGAATCTACAAGTAATTGTGGATATTTCAGTGGTGATCACCTCTCCTCTCCATACCCTATTATCCCATAAAATAATAATTCCCCCACTAACTACTCAATTTATATGAACCTATTTCCTTTTTAGTCCGTGCCAAAAAGAATCATCCCTTTCTATATTTGGAAACAGTTTACCTTTATACAATGAGTTATAGCCACACAAGTTATATGCGCCTCACTTTACATCACAAGTTCAAAAGTCTTCTCTTTTTTTCTTAAACTCCGTGCCCAGTCAAATAAGTTCACATAAATTGAAACGGAGGGAGTATTATTTATGTAAATACTAGCCAAATAATCACTTTTATTAGTGCTTTAGCGTTTTGACTCTTTTAATCTCATTACATATTTGCCTTACACTCGATAGATAATTCCAACATGGATAATTTCCTCTTTGTTTTCCTTTTATTTAAGACGAATTTCCTAAACTCCAAAGGCATGATATATAAATTTCCTCAAAGTTATAGATTTAGCAGGCCTATAGTATTCCATAAGAAGCACAATTACTAGTCAGGAATCATAAAACAAAACAAAATGAAAAAAGGGAATTGGAGAAGAATAATATACAAAACATTAAATACCACTTTTGACAAATAGAAAGAGAACACTTGCAACAAATAAATATCAAACATTCAAAAAAAAAATCCGGAATCAGTGTTCTCCAAATGATGATTGATGATATTATTATGAAGTTTATTGATATTAAAAATGGAACTTAGTTAAGAATAAAAGTTATCCTACCCTAGAAAATTGACTTTATAATTACCTTTGAAAAAAAAAATGAAAAATCAGACAAAAGAAGGATCAGAACTAGTAACAATAGAATGGTTTAATTTTCATATTTTATGGATTCTAGTAACAAGTATTTAACTAATAAAATATATTTTATCATTTTGCTTCAATATGCTATATTAAGCTAAATTTATGTGTTTGTCCCCTATTATGCTATTATATTACATTTTAAAATGTAATTAGCAAAACTAAATCTAAAATAGAAGTCCAAGTGTGTTGGTCCATTAGTGTGTCGCAATGATGATTGAAGGTGTTAAAAGGTGATGAGGTATACCTAAAATCACATGGAAAAAAGTTGTCGTTTAAGGACTTACAATCTCTTAGAATCAATGCAAATTTAGTGAAAAAAGTCCACGTGGAAGTAGAAGATCTATATTGGCAATATCAACAAATTAGAATTAACCTTAGTCATATTAATATGCTTGCAGTACCATAGTTTAGTTGACTGGTAGTTTGGATGTAGTTAGTTGACTGTTACTGCAATGGGGCTGTCCATATGCAGTTTTTTTTTTTCTTCTTCTGTACAGATTGCTATTGGTAATAAAATTCTTTATTTACCCCAAAAAAAATTGCTTGCGATAGAGATTGAGAGAGGGATGGAGCATCATGGCATGGTTTAAATTATAATTGAATTTGTACTTCCTACAAACTTGTAGGTTATTTTAATTAATTGTTACTTTTGGAAAGTTATTTATTACTTGCTATCAGGGCTTCTCTCACCTTCTTTAGCCGAGAGTCTATCGGAAACAATCTCTCTGCCCTCCTCAGGGTAAGGGTAAGGCTGCGTACATCCTACCTCCCCAAACCCCACTTGTGGGATTATACTGGGTTGTTGTTGTTATTTTACTTTTGGAAAGTTAGCATGTTAAATTGGTTAAATAAGAAGTACAACATTACAAGAATACAGGAAAGCTTAAACATGCCAATAGTTTCCATTGCTAAAAAATTGAATCATATGGAATATAAAGCTGTCCCACATTCTTGTAGAACCATATTTTAGCCTACGTTTTCTACTTTTTGGTATACTGCTTGTATTCAGGGATTTTCTCAACATTAATAAAATTATTTACCTTCTCAAAAAAAAAATTACGAGATATATGATTTTTTTGTGGTATCTAGTTTGATGTGTGCCTACGTTTATGCCAATCTTTTTCTTTGTGTTAGGCAGGTCTTGAATCTTGATTGGTCCTCTGGGATAGCAGCACTGAAATGTGTTGAAAGAGTAGACCTTGGACTTGATGGATCTTTTGCAGATGCCATTGTAGTTTCAAATGCTAATGGAACAGGAATTGATGATGCTTCTTCCTTGTTTGTGTTGACAAATCCAGGGCAACTGCACTTTTATGACAAGACAAGCTTGTCTGCTTTAAAATCTAACCCAAAGAAGAAGCATGCAGATTTTGCTGTTAAGTGTCCTACAGTTGTACCTACCCTTGAACCACGTATAACTGTGGCAAACCTATATCCAGTGGATAGGAAATGGAATTCCTCAAGGACTCCTTCCGAGGTACTGGATGCTTTCTAATTTAGATCATTCAATGCAAATCTGTTGTCATGTGTTTTACTAATCTTCTTCAACTAATATTAGTTGTTTCTTTAGGAAGTTAAGAAAGCACAACTCCATCCAGCTCATGGTGTGACTGAACGGGAGATCAAAATGCCTAGTGTTGCCGGACAACTTCCTCTTACTGAGGATGGTGGAATAGAGAGAATACTTGTTGCTGGCTATCTGGATGGATCTGTCCGTCTGTGGAATGCAACATTTCCAGTCTTTTCACTTATAGCTACTCTGGAAGCTCAGGTCCTTGCATTTTGCATTTATTCGACTCTTAACTGATAAGCATCTGCCTTGATGTGTTCTCATATTCACCTATATAGTCATAAAAATAGTCTCTGGTTTCATTGGCATGTCGATACTTACCAATAGATAACATGTCAATGTGTGATGGCCAGGTGGAGGGCATTCAAGACACTGGTCCTAGAACAGCAATATCTGCTTTGGATTTCTCCTCCACTGCTTTAACTCTTGCCATTGGCCACCAATGTGGCCAGGTAACATCTATCATGTTTTCAGATGGCTGCATCTTTGAGAAACTGGTAACACCATCTGTAACTTACTGATACTTTTCGTTTGTGTAGGTTTGTGTTTATAGCCTCATGGGGCAGTCTAAGACAACTAGCTTGAACTTGGTTCCGGATACTGAACAGGATGGTATGCCTTTATGTTCTTAAACTCTTCTGTAACTTATGTCATTTTGAAGTATTCTTCTAAACCGTGGATAGATACTGGCCTGACATGGGTGGGAAGTCTGAAATTCATCGTTTATTAGGAGCCTCCAGGAGAACAATCATCACTTTTCTGTTTTAAGTTCTAATTATGCTAGGTGGTATTGACAATAGATCGGAGAGGAGAGGCATGAGAAGAGAAAGTTGTTTTTTAATGATTAAACTCAATACAAAGCTTATATAGGAGTAGTTAGACTCAAATGTGGTACTGACAACTGATCAGAGAGGAGTGGCATGAGTAGAGAAACTTTTTTTTTCCTGATTAAACTCAATTATAATAGCCCACAAACAATTGGCGGTTGAACTTGAAAGGGGTTCGCCGTGAAGCTTAGCTTAGGAAAATCCCGTATCGGAATGGAGGTGAATGTTAGGGACCATATAAGTGGGTTCTGGACTTTAACTGTTGAGGTGCCTGTTGGGTTAAAGTCTAAGAAGATAAAACTTTGAGGCCCCAAAGGTTGGGCAGAGTGAGCAATACCTTGGTAGTTAGGCCTGGACCATGACAAATAGTATTTCCTTTATATTTTACATTATTAGTGGAAGGGATTCATGAGTCCATGAGTGATGAAACAAATTTCTTTCTTCATCAAGTTCATGTCATTACACATTTTCACTCTTATACACAACCATCTCGTTCTACATCATTATAGTGATCCGTATCTAGTTCATTTTCAGTTCAGTGCTGTCCAGGTGATGCTTGCTTTCAGTTTTCCCTTGTAAAATCTCCAGTAAGCATCCTAAAATTTGTAGCTGTGGGCTCCAGACTTGTCGCAGGATTTGAAAGCGGCCAGGTAAGGTCAATCCAAGCAGTATTCTTTTGATCATTACTAATTGTAGTGGCAGATACTTTGGAAATCTATCAGATGTTCATGTTTGTGTTGTCCTGTCAGGTTGCCATGCTTGATATTTGTTCATCATCAGCCTTGTTCGTTACGGATTGTTTATCCAGCTCAAGTTCCGGAATCACTTCTGTGGCTGTGAATACATTAGCTGATGCTCGTGAAGACACTGTGGACCACTGTGAAGAGGGAACAACAAATGCACATCCGAAAGAGGTTATTTCAGTATTAACCAGAGATGCAGAAGTGGTTTTGCTCGATGGCTCCACCGGCAATAAAATTAGCTCTCAGGCAAAACACACAAAGGAAATGTCAACTGCTATATCTCTGTATATTTTAGGCAAGAATGACTTTTCATTTTTTTAATCAATTAATCTCTATGGAAACTCTTATGAAGAGAAAATTATAATTAGGTTCTTATTTAAATTCTTATCAGTGAAGAAAAAGATATTAGCTTCTTAAAAGCTTTTTTGTGGTATGTAGATGACATCACCTCTGTCGCTGAAAAGTTGCAAAAGCATTCTTCAACGCTAGACAGTGCTGTGCAGCCTGAAGATTTGAGACAGACATGTGTGGATTACCAAATTTTGCTTTGTTGTCAGAATGGCTTGCATTTGCTCTCTTTAAGTTCTATAATTCAGGTGCCTTTTATTTACCATCCACTACTGCAGTGTTTCCTGTTAATCTCCTAACTTCACTAGTTTGTAATAAGATTATGTAATTATAGGGCGGTGTCAACCCTATTCGTGAAGTTAAACTTGCTAAACCATGTTCTTGGACTTCCATTCTTAAGAATGATGCTGAAAAATATGGACTGGTTTTAGTATATCAGAGTGGAGCAGTTGAAATAAGGTAAAAAGATTTTATTTGTGTCTCTCTTTTTGTACTCTTCTCATGCATGCTTGAGCAGTGAGATGAACATCATTGGCTTACAGACGTTTTCTGACTGTATGCATTTTGGTGATGGATTTTATTTCTGGGATTACCGATTATTTTGAGATTCAATTTCATTGTTCGAGTATTTTGATGTATGCATGTGGAAAACATATGATTAATCTACATCAACTCTTGCCAGGTCCTTGCCGGATCTTAATGTCGTGGGAGAATCCTCACTAATGTCTATACTTCGATGGAATTCCAAGATAAACATGGATAAGACCATAAGTTCTCCTGGTAAAGGGATGATTTCACTGGTTGGTATTGACTTCACTCTTTTTCTCCCTTCCACGTAAAAAGATAGACTACTTGTTTGTACTCATGATACTGCTTGCTATTTTATATTAGGACCCATTTCATTGTCTAACATTTCATTAGTATACTGGGACCCTATGTTAGGTTGAAACCAATAGAACTGCTTATGATTGCTTCCCATGCCCACGTTCCAGATTATAGTTAGGACAGGACTACTTCTGACTCTCACCATAATGCTTCTACTCAGTTTGTGATGGTTGTAAATACTTTCCAGAAAATTATGACTGGCACGATAACTTGATACAATCTAAGGGGCTATTGATAGGCTTTTAAAGGCTCATTATTGACTTCACTCTTGATTGTGTTTCTTTTTAAAACACTAATATTTTGCTAATTGTTCTTTTAATTTGTAGGTGAATGGGTCTGAATTTGCTATTTTATCTCTGTTGGCCTTCGGAAATGATTTTAGGTTTGTCACTCATTTACATTCCATCTTGCATGTAATCCTGCAATCCTAAAATACTCAGCCCTGCTGCCCAGGGGAAGATCAAAAGAGTCTCCACACAAATTCATGAGCTTTCTGTTTATATTATGATGGGATAACAATGACCTATTTATAGGATTCCGGAAGCTTTACCCTCGCTTCATAATAAATCTCTCGGGGCTGCTGCAGATGATGCTGTCGGTACATCCCAACATCAAAAGAAGAAACAGGTTCCTACAGTGTGATATCAGGCTTCTATTCTTCGTCTTTTGCTAGACCTCTTATGGAAGGTAATTTTCTGCTTTTTCTAGAATGCTACCGCCGGTATTTTTGGTGGCATCATGAAGGGGTTGAAAGGGTTTAAAGGACAGCAGGCTGCTGATTACAGTAACGCTCGAGATTCTCTTGTTACTCATCTGGAAAACATATTCTCTAGATTTCCGTTCTCAGACCCTACAAATGTAATGGATGACCTTGGAAGCCTGGAACTGAAGTTAGGTAGTTTCCCTAGCCCTACTATGCGCATTCTTGAAAAAGGTTATGGTCCACTAGTACAGATTGATTCTTAACTGCCTGTGTTCGTTTGTTACAGATGATATTGAAATTGATGAACCTGTTCATGTTACTTCATCATCTCTCAGCAGTGATGATTTCAGAAAAGGTATTTTTTATTGCTACACAGTAAATAGAATCTTTCTTCCTTCGTATACCCTTAATGAATCTATTGGTTTACTCCACTTATCCAGAAAAGGAGACCGATAGAGACAGGTTATTGGAAGGTGGTACTAGTGATGCCAAGCCACGACAAAGAACTCGTGAAGAAATCATTGCTAAATATAGAAACAAGGGGGTAATATTATCCTACAAATATATCTCACAATGAGTAACTGTGTTTGGGCATTTGCATTTACTGACTTGCTCATTACTTGTAGGATGCTGCCTCTGCTGCAGCGGAGGCAAAAGATAAGCTTCTTGAGCGTCAGGAGAAACTCGAGGTATGTCTATTTAAAGCATGTTTTCTTAATCTTCATCCTGCATATTCAAATGCATGTTTTTGTTCTTCTGCTAGTATATTGCACAATGTAAGTAATAAATTTCTATTGTAATTTATCTTTTCATTTGCTTAATTTTCTATTTTGAAGCAAAGTGGTAGTTATTTCCATGAAATGACATTGAGTCAAAATTATGAGCCTAGACACCTATAGTACTTTGTGGCATTGTTAGATCACAACAATCTTCCTCTTAATTTTAATTGGATGGTTAGCTAGAAAGTAACTGTGTGTTGACTCAACCTCATGAAAGACTCCCCCCTTGCCACATGTAATTATTGTCATTATTTGATGGAAATGAATTGAATCAAGAACACCACTTATCTCCTGCATAATTTGTTTTCATCTTAAGCTCGGAGAAAGGCCATGATTTTTCTTTTTTGGATCATATAGTGGTTTTGAATTTAGCGACTGTACACTACTCTGAAAACAATGGCACCAGTGCCTCTTTGTCTCAGCATAGTTCAATATTTCGTTCACATTACAACTGCTCGGGGTGCATTTAGTTGTCGATAAAAACTTCCTTTGATGAAATCATAGTGTTGGGTTACCTTGAGTTTTAGAAATGTTTCTCCAAGATATTTTACAACAAAATGGGAAAATTGTGTCTGTTAACTTTCCCTCTACAAACATCTCACTGTTTTCCATGTCACTTGCTTCAATCAACACTTAGACATTGTTATCAACTTTAATACTCAAAATTATTACTACTAGAACACTATTGTCATATCCTTATATAAATCTTGTTCAGTTACACCATTTTTCACTTACTTTTATGCGTAGTCAAATTCTAAAAAAGATTTAGGAAATGAATTTTCAAGGTAGTACCCTTTTTTAGATAGGTGCCTTTAACCTTCTTCGGTCTTTTTCTAGTAACTTCTTTAGATTCCATTTTTACTCAGTTCTGAGATTGAAGTTCTGATATCCCTCCTACAAACTTTCCTGTTTTCTGTTACTATCTTTACCAGAGGCTCAGTAAAAACACTCAGGAGCTACAAAGCGGGGCTGAAAACTTTGCGGATCTCGCAGGTGAGCTTGTCAAGGCCATGGAGAAACGCAAGTGGTGGAACCTGTAATAAAAGGGCTAATAATTGTACATATTGAACGTATCTCTATGTTATTGCAGTGAACATGGAAAACAAAAGGCAAATTGTTAAGCGCGTAAAGCCTACAGAGAATTGTTGATTGTTCTGTAGTCGTGCAAGAGCATAAGTTATAGTTTGACTAATTTGTTTTTAGGTCACCACTAATCCACGAGTGACAAAAGCACCTACCATTTTGAAGAGAAACCAAAACAAAAAAAGGCCCGCTCACGCTTGCTGTTTTTTTTTTTTTGAGAAGGTAACAATTTGTATATTAATATAAAGACTTCACTGAAAATGTGAAGTCACCCATAATTACAGTGTTGAGTGTCCATACAAAACTACACACAAAAAAGGACACTATTCCTCCTAGTTCTTCTTACAATGAACCTAGGACATCTAAGATGGATTCATGATCCTCCAAAAGTTTTCCTTTACACCAAAAATAAAACAGAGCTACACACTTGTTGTTTCTTTTGCTTCGATTTTTTTGCTATCTTGCTGATATTATTATAGATTGCTACTGCTTTCTCTTTTTTCATTTTCCTTAAGTCGATGGTCTATTGGAAACATCATCTTTACCTTTTCAATGTGTGGTAAGGTATGCATACACAATATCCTCCTCAGATCCCACTTGTAAAATTATATTGGGTTTGTTGTTGTTGTTGTTGTTGTTGTTGTTGTTTTATTTTCCTTAAGTCGATGGTCTATTGGAAACATCATCTTTACCTTTTCAATGTGTGGTAAGGTATGCATACACAATATCCTCCTCAGATCCCACTTGTAAAATTATATTGGGTTTGTTGTTGTTGTTGTTGTTGTTGTTGAACAATTAAAGAAGAAAGAGACACTTCCATTATAGAATATATCACATGGTCTATAAATTGACCACACGCACGAAGCATGGACGGCACTTGGGCATAAATTACACGTGACTATCTCCTGAAGAATTTTGTTCTTGACTTGCTAATGTCACCTTTGGACCAACCTAATACTATAACAAATTTGCAGTTTTCAGGATTGAATCGTTCCAAATTGGAGTTCAAAAGAGTTCCAATTTTTTATTCATCCCGTCAATTCTCTTTTGCTGCATCTGTAATTTCCTTTCTTTCTTTCTTTCTTTTCAAAAAATGAAAAAGAAAATGTTGTTTCTTGTTTGTACCTTTTGTTTTTTCATCCTTTTAAGATTGAACAAGACTATGCTCTATTCATTCACGAATGCCTTTGCTACAATTGTATTACGTAGGAGGACCACCAAAATGGAGGACCCAAGGAGACCCATACCTTTTTTGTTTTTCTCCTTTGCATTTATGACAAGTTTATGGTGCATTTGGTATTGAGGAAGAAAATGTTTTTCCATCATTTGGTAGGAATAGGATATAAAAATCAAAAGGTTGATAAAAATGTCTAAGTATTGATTCAAGTTAGTAATTATAGAGTAGAGTTGAGGTATTTGCGAAGGAAAACGCCGAATTCAATTTTCTTCGTTTGTGAAAAAATATCTTTCTTAGAAAATTCAAGTACTCATTGTTTACCCTTAAAATTAGATAACAATTAAACTTATAATGTGGTTTTAAAAAAACGTGATTTCACCTAATACCAATTGATAAATGTAAAGATTAATAATAGAAATTGACAATAACATAAAGCAAACCAGTGTTTGAAGGGAATTCGGCCCTCGAGCTCGAATACCCTCAAGCTGATTGGTATAAGAACAGTTAAAAATATAAGCAAGCTGATGAAAAAGAGTATAAATTAAAGAGAAAGTGTTATATTGCTTTTATATCTCAGAATGTAAGTGCCTTACAAATGATTGATACTCCTCTTTATATAGTAGAGGAATCCTAATTATGATATAACTCTAATTACAGAAGGAAATCCCATGATTAGCTAGTTAATTGTCCTTGATTTGATCCGTTCCGAGATTTCTGCCATGATCTTCGACCAGTCACGGATATCTCGCCTTTCTGTTATTATGCTACCTTCGATCTTACTCGATATCTGTCTCATTCGGTTTCAATCACTACCGACCTCGATCTTGACAGGTACCTCAAATCTCGAACTCGGTACCTTGTCCTCGTGCCTCGATCCGATCTATTACGGGATCGATCTTCGATCCTTCACACTGGTCTCGATAAATCAGTAAAATCGGGTTGGCTCGATTTTAAGCGTATACAGATAGTCCCCTCGTTTTTTGGAATGTAATGACAAGAAACGAATTGAGCCTTCGATCCTAGACCTGTCATGACGTCATTCCCGTAACGTAAGCGGCAGATGTGACTGAAACGTCCCGTTAGTGCAGTTCCCTAGGCATTTAATGCATGCCAGTTGATGGTCGACACTAGTGGTTTCGAATCGTTGCCATAAAACCTATAAATAGGCCCTTTTCTCATTGATTCAAGTTTTATTTTCAATTTCTTCCAATCTCCAAAGCTTTTTACATCTTTTAAGTTTTTCCGTTCTGCATAATCTCCAGGTTGTTATCAACCTTCTCTCAAAACACCAAGTCTTATTCTCTTCTTCTTTCTTTAAAATCAAACCCAAAATGGTGAAAACATCCAAAACTGTGCCGCAAAAAGAAAAAGCTTCCTCGTCTAAGCCGGCTGGCGAAAAACCAGCGGCGGAGCCACTCCCTGAAGAATTCTTTCCTCCACCGTGTGTCCTTGACTCTGATTTCAAAGTTGAGAAGACCTCTTCGGTTCTAGGCCGATGTGAACCGATGTCAAGGTACATATACACAATCACCATTGGCCTTTTAAAGCAAGTTAAAAAGGACTGCAACTGGGTAGACAAGCACGTGGTGGTGCCCTCGCCCGAAGAGTCAATCACTACACATGTGGACGGATTTTTGAGTGTTTACACCTACTCTTTCACATTCGGTCCTCTAGATCTAATCATTGTGGACTTCTGCAAGACGTACGAGGTCACCCTCGGCCAGATTCATCCTTCGTTTTGGAGGATAGTGACATTGCTTCGATTTTTCGTTAGCAAAGTCGAGGGGCTTCCCTTCACCCTCGACCATCTCATTCGTTTGTAACTTTATCGAGGTGGGATAATAAAGCTTCAACGTCGGTCTTCGAAGGCGGTCTTCTTGAGCACGGATGAGGACACGGACCGAGGTTGGATGGGCCAATTTGTCCGAGTGAAGACCTCGGACCTGATCCCAGCCGAGAGCATGCCATTTCTAGAGAAATGGAATATGAAACGTCAGTGTAATTCCACCTTTTAACTTTTATTTATTATCTTCTCTTTTTTCATCCCTTCATACCAGTGTTTTACTTGGTGCAGTCGTTGCCTGGATGCTGGGTGTGATTCCCCATCTAGAGAACTGGGTCAGAAGCTTGGTATCGACGTTTAGACACGCTGAGCGCATATGGCACAAATTGTCGAAGGGTCGATGGGAGGCCAAAGCCATGGTAAGTTTTCGCATATCTCGATAACCTTGATCGTTGTCTGAATTTCTCCTCATACTTATTTTTCTTTTGCAGGTCTCGGGAAGGATGTGCTGATGAGGCCTCTATCTGGTGAGGAGGAGACTTCAACCCCGGTCCCAAAATCGGTGAAGGATAAGAAGAGGAAAAGGATCTCAACCTCCGAGGATCCAAAGCCCAAGAAAAATCCGGCTCGTAAGCCAAAGAAAGTCATCGTCGCCCTGCCTGTGGAGGTAGTTCAGCAGCTAAGAGAGGAAGAAGAAAATGAAGACGACAACTTCGAGATGGTGGCTCGAATAAAGAGGAACACCGAGGCCCCAAAGGCCTCTGAGTCGGTGAGGGTTGAAAGATTCCACCTCGAACCGAGGGGGTCTTGTAAGAGGACCCGGGCAAAGTCCATGAGTTGTTGGAGATTGAATATGTCTCCCGCCGAAATGAGCAGTTGGTGGGTATGTCCGAAGGGGCCGGATCCGAGGCCCTTCGAAATGAAGAGAACGCTCCAAGTGGCCCACTTGGGGCAATAGTAATTGGAGACTCTATGTTGCTTCCTTCATTCTCGGAAGGGGAAGTTCGGGAGGCTCAGGCCATGAAGACCCCTCAAGTAGAAGGTGCCCTCGGAGGGGAGGATTTTTTCCAAGGTTGTTTTGTCGGGGTCGACGATGTCGCTGGCTTGAATGACTTGGAAGCATCGACGAGGAGTTTGGGCAAATCTTCCTCGAGTTTCAGATTGACCAGCCAATTTTCGGCCCCCAGTGTTGATCCCGAGTGCAAATGGACTATCATTATTACGATCCCGGAGGATGCACGAGTTTTTTTCGCCCCCGTAGGGGTGTCCAGTTACCTTAAAGGTTTGGTCACCAAGGAATATCAAGCTCTGATGGGCGAGGTGGGAGCATCGTGTCTCTTTAATGAGGCCCAGCAAGCTTTGAATCGGGTAAGCCCTACCTTTCTTTGTTAACACCAGTCTTCGTACTTGTGTTTTTCTCTCCTTGCCTAATTATTTTCATTCTATTTGTGTAGGCCTCGGTAATTCACCATGAGGCTTTCTTTAAGTCTCAAAGAGAGTTGAGCCGATATGAGGTTGAAATTCAAGGGCTTACCGAGGAGAAAAATGCTCTCAGGCTTCTCGGTGAGCAAAAACAAAAAGAAATCGAAGGCCTCCGAGCTGAGCTGGCCGTGGCCCAGAAAGAACAAAGCAAACTGACTGAGCAGGTAAATAAAGTCTTAGACGCTTATCGCCTTGGTGTGGGAGTGATGGCTAATGATTCGATCTCACAGGTCTAGCGACTGCACGAAATGATCGTGCAACTCCGAGGAGAGGTAGATGAGGTGAAGGCGGAGACTACAGTGTGGAAGCAAAAGATGGACCACCTTGCCTCAGAGAAAGAGGCCGCTCGAGCTCAGTTATCCTCAATCGAAAGTCAACTCCAAGGCATGAAAGAGAATAACTTGGAACAAGTCAAGAAAATTGAGGAGCTACAGGATCGATTGGAGACAAAACATGCAATGGCGAAATCTGATGCTAAGACGACTAAGGCCGATGCTGAGGCGATCGTAGTTGTCTACCAATATGACGTTGACGTCGCTCAAGCTCGAGCAAAAGAAATTGTCGATGCTACTCAGACTCGAGCATACTGGGTTGTCGATCATGTCAAGTGCCAGTCTCGAAGAGAGACTCTTGAGGAGATTCACGCTCGCAGCTTTGACCTTGCTGTCGAGATCAATAATGCGAAAGAGCTTGAGGATGAAGCCAAAGTAATGCTCTCTTCTGATGATAATGATTCCGGGAGTAGAGAAGGCTCTAAGGATGAAGATGTTGCTGCTAGAGAAGGTTAAGTGTTTAGGATTTTTTGTAAATTCCAATCGGGCCATGTTTCCCTTGTAAATAACTTTTTGATATATAAAAGGTCTTTTCTTTCCCTTTCTGTTTCGTCTTTACTTTATTTTATTTATGCCTTATGAAATTGCATTCATAGGTTAGAGGTTCAAGCGATTTGGACCGAAACCGAACTAATGTCGAGTGAGTACTTGCTCGAACTCGAAGTAGTTTAACCTTTAGGTCCTAATTAAGGGAGGATGATCCCTCAAACTCAAAAATAACATGGCCCTTAGGCCTTTTGAATTATGTCGGTATAGCCTTGAAAGAATGGCTTTTTTCCCTTTTTGGCTCAAAAAAGGTAACCATATAGAAATTTATTATGCCTTAGCATGAAATAAGGTTGTTCGAGAGTTCGAACAATCCGGTACCCCTTAGGGTTTTCGAGAGTTGATGTTAGTGAAACCCTTTATAATTTTGCCGAGGGTAGCCCTTTTAACCAGTTTTGTGAAGATATTAGAAGGCCTGTTTCGTTACGGAATTCGGACGTCTCCGAACCGTGTTAGTTTGGCCATAGCCTTTAACTCGGGGTTTCACTCTTGGGCTTGTTCCCCGATTACACTTCAAACTTGTTCTCCCCGAGTGGGGTGGTCGTGCCCTATAAAAACGAGGGTTGCCTTTTTAAAGTCTTATGATCTCGAGATTTTAGTAGTTCGATTACATCGATTTTTCGGACTGCAGTCCCCGAGTACGGGGTAAGTTGTTTGAACTTCAGTTGTGATCGGCCCTTAAGCTTGTTTCCACAACAGACCAAAAGTATGAAATTGTAAAATAAAAACTTTCTCTAATGTATGAAATATTTGGGAAGGAAAAATACTTCTTTCAATAGATTATACATGCGTACATGTTTGCCTTTAGGGCTCGAGTAATGTACATGGGCACAGTTCTTTTGACCGTTTGGCCTTACAAAGTTCTACCTATCGAGATCCTGTGGACGCGAAGCATCTTCCTTGTAATAAAGTCGACATCTGAGGGTGATGCCCCCAATATTCGAGGTTAATTGTAATGAAGCCTCGGATACTGTTAAATTGCTCTAAGTTAGCACGAACGATGGTTGCCTCATTAAAAACCTTGCCGTAAAAACCCACTTGGGACAAAAACTGGTCTAAGGGAAAAAGAGTGCAACGCGTGCTTTCAGACCTAAGGACTTTGTGATGAAGAATCCTTTGATGTCTTCGATTGAACACATGCAATTGGTTAGTATAAAATGTAAATGAAAATGGAGAAGGTTGTACGTTAGCAGTAATATAGTTTGAGGAGTGATACGTTCCATTGTTTGGTAATTGCTCGCCGTCGTGCCAAGTTTGTAGGATCTCTTTCCGACGATATTAAGGACCTGATACTGTCCCTCCCAATTCGGGCCAAGTTTTCCTTTGTTTGGGTCTCGGGTATTGAAGGTGACCTTTCTGAGAACTAAGTTCCTGATCTTAAAGTGTCGAAGATTGGCTCTTCGGTTGTAATACCTTTTGATCCGCAGTTTCTGTGTGGACATTCAAACGAGGGAGGCTTCTCGTCTTTCATATAGCAATTCGAGGCTTGTACTCATAACCTCATGATTTGACTCTTATGTTGCATACCAAAACCTGAAGCTAGGTTCCCCCCACTTTGACCGGGATCAGAGCTTCGACACCGTAGACTAAAGAGAATAGTGTTGCCCCCATACTGGATTTTGACGTTGTTCGATATGCCCAAAGGACCTCGGGTAATATTTCTCTCCATTTTCCCTTAGCTTCGTTCAATCTTTTCTTTAGATTTTGTATGATGGTCTTGTTTGCCGATTTGGCCTGTCTGTTATCACTAGGATAAAATGGCGTTGACAGGATCCTTCTTATTTTGTGGTCTTCGAGAAATTTTGTTACTTTGCTGCCGACGAATTACTTTCCACTGTCGCATACGATCTCGGCAGACATCCCGAATCGGCATATGATATGGTCCCAGATGAAGTCTATGACTTCTTTTTCTCTGACTTTCTCGAAGGTCTGTGCTTCAACCCACTTAGAGAAATAGTCAGTCATAAACAAAATGAATTTAACTTTACCTGGTCCAATAGTAGAGGGCCGACAATATCCATCCCCCATTTCATGAAGGGCTATGGGGATAGGACTGAATGGAGTTGCTCTCTGGGCTGGTGGATCATCGACGCATACCTTTGACATTTGTCGCACTTTCGAAAAATTCTTTAGTGTCCTTCTCCAAATCGACCCAATAGTTCCCTACTCTAATGACTTTGTGAACCAATGACTCGACACCAGAATGATTTCTGCATGTGCCCTCGTGAATTTCCCGTAGAACGTAGTCGGTATCTCCTTGTCCCAAACATTTCGCTAATGATCCATCGAACGTACTCCTATGCAGTGTTCCATCCTCGGTCAATGTGAACAGTGCGGCCTTCGTGCGTAGAGTCCTCGATTCTTTAGGATCCGATGGAAGCTTCCCATTCTTTAGGTATTCGATGTACTTATTTCTCCAATCCCAGGTTAGACTTGTGGAGTATATTTCGGCGTGTCCTTCTTCGATTACTAACCTCAAAAGTTGTACGACAGTCTCCGCACTAAGTTCATTGTCTTCGATCGACGACCAAAAATTTGTAAGGGCATCGGCCTCGCTATTTTATCTCGAGGTACGTGTTGTAGGGTCCATTCTTTAAATCGATGTAGAGACACTTGTAGCTTATCCAAGTACCTCTGCATTCGATCTTATCGAACCTCGAAGGTTCTGTTGACTTGATTTACCACAAGTTGGGAGTCACACTTGGCCTCGATGACCTCCGCTCCCAAACTTTTAATTAGCTCGAGACCTTCAATCATGGCCTCATACTCAGCCTCATTGTTAGTTAATTTCAAATTTTTGATAGACTGTCTAATTATATTACCTGTGGGTGGCTTCAAAACGATGCCTAGTTGTACCCCTTCACGTTCGAAGCGTCGTCCGTGAAGAGGGTCCACACCCCCGATGATGTACCTGATTTTATAATAGTTCCTTTTCGACCTTGGGTACGAGGGCTGGTGTGAAGTCAGCCACGAAGTCTGCCAAGATTTGAGACTTGATGGCCGTTCAAGGTTGATACTCGATATCGTACCCGTTGATCTCGATGGCCCATTTGGCCAATCGACCCGAGAGTTCTGGCTTGTGCAAAATGTTGCGAAGGGGATAGGTGGTTACAACACAAATTGGGTGACATTGAAAATATGGTTTTAATTTCCTAGAGGCGCTTATTAAAGCAAGCGCTAATTTTTCTAAGTGTAGGTATCGGGTCTCGGCTTCACCTAGGGTTTGAGTAATATAGTAAACGGGAAATTTGCACCTTGCTCTTCTCCAACTAAGACCCCACTTACTGCTATCTTCGAGACCGCTAAGTATAAGTAAAGTTGCTCATCCACCTTCGGGGTGTGAAGCAATGGCAGGCTCAGGTATCGTTTGAGTTCCTCCAAGGCATGTTGACATTCCTGGGTCCATGCGAAATTGCTCTTCTTCTTAAGTAGTGAGAAGAACTGGTTGCTCCTATCTGAAAACCTTGAAATAAATCGACCTAGAGCGGCTATGCGCCCTGTTAACCTTTGTACAACCTTGACATTATCAACAACTGTGATGTCTTCGATTGCCTTGATTTTATCGGGGTTGATTTCGATCCCCCGATTTGATACCTTGAAGCTGAGGAACTTGCCTAAACTGACCCCGAACACACACTTCTCCAGGTTGAGCTTCATGTTGTACTTTCTCAGTATGTTGAAGGTCTCCTACAAATGTTTTAAATGGTCCTCTGCTCGCAGGGACTTGACTAGCATATCATTAATATAAACCTCCATTGATTTACCTATTTGTTCTTCGAACATTTGATTTACTAGGCGTTAATAAGTAGCACCATCATTTTTTAGTCCAAACGGCATTACGTTATTGCAATAGGTGCCGTATTTAGTGATGAACAAAGTCTTTTCCTGATCCTCCGGGTTCATTTATATTTGATTGTACCCGGAGTAAGCATCGATAAAACTAAGGATCTTATGGTCGGCCGTGGCATCGATCATGCGATCGATATTTGGCAAATGAAATGAATCTTTAGGGCATGCCTTGTTTAAATCCTTATAGTCTACGCACATTCTAAGTTTGTTTCCCTTTTTAGGGACTACAACTACGTTTGCTAACCATTCAGGATATTTTACCTCCCGAATGGATCCTATGTTGAGAAGTTTTGTTACCTCATCCTTGATGAATGCATGCTTAACCTCGGACTGGGGCCTTCTCTTTTGCTTTACCAGTCAAACTTTGGGTCCAACCTCAATCAATAGGTTGTGATCTCTGGTGGGATCCCTGTCATATCTAGGTCGGACCAAGCAAAACAATCCATGTTATTTAAAAGGAATTGAATGAGTTTTTTCCTAAGTTCGGGGGTTAACCCCGTGCCCAAGTATACCTTTCGATCGGGCAGATGCTTGATTAGTATGATTTGTTCCAACTCTTTGACCGTTGACTTTGTTGCATCAGAATCATCGGGGATTATGAAGGTTCGAGGTATCATATAATCATTATCCTCAAAAGTTTCCTGCTCCTCTGATCGGGCCGAGGCCGGCGACTGTGGTTGCTATTTGACTTCTTGATTTCCTTTCGACTCTGATCCCTTTGTTGATGAAAGCACCGATACCGATACTACTTCGTCGATTGCAAACATTTCTTTAGCGGTGGGTTGTTCACCATACACTGTTTTGATTCCTTCTGATGTCGAGAATTTCAAGACTTGATGAAGCGTCGAGGGCACTGCCCTCATGTTATGAATCCAAGGCCTCCCGAGCAGCGCGTTGTACCTCATGTCACCTTTAATCACATGGAACTTTGTTTCCTGGATAGTCCCGGCCACATTTACTGGAAAAATGATTTCCCCTTTAGTGGTTTCACTTGGCATGTTGAAGTCGTTAAGTACTCGAGTTGCGGGCACAATTTGACCTTGGAGATCGAGTTGTTCTACAACCCTTGATCGAATTATGTTTTCCGAACTACCCGGATCAATCAACACACGTTTAACTTGAATTTTATTCATAACGATAGATATTACCAGTGCGTCATTGTGAGGTTGTTCGATCCCTTCTGCATCCTCATTGCTGAAAGACAAGGTTTCTTCCAATAAGTAATCTCTAGTTCACTTTTCCCATGTGATAGTCACCTTGGTGCATTTAAATACTGGCCCTTGAGGAATATCGACCCTTCCAACGATCATATGATCACATGATGTGGCTCTTCCTGCTTGTTCTGCCTGTTCGAATCCCTGTTTTTGAAGCGATTCTTGGCACGATCACTTAAGAATTCTCGAAGGTGACCCTCGTTAAATAAACGAGCTACCTCCTCCATTAGCTGTCTGCAATCTTTAGTTTTGTATCCATGGGTACCATGGTATTTGCATATTTGATTAGGGTTCCTTTGAGCTGGATCGGTCTATAGGGGTCTGGTCCATCTAGTATCCTTAATTCATTCAATGGCTGACACAATACCCAATGCATCAATGCTAAAGTTGTATTCTGATAGTCGTGGTGGTTCTGTGGGCTCGACATGTTATCAAAGCCACTTTTACTCATGAGCCCTTGAGAGCTCTGTCCTCGATTAGTCCTTCAATCATTTTGAACGGGATTACATCTTCGGCCGCTATTTTTACGATCTGCATTGTATGGCTGGTACCGATCTCTGTTCGATCAGGGTTCTCTGTCGATGTCCCTTTGAATTAAGTCGACGTGCCTATTTGAGTAAACGGAACCTGAAGGGGTTCCCAATTGATCATCCTCAACCCCGATCATTGACTGGTATCAATTATGTACATCGGCCCAGGTCACAGCTGGATACTTAATTAAATTCTGCTTTAGTTGTCGTGATGCTATCGAACCTCGTTCGTTCAAACCTTGAGTGAAGGCTTGAACAACCCACTCATCTGTGACCAGGGGTAGGTCCATACGCTTCATCTGAAACCAAGATATGAATTCCCTTAGCATTTCATTGTCCTTTTGTCTCACTTTGAAGAGGCCGGACTTCCTAGTCGCAACCTTTATTGCTCCGGTATGAGCCTTTACCAACAAATCTGCAAGCATGACGAAGGAATCGATGGAATTGGGCGGCAAATTGTGGTACCATATCATCGCCCCTTTTGGATAAAGTCTCTCCATACTTTTTTAACAGAATGGATTCAATCTCATCGTTTTCTAAGTCATTCCCCTTAATTGTGCATGTATAAGAAGTAACATGCTCATTAGAGGTCAATGGTCCCATTGTATTTGAGAATTTCTAGAATGCGGAATTTTTTTGGGATGGGCTTTGGAGCCGCACTTGGAGGGAATGGCTTCTGCACGAACTTCTTTAAATCCAAACCCTTTAGAATCAGCAGTGTCCCCAACATTTGGTCAACCTGGGAGTTGTATGTTTCGCCCTTTTTATCATTTGCCTCGATTTTCTTTTCTCCCGATTCAATCCGTTTAGTGAGCTCCTCGAGCATCTTCATAATGGCAGGGTCAGTCCCGATTCATTAGCGTTCGATTTCTCCGGTACAAGTTCGGCTCTATGAACAACTTCTTGTGATGTTTCGAGCTCAATTTGGCTTGGTGCTCGATTCTGATTTTGGAGTTGCGCTATCGCAGCTTGTTGAGTCTGCATCATCTCGAATATCATTTTAAGACTAATTCTGCCTTCATCACCCCTCTATGCGTTCTGATTGGCTGCTCGAGCATCTCTATGGATGTTATTTTCAGGGTCGATGCCCAAATGCCCATTACTGGTAATGTGGGAGATGACATCGACTAGGTCTATGGCCGGCGGTCCGTCGGGGTTGACTGGAGGAACTCCATTTCCCGAGGCGGCAATGTTTTCGTTCTCGCCATAAAGACCATGGCTGTTGTCAATGTGAGTAGGTGCTACTTGAGAGTTTGACATGTTGATTCCTGAAATCAAATCTACTTACGAGAAAAAGCGTAAAGCAGTATGTGTTACGATAATTAATACCAGGTAATCACTATTATCCTTAGCCCCACGGTGGGCGCCAAACTGTTTACCCTTAAAATTGGATAACAATTAAACTTATAATTTTGTTTGAAAGACACGTGATTTTACCTAATACCAATTGATAAATGTAAAGATTAGTAATAGTAATTAACAATAAGATAAAGCAAACCAGTGTTTGAATGGAACTCGGCCCTCTAGCTTGGATACCCTCAAGTTGATTGGTATAAGAACAGTTAAAAATATAAGCAAGCTAATGAGCAAGAGTATAAATTAAAGAGAAAGTGTTATATTGGTTTTATATCTCAGAATGTAAGTGCCCTACAAATGATTGAGACTCCTCTTTATATAGTAAAGGAATCCTAATAATGGTATAACTCTAATTACGGAAGAAAATCTCATGATTAGCTAGTTAACCGTCCTTAATTTGATTTGTTCCGAGATTTTCGCCATGATCTCCGACCAGTCACGGATATCTCGCCTTTATGTTATTATGTTACCTTCGATCTTACTCGATGTCTGTCTCATTCGGTCTCAATCACTACCGGCCTCGATCTTGACAGGTACCTCGAATCTCGAACTCGGTACTTTGTCCTCATGCCTCGATCCGATCTATTACGGGATCGATCTCGATCCTTCACACTGGTCTCGATAAATCAGTAAAATTGGGTCGGCCCGATTTTAACCGTATACACTCATTTTCTTTAATTTCTGTTGTTATTTTTGTTTTAGAGAAGTCACTTTATCAACATAGTGCAAAATTCAGCATCATTTTCTCATGACACAATTAACCAGTTGTAGTGTATGCATTCTGTCTTACGAACATCAATTGCCGTCCATCAAAATTGGAATAAAATAAGTGAATGGGTGAGAGTGATTGCATAATTATCCCAATTTGCTTCCTTCTTAAGCTTCTTTTTTAGGCAAAATAGAACTTAGCCGACATGTCAGTTGGAAAATACTAATGGAATTAAGAATGAGATAAACGTTATCTACGGAATAGCTAAGCTCACCGTCCAAATGGGAAAAAATCAAACTCTCCAAACTCGACTTTCTTTAGGATGATCCAAAAAGTATTATCAACAAGCAGAGAAAAACCAAAACAATCCTTTTGGAGTTCCACCTTTTTATGTCAATATTCTTGGTCTAATCTTTTTTATTAACTTTTCAAAACTCTTCTATTTGTTTAACAATAGAACAAACGATAAACTAAAAGAAAAACCAGAAAGGGAGGTTAATAGTCTGTTTGGCCAAATTTCTAAAATTAATTTATTCTAAAAAGTGTGTTTTTTTAAAAGTGTTTTTCTCAAAAGTTTTTTTGGTGAAAAGCAATTTGTGTTTGGCTAATTAATTTGAAAAACACTTCTGAGCAGCAATTAGTGTTTGGCCAAACTATAAAAAATTCTTCTATGTTTATTTTTCTCAAAAGTGTTTCTGGAGAAAAACTAATTTTTTTCGCTTTTCCAAAATTGTTTTTGCTTTTACTCAAAGTACTTTTTTTCTTCTAAAAATTTACCAAACACTTTAACTTTAAAAAAAATTAATTTCGCTTTGGCGAAGCTTGGACAAACTGACTATTTTTCATAATTTCCAATGCCATTGCTTGATTTTCTGGGTGTGATTTTCAGATTTATTTTATTTATTGAAAAATCAAGTGGAAGAAATAGTTTCGACGAGGTAAATGATTGTGTCCACGACAATATTTGAAAAGTTACAGAGAAATGTGAACATCGAGAGAATTGTGGAGCACGGAAAAAGTACACCACTGTACAATCATGGTTATTGACCTGACGCGCTAAAACAATTGTCAATAATCCACTATCAATTCTATTGCCAATCATTTTTCATGTGGTCATAAGTAAGGGAAATGATACCGGAAAATAACGATGATAATAATTCAATAATATTATTTATAAGTATACATATGAATTGGCTTGACACTATTCTAAAAAATTACTTTAGCAATATGAAATGTTTTCCCAGAATTAAAGAAGCTCATCTCTATTTATTTAGAGGATACATGAATCAGCAAAATTAAATAATAAATCCATCAAGTTAGAATAAATCGGAGGGAAGAAATAATAACAACAGATAATGATTTGGCCAATAATGGGAATAATAATTATAGAAATGATTAGCTAAAGAAGAAAGCAATGATTAGCTAAGAAAGTGTAAAGAAGACCAATTTTTTGTTGATATCATACGGATGACAAGAAGACTATCTATAGAGGTACTTGGGATCTTCTTAAATTGCCAAATGTTTGATTGCATGAAAAATGATTGCCACTTATTTATGACTTAGCCATTTGGCTACATATCTTCATGCAAAATGCCACATGGTAGGTATTCATAGCCACTTGGCTTAGTAGAGCCATTTGTCACACAATCTTCTAAACCAATGCCACATGTAAAAGTCTTTTGACACATTACCAACAATTATCAACAATCCCCCACATCAAAAAACTTTTTTTGTTTAGGAATACGGAGTAGGAAAGAGTAAGACTTGCTGGATTTGCATGGTTTAAATGTAATATGTTTGGTGTCTTCTGGACTATGAACCAAACTTAGAACAATAAAATTTAACTCACAGAATTACTGGTGAAATATAATATTTCTATGAACCAATAATTCTTATTGTAAGTGGGACATTTTATCAATCACATTTTGACCCCTGGTAATTTTGTTGTTCAATGCGGTTTTGCGCCCAATAGGCATGCACGTGCCTGGTTATTCATGAGAGCTCCACTCTCATATAGATGAATTCATCAAGTGTATACTGCTTTTAAATACACCATCCATAAGGACTATGAATTTCATTAAGAGTTATAACTCAGCCTCTCAATTAGTAGCAGTCAAGCACTCTCTTTTGGTGCATCAGTACCAATATTGACTTGTTATTACCCATATGAACCTACTTTATGGGATCTCCAATCACATAGGTTGGGTTACCATCTCTATTGACAACATGTCGGCCTTAACCCCATCTCTTTTGAGGTTTGAAGAATTAATTTTCTTCCCACAGGTTTAGTCAGAGGATCGGCCAAATTTATCTCTAACTTCACATAGTCAATGAAAATTATTCCATCTCTCAACAGTTGTTTTATGACATCATATCTCAGTTTCATGTGTCTACTTTTACAATTATAAGATTTATTCTTTGCTATAGCTATTGCCGCTTGGCAATCACAGTATATAGATACAGGAGGCAATACGTCCTTTATTAAAGGGATATTAGCTAAGGGGTTTCTTAGCCACTCGGCCTCAGAACCAGCTAACTCCAGAGCTACAAACTCTGATTCCATAGTCGATCTAGCAATGATCGTCCGTTTAGCTGATTTCCACGATATTGCACCACCACCAAGGGTGAATACATAACTATTAGTGAATTTTATCTCATCTGAATCAGAGATCCAGTTTGCATCATTGTACCCCTCTAAAGTAGAAGGAAATCCACTATATAGGATACCATAATTCATGGTTCCTCTCAAATATTTCATTAGTCTAACTAATGCAGACCAATGCTCTCTATTGGGATATTGAGTATATATACTCAGTCTACACAATGCATAGGCTATATCAGGCCTTTTAAAATTCATTAAATGCATCAGACTCCCAATAATCTGAGCATATTTAGACTGAGCAACTGGGTCACCATTATTCTTTTTCAACTTAGAGTTAGCATCAAAAGGAGTGCTCACAGATGTGACATTAAAATATTCAAACTTCTTAAGAAGTCTCTTAACATAATGTTCTTGTGACAACATTATGTTATCTTCACTCCTTATAACTTTAACTCTCAATATCATATTTACTTCACCCAGATCTTTCATATCAAAATTAGCAGACATAAATAATTTTGTACTTTGCACAATATTTAAATTTGTACCAAATATAAGTATGTCATCAACGTACAAACACAGTATCACATTATCATTATCTACCACTTTAGTATAAACACATTTATCCACCTCAACTGAAGAAAAATCGTCTCTCAGTAAGACTTGTTCAAATTTCTCATACCACTGCTTAGGAGCTTTTTTAAGGCCATAAAGAGATTTAATTAATTTACAAACTTTATTTTCTTGTCCAGGAATGATACAGCCTTTAGGTTGAACCATATAAATCTCTTCTTCTAAATCACCATTTAGAAAAACAGTTTTCACATCCATTTTGTGGATAAAAAGCTTATGGATTGAAGCTAAGGCAATTAAAACTCGAATAGAAGAAATTCTAGTCACTGGTGCAAATATATCAAAATAATCTATATTTTGTTTTTGAGAAAATCCTTTTTCTACTAACCGAGCTTTATATTTATCTAAAGATCCATCAGGATTAAATTTCTTTTTGAAAATCCATTTACAACCAATAGGTTTTGTACCAGGAGGTAAGTCAGTTAAAATCCATGTATTATTTTTCATAATAGAATCAATTTCAACTTTTATTGCCTCTTTCCAATATTTAGTATCTGAAGAAGATATAGCTTCAAAATAATTTGATGGTTCATTATCGATATGAAAAGTCTGAAAATCATTTTCATAAGAAAAATATTCTTTCCTAGGCCTTTTGCTCCTTCTCAGTTCCTCATTAGAGGTAATTTCATTATTTGTTTCAACAGGTGTATGAGAAATTTTATCAGATACTGGATAAATATATTCAAAGAACTCAGCATTCTTTGTCTCAATTAAAGTATTGCAATCAAGCACATCACTTTTTAAAACAAGAAATCTATATGCAACACTATGTTCAGCATATCCAATTAGCATGCAATCAGCAGTTTTAGAACCTATTTTTCTCTTTTTAGGTTCAGGCAAAAGAACTTTAGCAAGGCACCACACACTTTTAAATATTTCAAATTAGGTATCCCTTCCACAATTCATAAGGAGTTTTTCATGTTCTTCTATGTGGTATTCTATTTTGTAAGTGACATGCAGATAAAATAGCTTCACCCCACAAATTATCAGGAGCATTAGAACTAACTAACATAGAGTTCATCATCTCTCTCAATGTTCTATTTTTTCTTTCAGCTACTCCATTTGACTCGGGTGAATAAGGCGGAGTTACTTCATGAATAATTCCATTATTTTCACAAAATTCATTTAAAGATAAATATTCTCCACCTCTATCTGATCTAATTCTCTTGATTTTTCTACTAAGTTGATTTTCAACCTCAGTTTTATAAGAAATAAAAGCATTAAATGCATCATCTTTATTTCTAAGCAAATACAACTTAGTATATCTAGAAAAATCATCAATAAAAGTAACATAATATCTTTTACCACCTCAAGTCATAGTCTGCTTTAAATCGCCTAAATCAGTGTAAATTAAAAATAACAATTTAGTTTCTCTATTTACAGAAAAACAAGTCTTTCTTGTACTTTTAGCTTCAGCACATATTTCACACTTATTAATATTACTTGAGTCTAAACCAGATATTAATCATAGCGACTGCATTTTCTTTATATATGCGACATTAACATGTCCTAGTCTAGCATGCTACAAAAGAATAGACTCAACCATATAAGCAGAAGAAGATGTATTTTTATTGTTAGTATCAGAAATATTAAGCACAAATAAACCATGTGGCCTTTTGCATGAAAATATATGGCCAGAAGGTTTGTAATGATGATTATTAATCATTAGCAATCATGAGAGAGCAAAGTATTTGTTGGCATGTTCGGATGATATAGGAAGTGGGTATTTATAGTTGTAGAATTGTGTAAGAAGATGACAAGTGTTCATCTACTTGTCAAAAACATTCCATGCAAAGAGACAAGTGTTATGTCTCCTCTACCACTTGTTTATGGCTTTGCCATTTGGCCATATATTTTCATGCAAAAGGCCACATGGTTATTTAGAATTTTTAAAATACTCCCACAATAAGTAACAAATGACATAAGTTCCTATTGAAGAAATTGAAATTGTAGTCTCAATTTCAGAGCATTCTAAAAATCATTTCCTAAGTTGTACATTAGTTGGCAAAGAGAGCTTCAAGCAAACCTAAAGAATATTTCAGGATGTTACTATTTGGTGTCAATTTAAGAATTAAGATTTGTAGAGTAGATGGACGAAGGTAATTTTAAAGAATAAATTCTACTGTGGGGATCCTGATTGTTGTTGCTCCCAAATGCACACGCAAGTATACGTGGTCGACAAGTAATATAATGATAAGTTGAGTGTGGAACCCACAGAGACTTGTATAAACTACTCACTAACTCACTAAATTTTTTATTTAATCCAGCTAAAATCAAAGTCCAATAATATGATTATACTATACTACTATTCTAAATAATAACGAAATTATCAAGCAACGAATTGATTGTTGTGTATTCAGTAGAGACAAGTATTCCAGGATTGTGATCGATTCACCATTTGTATTGTGTTCTAATTAACTCTCCCTTTCATATAATTCACTCATGGTTGTTAATTAATCGATAAATGCTCTCATAGCCTTCTCCCGAAGTACTACTCACCTATTCTCAATAGATTAACGCCTATATTCCTATGAAATCAATCTATTAAGAACGCATTAAGATTACGATATTTAATTAAGCACGATGACTAGGTATATTCCTATCCTAACCACAAATCCGCTCCCCCTAAGGGTTAAGATCGTGCTCTCTTCAATTCTTTTCTAATCTAAACTAGGCTTTCCCAAGCATATCATAGATAGTAAACAGAACCTAACTGCTGGCCAGACAATTAAGCAATTAAACACATAATTGAAGAAACAATCATATATTGGTGAATTATAATCAAGGTCAAGCTAATATCAAACAACAATATTCATGGCTAAATCACAACCCCAGAACAATGGGTGTTTAGCAACTCATGATATAATCAAACAATTGCATAAGTGTTGAATCAATTGGAAATAGTAGAAAAAGATGAAGAAAACTGAGAATTCTCCGCTTCCTCATGATCCAGTGTGTATTTTTCCTCCAAAGTGGTGTCCCCCCTTCAAAAATAGGTTTAGTCTTGCTTTTATACGTGTTGGGTAGGTCTAGGGCCGAAATAACCTTGTCCCGGGCGAAATTGGAGAAAATTCACGTCACTGGCACCCAGCCCGGCGCCCACCAGGGCGCTGCCCAATTTGCCAACACTATTTTCAGCGCCACAGGTGGTGCCAGGCGCTGCCTGTGGCGCCCAAATGGCATTTTTTCCGGTTTTGTTCATTTTAGCTCAAATCCTGCGCGTTTCGCCCCCAATTGCTCTCGAATTATTCCTACAAGTAAAAACACTTCAAATTAATATAAATTATAGCATTTAACATCCCAAATTCACGAAACAAGAGTAAAATATGAGGCGATATACATAGAAATATATATACTTTAAGCTAAACATCAACACCCCACACTTAGACTCTTTCTCATCCTCGAGCAATGGGACAATCTAATAAATCCCCAACTACGTACAAAGTTCAACCATAGAGGAGCACCTTAACTTTTAACCACACACTATACTTTTGACTACGATCAATACCGGCACACAAGCATGAACACGCAAAATTTCACATTCTTCCCGTTTAAGCATACCCAAGTATAATATTTCAATTCAATAAATTCCAACAACCTATTCGTCACCACCCAACCTCAAAAGTCGACTTGCAATCACTAAGCACCCTCAATTCATTCACTTACCCAACAAGAAAGTTTACAACATTACCAATCATTTATGAGATCATATGCCCTCACCAACAAATAAAAAAGTGAATATAGACTAGTCCACACATTCAAATATGCTTTTGAACATAATTTAAGGACATCACACAATTGAACCAAATTCACTCACTCTCACAAAGAGTTCATATGCATCCCGTGACCGTACCATAAGCTTGCCCGTAATGTATATCTCTACTAATTTAAGCTAGCCAAATCTAGGATCAATTAGGACTTTAAGGTTGTAATGTAGACTAAGGGACGAGTATGATACATTTAGAAATAGCGGCTAACCCTTCTAAGCACTTTAATACACTACATTTACAATTCAAGCACATATTCTCCTCAACCAAATCACTTGCCATATACAACATAACCCTCTTTTCAATTAAGCACTTCTCTATTTTCACTAGCACAAATCAATAAGAATTGGATGTGTTTATTTTTCTACATACTTTCACTATCATTTCTTTTTTCTTTTTTTTTCTTTAAATTTTTCTTTTTCTTTTTTTTCTTTTTCACACACTCCATACAATAAAGTTCATCGGTTAGTGACTTTTACTTTCAACTTTAGTGCACCAACGGGCCCTTCCATGGTTCCACTCAAAAGATGCTCCCCAATTTCTAACCTAACTTCTTTTAGCGACTAAGTGCCTTAGGAGGCAAAGGTTCAATCAATATCAAATTAAGAATAAAATGAGGGTATGGCTTGTAGTGTGGGTGCCAAAAGAAAGGTCTATAGGCTCAAAGAGGCTAGTAACGGAAAATTTTATTTTTATGTGACAAGCACATCCATGATCAAGCAAGAAAATGCCTACGTCATCTCCTAGATTAGCAAAACTTACAATTTCGCTTCAATTAACACACGGGGCAAGTTCTAGACTACACATGATAGCATAGAAAATCACGAATCCTCACACACATGTTGCACATGACTCAATCAAGACGGTTCTGTTCAACTCTCAAGTTAAACAAGTACAATTAAATGAGAAATTTAAGTACCATTGCACTATGTGGTATATAAGTCAAGCAACTGAGAAAAGGCGTCACAAAATAGACTATTTACTTTACTTAGGCTTCACAATTCAAACCAAATATACGGAAAAATAGAATGCATGTCATAGCCTTATGTGCCAGCATAACCCTGTCAATGAGTATCTTAGAACGAATCGGTTTCTTCCTAAATTACTCCTAAAAAGAAATTAAAGTGCCTGGTTCGAGCTACACCCTTGGAAAAGAACCGACGCCCAAAGAAAAACCAAGGGATACTACCTAACTATCCTAAAAAATGAAAAATCTTTTTGGTATTTTTAATCGGACTTTTTCCCTCAAGAAAATTGTCCAAAAGATCCATCGTCGGGAAAAATCTGAACTTTTTTTAATTTTTTTCAATTTTCGTTTTTTTAACCTATACTATGTCTACTACGAGTTCTAAAAGAAAAACTAAATAAAAAAATAGTTTTATACAATTACACTTCAAAAAGTAGTTTCCCCAGCCCACACTTATATTATGCATAGTCCTCGAAGCATGATCATAGAGAAATATTAAAATAAGGGTGAGAAATACTCCCTGAGGCCCTCTCAGGCCTAGCTCGGACATGATCCTCAATATTAAGGGTCGGGACGACCCCACACTTAGGCTCAAACATGCTCCTCAACTTCAACTTTGGGTACTCAGACTTCCCCTACTCTGCAAAATAAAAACAACACAAAACTTGGCACTAAAAAAATAATCAATAAATAAAAGATATATAGGTTGGGTTGCCTCCCAACAAGTGCCTTATTTATAGTCGTGACACGACTCTGCTACTCTGCTCAGGTTGGGCACTTTCTCTTCTTCTTTCTCCCATGAAGTTTAGCCTTTTTGCACGCTCTCGGAAGGTCTCCTCTTTCATCTCTCGCTCTTTTCTCAATCATCTTTACACGCTCAGTTGGAAACACCACCTCCTCTAACTCAATTGTCCCATCTGGATCACTATAATTCACATGCTGACTCTGCTCTATTCCCTTCAATTCGACCACAATAATCATGCACAGGTCCTCATAATGCTTAGGGAGCTTAAGTGCCTTGTACACATTAAAAGTGACCTCCTCATCGTCAACTCTCATTTTTAACTTCCCTGCCCTCACATTAATAATTGCTCCACCGGTAGCTAAGAATGGTCGCCCCAAAATAATGGGCACTTCCTCATCTGCCTCGTAATCAAGAACAATAAAATTAGCAGGAAGAATAAACTTTCCCACTCGAACTAACACATCCTCAATAATTCCTTCTGGCATGACTAGTGACCTATCTGCTAACTGTAAAGTGATTATAGTAAGTCTAAGCACCCCCAATTCGAGTTGCTTGAACAAAGAGGATGGCATCAAATTTATACTAGCCCCTAAATCACACAGGGCTCTACCAACTTCTTGTTTTCCAAGAGACAAAGGAATTGTGAAACTCCCAGGATCCTTCAACTTAGGAGGAAGTTTACTCTGAACTATGGCACTGCACTCTTCAGTAAGTGCAACTGTTTCGAACTCTGCATGTCTTCGTTTGTTTGCCACAATATCTCTGAGATACCTTGCATACTTAGGCACTTCCTGCAAAATTTCCACCAAAGGCAAATTCACACTCACTTGGCTCAAAATATCTAAGAATTTCTTGTACTTATCATCATCTTTTTGCTTCTGCAGTCTTTGCGGAAACGGAGGTGGTGGCCTAGTCTCAATTACTGGCTCGGGTCCTTTATCATCTTTCTCATTCCCCTCAACTGGCTTGAGAACTAATTCTCCTTCAGGATGAGTTGTATTCTTCTTTTTCTTTGAAGCTTCTTCTAATGCCCTTCCATTTCTCAAGGTAACCGCATTGACTTGAGCTTTAGGATTGGGCTCAGTATTACTAGGAAGAGCCCCTACTGGTCTGGTATTTTGGGCTCTGGCAAGTTGGCCACATGGTGCTCCAAATTTCTCAGTGATGCGGCTTGAGCCTGCTGATCAGCCATTATTTTCTGATTGAAAGTTTGTTGATCTGCTATTAATTTCTGATTAAGGGCTTGCTGGTCGGCCATCAATTTCTTCATCATCTCCTCAAGGCTAGCTTATTGTTCAGCCTGAGGTGGTCTGGATTGTTGTTGAGGTGCTTGAGGCCGGTATTGATTCTGATTGCCTTGATTTCCACCCTAAGAGAAGTTTGGGTGATTCCTCCAGTTGGGATTGTAGGTGTCCCCATACTGATTTGTTTGGCCTCGATTTGCATTACCCACAAAATATGCAGACTCTAGATTTGCTGGGCATAGATTGCTCATGTGACCCTCTCCACATACTTCACAATATATTTGAACTTGTTGCACTGGCTGGGCTTGTTGCTTGTTAATGATCATGGTCATCTGATTGACTTGGTTGGTCAGTGTAGAGACCTATGCTGACAATGCTGAGACAACATCTAATTCAAGAACCCCTGGTGATTTTTGTACCATGTTCCTACCTATCTCTCATTGCCAATCCGGATTGCTTTTGGAGAATTTGCTCAATAATGCATAAATTTCATCGAAACTTTTCTCCAATACTTGAGCTCCAGCTGTAACATCGACTACAATTTTTGTTTGGGGATGGAGCCCTTCTATGAAAGTGTGAGCTAACACTTCATTCATCTGATTGTGATGAGGACAGTCTCTGAGTAGCCCCTTGAACTTTTCCCAAGTTGAGTATAAAGATTCCCCTGCTTTCTGTTTGAAGGCAACTATCTCACTTCTGATCTTTGCAGTTTTGCCTGAAGGGAAGAACCTTGCCAGAAATTTTCTTGCCAAATAGTTCCATGATGTAATGGAATTAGCTGGTTCTGCCTTTAGCCATCGCTTAGCTTCGCCCAACAGAGAGAATGGAAAAAGTGTGAGCCTCACATAATCTGGAGTGACCCCGTTAGTGATATAAGTATCACTAATCTCCAAGAAGTTCAGAATATGCTGTTATGGATCCTCAT
Organism: Nicotiana tabacum; assembly: GCF_000715075.1. Lineage (NCBI taxonomy): Eukaryota > Viridiplantae > Streptophyta > Magnoliopsida > Solanales > Solanaceae > Nicotiana > Nicotiana tabacum. The sequence goes on from NW_027438258.1 coordinate 352,698, forward strand.
GTGGAAGACCCATAAACTGCCCGTTTGCATGAAGTAGTTGGATCATGCTCTGTTTCAGCTCAAAGTGCCCAGTGATTTTGGGCTTCACTACGCTGGAGGTAACATTAGCAATATTGGGCATTGCTACCTCCTGAACAACCATATGTTGCTCCTCTGCCATGTTCACTGGAAATTGAATGAGTGCTTGAATATTATTTGTATCCCTTGCTTCCCTCAACCTCCTGTGAAATATTTTCTCAGGTTCGGGGTCAAAGTCGTTGAGTCTGTCCTGGCTTCTGACCCTACGCATTCAATCAAAGTTTCTAAGATTAGAGCAACAATCAAGTAACGTTAGACTAGACGAAATAAACAATTAAAGCAAAAACTAGAAAGTAGTTTATATTCAAGTTCCTGACAACGGCGCCAAAAACTTGTTGCTCCCAAACGCACACGCAAGTATACGTGGTCGACAAGTAATATAATGATAAGTTGAGTGTCGAACCCACAGAGACTTGTATAAACTACTCACTAACTCACTAAAATTTTTATTTAATCTAGCTAAAATCAAAGTCCAATAATATGATTATACTATACTACTATTCTAAATAATAACGAAATTATCAAGCAACGAATTGATTGTTGTGTATTCAGTAGAGACAAGTATTCCAGGATTGTGATCGATTCACCATTTGTATTGTGTTCTAATTAACTCTCCTTTTCATATAATTCACTCATGGTTGCTAATTAATCGATAAATGCTCTCATAGCCTTCTCCCGAAGTACTACTCACCTATTCTCATTAGATTAACGTCTATATTCCTATGAAATCAATCTATTAAGAACGCATTAAGATTACGATATTTAATTAAGCACGATGACTAGGTATATCCCTATCCTAACCACAAATCCGCTCCCCCTAAGGGTTAAGATCATGCTCTCTTCAATTCTTCTCTAATCTAAACACGGGTTTCCCAAGCATAGCATAGATAGTAAATAGAACCTAAATGTTGGCCAGACAATTAAGCAATTAAACACAGAATTGAAGAAACAACCATATATTGGTGAATTATAATCAAGGTCAAGCTAATATCAAACAACAATATTCATGGCTAAATCACAACCCCAGAACAATGGGTGTTTAGCCACTCATGATGTAATCAAACAATTGCATAAGTGTTAAATCAATTGGAAATACTAGAAAAAGATGAAGAAAACTGAGAATTCTCCGCTTCCTCACGATCCCGTGTGTATTTTTCCTCCAAAGTGGCGTCCCCCTTCAAAAATAGGTTTAGTCTTGCTTTTATACGTGTTGGATAGGTCTAAGGCCGAAATAACCTTGTCCCGGGCGAAATTGGAGAAAATTCACATCACTGGCGCCCAGCCCGGCGCTGCCCAATTCGCCAACACTGTTTTCAGCGCCACAGGTGTCGCCAGGCGCTGCCTGTGGCGCCCAAATGGCATTTTTTCCGGTTTTGTTCGTTTTAGCTCAAATCTTGCGGGTTTCGCCCTCAATTGCTCTCGAATCATTCCTACAAGTAAAACACTTCAAATTAATATAAATTATAGCATTTAACATCCCAAATTCACGAAACAAGGGTAAAATATGAGGCGATATACATAGAAACATATATACTTTATTTGCCTATTTTTTACTCCCTCCGTTCCAGTTTATGTAAACCTATTTCCTTTTTGGTCCGTTCCAAAAAGAATGACCCCTTTCTAAATTTGGAAACAATTTAGCTTAAAGATCCAATTCTATCCTTAATGAGAAACTTTTATCGCCACACAAATACTCTGGATTCCTTTTTGACTTGTCTAGAACCACAAATTCAAAAAATCTTCATTTTTTCTTAAACTTTGTGCCCAGTCAAACATGTTTACATAAATTGGAACGGAGGGAGTACAATTTTTGGTGTACCAGCCAAAAATTACTAACATCACCGAAGATCAGAAGGGAGTTTGGGTAGCACTTTAATTTTTAGTTTATTTTTGTGTTATAAGTTAAAATCAGCCAAAAAGCCATATGTTAGTCACACTTATAATGCTTATGGCTTCAACTTATGAACACATTTGAATTGACTAAGATTATACTATTTTGAATAAATTTGCAATAAAAAATCTGCCGAAAATTAAATCATTTTTATTACAAACATTTTAAGGTATTTTAATAAAAAAAAATATTTATCAGCACATTTTTTCATATACATTAGTTACTTATTGGAGTATTTTTTTTTTACACTTTTATCCAAATACATGATCGCTTATCTATAACATCAATATTAACACATAAAAGTGCTCTTCACCCTTGGTATTTATGAGCTATTCTCAATTTCCTTAACCCAACGGCTCTAATAATGTGTTGGTTCGCTTGTGTATAAGATATCTAATACTCTCTTTGTTCCAATTTATTTGGTAATATTTCTTTTATTCGTTCTAAAAAGAAGGGTAGCTTTTTTAATTTGAAAAAAATTAACTTAAACTTTTTATTTTAACTTTAATGAAAAAATTTTATAATTACACAATTATATTATGACTTTTTTTAGACCACAGTTCAAAAATCTTCCCTTATTTCTTAAATTTCTTTGCCACATAAGTATATCAAAAGTTATTATTCTAGAAAAGTATATATTCTTCTCGATGAAGAAATGAAAAGTAACTTCCGCTAAAACCTGAAAAATTCATTTGAACAGGCCAAACAAAAGCCTAATTTAGATGGTTTTTAGTTTAAGCTCAAAAGAGAGTTTTAATTACTGTAAACCTTGTAATGGTGAATTGTGAACTTAAATAAAAACAAAAAATAATAACCGACCACAATAACGCTTGGGGCAGAGATAATTGGAGACTAAAAATAATTGCGAAACAGTTTAAACCGACCACTTTACTCTAGGACTAGACTAGATGGTCAGAGATACGACTTTAAAAACGAAAACATTCTTTTATTAGTACAAAAAATATCATTTTATTTGGGTCAATTCCAAGCGTTATATGATCAATAGTATATAAACAGTCGACCTCTATTGTTGCATCATCGGACAACATTCTTTTTTATTTTCCATCCGGCGTTCGGTATTCGTATTTGGAACCCGACTATATTCAAATTCGCGCCGCGTAGAATCCTATTCGGAAAGAAAAGCTTCCTACCAAATTTTTTTCATACCCAGGGCTCGAACCCGAAACCTCTAATTAAGAGTAGAGCAAGAAAAATTTTATTTTGTGTCTCATACAACTAACACTAGTTGTATGAGACTGTTTTTTGTCTCACAATTTTGTGGACCCAAAAGTATAAGATTGGGGTCCAGAAATTTATGAGATAAAAATAAGCCTCATATAACTAATGTCAGTTGTGTGAGGCACAAAATAAAATTTCTCATAGAACAACTTCATCCGTCGTACCACACATCCTTTGGTGGTATTATCGGGCAACATTCATCATACCATATACCGTATCCCCACCTAAAAAAACCGACCAATGTTTTTTAATCAGTATCTAGTATCTGGTGTTAGTAAAAGAATTTTCTTTAGACCGCCAGTAACAGAAAATTAAAAGAAAGTACTTGTATATAATTTATTAGTAATTGACGAGTAAGATGACTTTTTTTTCGCAACTGTCAATTATTCACGCCGAGCAGAAATTTGTTCCTTAGACTGGATTTTTGTATGGAGAAAGAAACTTGCTTTGGATTAATAAGGGGCGGCCAAATGTCATTTAGTTGGAGGGATTAAGAAAGATAATTTTAACATAAATTTTGCATAAAATAGTAGTATAATATTTAGTTGAATAAATTATGAATCACAATATTTGTATAACTAATGTTGCGTTTGATTAGCCATACAAAAAAACATATATTTGTAATTAATGCTACGATTTATTGGCGCTTGACTATATTGGAGAATACTTATATTAATGGGAAATTTTCGTTCCTATACCATATAGAAACTATATTACCAAATATGTTCATAGTTTGCATATTATTCGCTATGCTAATAGTATTTTTACAAAATATAGACAATTCATTAAATAATGAATCATTGTAGCGGTAGGCTTCCTTATTTAGGTGCGTTAATATTGGGAAATTAAATATTAAGAGGACTTACTTCCGTAGGCATTCATCATAAAACCCATAAACCCGAGTAATCTGGCGACTCTCATGATACAGAGATTCTCTTTCTAAAAATATTTCAACATTAAAAAGCAAATGAAGGAGAAGTTTTCATAATCTCTTTCATGTTCTCCAAAAACTAGGTAACTTAAAAATGGATGAACAATAGTTGAAACCAAATCAATTTCCTAAAGGTGGACTTCGATTTCTTTTGATGGCATTTGTTTCAGAAATACTTTCTGACTAGAGCACGAAATGCTCCGTTCTGCACAGAGGCTGATTTATAGATTCAACTGAGTCCATTACTATACATACATATGCGTGATTTATAACGCAAATCACGCATTAAAAATTATCGGCTGTTTCGTTTCAAAATTTAGCGACTCTGTTTTTGCGATACACTATGTTTCATCATTTTTTCTGATTTTACAAATCAAAAACGACTAAATCTTCTACAATTCTTATGCAACAAACACAATTATGTCCAAAATCCCAATTATGCTATAACTGAATGAGAATTGGGATAACTATGGGAGATTTAGAAAATTTTGAATTTGGGTTTTCAAAATCATTATTTGCTTGGATTGGGTGTTGTTGCAAATAATTGAGAATATGGTTTGGAGTTTTTATCTCAATTTTGAGGGTTTTGGTGAAGATTAGACTTGGTTTTGGCTGAATTTCAGATTGAAACTCAAAGAAGAAGATGAAGAAGAAGAAGAAGACATGACATGACATACATTATATTGCAGAATTGTAGAAAATTTATAGAAAAATATATTTTGTTGTTTATTTATTTTTCTTTTATTCATTTAACTATTGTATGAAAGTTGAAAAAACAAAAACTTAGGATCATATCCGCTATGTATAACTGTTCGAGATTTCAATATGGAATTGAGTATCACCAATGAGAACACAGTTGCATTTTTGTGTTGTTACATTTTATATCAAATTCTGGTTGTATATAAATGTCCTATTCTGGTTGTATATAAATGTCCTACACTTTATCTACATTTTATCTACAAATGAACTATATGTCAGAGTAAATAAATATATCAATATGGATTTTCACAATATCTACAAAATTTCTACATTTATTCTACAATAAAACTACATATCATTTGAAAAATTAATATGAAAATATAGAATTTCAATGTTTCTACAAATTATCTACAAAATTTCTACAGAATTTATCTTTATTTTCATGCATGTTCGTTTGGAACACTAAAGTTACTTGATATGCCAACATCTCCCGTTATAGAGGAATACAAGCTTTCTACAATTTTTTACAACTTTCACACATTATTTTCACCCAGTTAAATACAACTACAATAACATAAAACTTACATACAAATTTTATACAATATGTCTTTTGTATATTTTGTATCTGATTTATACATAGTAAAAACAAATTTCATACAACTAATTATATATTATACAAATTATCTACAAATTATCTATAATTTTCGTACATTATTTCTACTAAGTTATATACAGCTACAATATAATACTACTTAAATACAATTTTCATACAATGTTGTTCAACTTTCATACAATAGTTAAATGAATAAAAATAAAATAAACAACAGAATACAATTTTTTCTACAATTGTTTTACAATTTCTGCAATATAATGTATGTCATGTCTTCTTCTTCTTCTTCGAGTTTCAATCTGAAATTCAGCCAAACCAAGTCTAATCTTCACCAAAACCCCTCAAAATTGAGATATAAACTACAAATCATATTCCCAAATATTTGCAACAACACCCAATCCAAACAAATAATAATTTTTGAAAACCCAAATTCGAATTCAAAGCTTCAAATCTTTTTAATGGCTGTCAATGGTGGAATTGCTACTATCTTTTTCTTTCCTCTTATATTACTGAAATTTGGGATTGAGAGATAGAGAGAGACGTAGAGAGAATTCTCAATTCTTTGCAACAACATCCAATCCAAACAAACAATGTCTTTTGAAAATCCAAATTCGAATTCAAAGCTTCAAAGCTTTTTAATGGTTATCAATGGTGGAGGGTTTACAGATTTTCGCTGGTTTTAGAAGAGGAAATCGTGGGTGATTGAAGAGAAAATTGTGGGGATTTGGAGAGAGAAACTTGGGGGAGTGGGAATATACGGTTGAGTAAAATTAGGAGAATAATTAATACCATTAAAATCCTAAAATGGTACATAAATGGTAATCCTATATAGAAAATAATTACATTAAAGATTAAGCATGAAGGGTAATATAATTTACTATATAGCATAGGAATATAAAAATTCCTATATATTAATTTACAGGAGAATCTGAATAGCATTAGTTTATGCGAGATAAAATGCAAAATGATTACATGTATCATCAGTACGTAAATAAAAATATGCAAATACAAAATAGTCTTTATAGTAATTAAATTTTATATAACGTTTTCTTATTACTATTTAGCCAAATTGTTACACTATTATTTTATATATAGTTACAGTTGTTTGAGCAAATTATTGCTAAACCAATTAATAGTAAGTTAATAGGGTGAATCTCAATTGAACTTAATAAATCCTAGACCAAACAAAACAAGACTATTGTACAACGGGCAGAGCTTAGAAGCATTAAATAGTAAACTGTGAAATATCATAAATGTATAATAAATACAAGAAATGATAAGGGTTATAGTGTAAAGGGATTATCACCCAATGATTGTATGATTGGGTGTTCTTTCTCTGATGACGTGAAAAAGTGAGCAGTCGATATGAATGTTGAATCTTGAGATTTATGGATGAAGGTTGAACAACATGTGCTTGAATAAAGTGAATAAGACAACTCTTTCGTATATTCTTCTCTCAACTTTACAATATGTCTCAGTTCTCAAAAAGGCAGATCCCCCCTTTGTTCACTATCTCCTGCTATTTATAAGGGACAGTCCCCAAAAAAACCTAAAAAGTACAACATAAAGAATATCCAAAGGAATATTCTTCCTGTCTCTTTTTTAGTTTAAGTTACCATTATTATCCTATCTCAGATGTCTGCTTCTAGCCGTCGGCCTTCGTTTGGACGACCATCAGTCGTTGTGTCATGGTTGACCCCTTTCTATATCTTGTTTATCCGTTACTGTGGTTATAAAATTTGGACCTATACAGTTAGTCTCTCCCCTTGTTGAGGTCGTAGCCCTGCACGCCCTCGAGAAGCGGACATCATTCGTTTACATTGTGGGAGAATTTGGCTATTAAATCACGTCGGGTTGACTAAGATCGAGAGAACGACACAACCTGCAGATTCTTGATTGATGTGGTTATCAAGTGACGTCACTACCATGCGCGTCATCATTACGCATCTTCCCGAGACAACGTCTGAGTGCTTGTTGCTTTAGTTTTAGCGCCATTGACGGTCTTTTACTTCGATTCTCGCGCCACCTAGCCCTATAAATAGGTGAGGGTTTTGTTTTTTCAGAAATTTTTCACCATTTCCTTCCTTCTGCATACATTATTCTCCTTTGATCATCTTTCTTAGCTCCATTTCTGTGATTCTGCTTCCCATCTTCTCGTTCAGTCATCGTCTCTCCCTTCAAGTTTACTAGCACACCCTCTGTTATCGAGATGTTCTGAACCTTTCGTGCATACGATGAGGTTTCCGATGCCACCCCGTTGTTAGTGGCCCCTCCTTCCGGTGGCGAGGATATCGCGGCTGAGGAGGGTGATAGTTTCCCTACTATAGAAGAGATACTTCCCATAAACCTTTTTGTCCAGGAACGATTTCCACAAGGAATCTGCTCCCTCTCCCATTCCGGTGATCTTTGAAATGGGGCCATCTCAGATAGATGAACTCCAATCTACATACCATATTCCTTCTCACGTCGAGATGGTTCCGGCTGGGGGGAGGGGACATCGTGGAGGTCCACAAACCTGGATATTGTGCTTTTTATGTGTATCCTTTCGTAATTGGTCATACCCTCCCTCTTCTTCCGCTGACGGAGGAGTTCTGTCGGTTTTACGAAGTCTGCCCGGCACAGCTGTCTCCGTACTTGTATAAAATCTTTCTGATGCTCACGAAGTATGCAGAGTTGGCTGGGTATGAGTTTGACATCCACCACCTTTTACATTTATTTTCCCCGAGCTTTCATAGGGGTACCATGATACATCTTCGACAGCGCAGGACCAGGGGGTTGGTGGTTGGAACGGACGACAGGGCAAGCCGAAAGTTTTAGCACAAGTATTTTTTCATTAAAATGGAGCACTTGGTGTCGGACCCTGCTGGATTTCTAGAGCAGTGGAATCATAGTATCGATTTGTACACTTGTTATCTACTTTCGTTCTTTCTGATTTTTATTCACCTGTGATTTTTCTGCGCAGCTGAGAGACGTGCACCTTTTCCCGTCATCGGCATTGAGGATTGGGTAGCTCGCGTGCTACCTCACATGGTGGGGATTCGAGATTGGGCCGCTTTCCTCAAATGCTTTGGACCGAAGGTTCCGTATGGTAAGTGTTACTTTTGCTCCGACCTTCGGTTGTTTGTTGTTGTTTATTGATACGACCTTTTTGTGGTGACAGGCCGACGGATTTCCAAAAAGTAGGCTCCAGTGCCGGCATTTTTCCAGGCCATTGCATCAGTGGGGATGCAATTTGCTTTACCCGAGTCCGTCCGCGGAGGTCGTACTCAGACTTTACCAACAAGGGATCCTCCTCGGGATGTTGCTGTACGGGACGAGATCTCTTCCTGACCTACCTACCACCTCGTAGATGAGTCTTCCAATGGAGATGAATCGCCGTCGAGAAAGAGGAGGAGGGTGGAGCTTGGGAAGGCCGTCGCCACCGATGTTAAAAAGAGAAAAATCGTTGCTTCGAGAATGACATCTTCACCTAGGTCAGGTACAAGGGCCGTTTTTATGGCGGACACCATTTTGGCGAGGAGGTCCCCTAGGGACGAAGAGGCATGTCAAGGCGGGGGACCTGTACGATCTGCTGAAGGTGGCGCGTCATCTGCTGCCGAAGGGGATGGAGCGGTGCTTGCGGAGGACGATGGTTCAGGCTCGGACATCGATCCTGAAGATATGCGAGCCTTCTTGGAGAGACATACCCGCATGGAAGTGAGGACGCAGGGTCCTAACCGACACACAGTCATTCCCGTGGATTACGACCTTTTGGCAAACTCCGAGTAGGGAGTGTCGGTATTTGCCCCTTTGTGCGCTACTTTCGAGAACACGACGCTTCAGGCGATGAGTGACACGGAGCTATCGTGGAGTATTTCCGGCATGGCTTTGCGGGTAAGCATTTTCTTTTTTTTGTTTTGTTTTTGGATTTGTTTTGTATGCGTAAACTACTTAAGCTGACTTTCTTTCCTCTACATATTACACTCTCATCATGGAGATTGAGCGCGATCGGAGGGATGAACGAAGGATGACCGTTTTGGGGAAGGTGGCCTCTAAGTACAAAGAGTACCGCACCAAGCACCATGCATTGGACGATGTCTTCACTCAAGATAGCAATTTTCAGCTATTTCGTGATGAGCTTAAGCAGAAGGAGGAAGAGTTGGCGCAGAAGGTTGAAGAGATGAAAGAGCAGGATGAAGGCCATTGGCCGATGTAGTGAACTTGAGGCAGCTCTTAAGGCCAAGGAGGATGAGTTTGAGGTGAGAAAAAGGGTGATGGCCGAGAACACCAACCTTCAGGCGCGGGTGGCCACCTTGACTGCTGAGCTTGGTCAAAGAGAGGCGGAGGTTGTCGATCTGAGGGGTGAATTGAGCATTAAGGCTGATGAATTGGCTCGTGCTGAAAAGGGTAGGGTGACTGCCGTATCTGAGGTAGAGGCTCTGAAAGACACCCTTCGTGTTTATAGGTCTGAGCGGGACAATGAGATGGAGACATTGGTGCTCAAGGTAGCGAGGTTAGAGGAATGGATCCAAGATCTGGAGGCGGAGTTGTCCGTGTTGAACGAACAGGTTGTTGCTTTGAAGGAGAAGGAGGTGAAACGACAATCACAACCCTCCACATCTCATACCTCTATTGATCCCGTCGTGCTGCGGGAGTTGTATGAGATCTAGGTCCATGCCGAGGCTCAGCTTGACATGTACAAGTCCCTGTAAGCTAATGGGAAGGTTTTCGAGGCAGAACTCGAAGGTGTTCGTGTTAAAGCACGTGCAGCCCGTGAAGCCTGCGGTTATGATCCTGGTACGCCTGGTGGGGATGATGTCGATGATGATGATGCGGACAGGCTTGCCTCCGATTCTTGGTATAACGAGTAGTATGCCGCGGGGGATGATGCAGCGAAGGGCTATTGTATTTATTTTGTTTGGCTTTGTTATTTTTGTGAGGGCGCCCGAGTCCTTTGTAAAAGGTTTTTGTAATACAACAGTTGTAATAGAATGATTATCTTTTTACTGTGCACTTCCGAATTGTTATTTATTTGTTGTGTTCACCGGCTTTTCCGCCGCTTGTGTATAACATTTTGGCGTAGTCGATTGTAGATTTTTGTAACTCGAGGGAGGTCAATTGTTAAATGATTTGAGCGAGGTCGAATGTTAAGTAATTCGAGTGAGGTTGAATGTTAAGTAATTCGAGCGAGGTCGAATGTTAAGTGATTCGAGCGAGGTCGAATGTTAAGTGATTCGAGCGAGGTCGAATATTAAGTGATTCGAGCGAGGTCGAATATTAAGTAATTCGAGCGAGGTCAAGTGTTAAGAGATTCGAGCAAGGTCGAATGTTAAGTAATTCTAATGTTAAGTGATTCGAGTTAAGGTCGAAATGTTAACTCATTGTAATTCGAGCGAAGTCGAATGTTTTCTTTTGGCGATGGCCTTTGGTCATAGGGGTGTTATTTCAAGTTAAGGTTGAAATGTTAACCCGTTGTAATTCGAACGAGGTCGAATGTTTACTTTTGGCGATGGCCTTTGGCCATAGGGGTGTTATTTCAAGGTAAGATCGAAATGTTAACCCGTTGTAATTCGAGCGAGGTCAAATGTTTACTTTTGGCGAAGGCCTTTGGCCGTAGGGGTGTTATTTCGAGTTAAGGTCGAAATTTTAACCTATTGTAATTTGAGCAAGGTCGAATGTTTGATGCAAAAAAATGATGGAGAGTACAATGTTGCTTTATTTCACTTCGTTGGAGAATATCTTGGTGGAGTACAAAATGCTGCTTTATTTCATTCACTGGAGTACTATACATGTCTGTTTCATACATATATTGAAGAAGTTTCCATGTATCTAGTCCCTTCATCGTTCGGCCTGGAGAGGTTATCGGCAGGCGAGGTGATGAATTATACTTTGAACTTCAAAACGTTCCCCTCGTCGCCTCGTAAAAACCTCCCCGAGAAAACCCAATTGGGACAAAACCTGGGTGAGGGAAAAAGAGTACGACTTAAGGGGAGTCCTTTTTCAGAAGTTGAAGTATTTGAGGTGGGCGACATTCCAGTTGTTTTGTAGTAGTTTTCCTTCCATTGTTTCTAGTTGAAATGCTCCTTTTATTGCTGCCGTTGTGATTTTGTATGGCTCGTCCCAATTGGTTCCAGTTTGCCTTTTTGGGGTCTTTGGTCGCTTGTGTTTTGGCCTTGAGAACATAGTCTCCGACTTTGAGTGGTCGTATTTTGGCCTTCTTGTTGTAGTACATTTTCGCTTGTTCTTTTTGGGTTACCATCCTTACATATGCCATGTCTCTTCGTTCTTCTGCCTCGTCGAGGTCTTGTTTTCTGTTCTCGTCATTGTTTGGTCCGCTTTCATTGGAGTATCTCAGGCTAGGGTTTCCGGCCTCGACAAGTATCATGGCATCAGTCCCGTAGACTAATGAATATGGCGTTTCGCCTGTGCTCATTTTTGGCGTGGTGCGGTAGGCCATAATACCTCTGGTAACAACTCCGGCCATAGCCCTTTGGCGTCCTCAAGTTTTTTCTTTAAGATATTCAATATTGTTTTGTTGGAGGATTCGGCTTGACCGTTGCTAGCAGGATAATATGGCATGGAGAGAATTGCTTGATGCACCATTTTTCGAAGAACTCGGTCGTCTTTTTCCCGGTGAACTGGGGCCCGTTATCATAGTTGATATCTTTGGGGATGCCGAAGCGACATATGATGATTTTCCATATGAATGTGATGACTTCCTGTTCGCGTATTTGGGTGAACACACCTGCTTCCACCCATTTGGAAAAGTAGTCAGTTAAAACTAAAAGGAAACGTGTCTTACCTCGCCCTGCTGGGAGGGGTCCGACGATGTCCATTCCCCATTTGATGAACGGCCATGGCGAATTGACAAAGTAGAGGATCTCTCCCGCTTGATATATCATAAGCGCGTACTTTTGGCACAGCTCGCATCTCTTGACATAATCTGCGGCTTCCTTTTTCATAGTGGGCCAGTAATACCCTGCCCGAATGAGGCATCTGACGAGGGCTCTGTTGCCTGTATGGGCACCACAGTGACCCTCATGTACTTCTTTAAGCACGCGCCTTGTTTGACTCGGCCCTAGGCATTTTGCCAAGGGCCCCCTGAACGTTCTCTTGTACAGATCGTGATTTATGAGGTTGTACTAGGCCGCCTGCATTCGAACCTTTTTGGCTTCCTTTTTGTCTTGTGGGAGTGTTCCCTCCTACAAATATGTCACGATGCGGTTGCGCCAGTCCCAAGTCAAATTTATGGAATGCACCTCGAGTTGGTCTATTGACGTGTGGAGAAGAGTGACCACGTTTTCTTTAGTGATATTTTTGGTGGCGGCTGTTAGTTTGGCGAGGCCATCCACCTCGATGTTTTGAGCTCGAGGTATTTTGTCGAGTCGGCATTCACCGAATTCTGGCAGTAGTTTTTGAATTTCTGCATGGTACTTTTGTAGCCTTTGCTCTTTGATTTGGAAAGTCCCTATAACTTGTTTGACGACGATTTGTGAGTCGCATCTGAGGACGACCCGTCGTGCTCTATATTTGAGAGCTAGCTTTAACCCTGCAATAATGGCCTCATACTCGGCCTCATTGTTAGTCATATCGGGGCACCGTTTGGATTGGCGAATAACTTCCCCTATTAGGACCTCGAATACAAGTCCTAGTACAGACCTTGACGCGTTGGATGCGCCGTCGGTGTAAAGGACCCAGAGGTCGGGTTGCCCAGAGAAAGTATGAGAAGCTTCCTGCTCGACCTCGGGCATTATTTTGGCACTGAAATCGACGATGAAGTCGGTGAGTACCTGCGATTTTATTGCCATTTGCATCTGATAAGTTATATCATGCTCACTCAGTTATATGGCCCACTTGACCAATCTTCCCGACAATTCAGGTTTATGTAGGATGCTCCGTAGGAGGAAAGTCGTCACTATCGATATGGGGTGGCACTGAAAATAGGGTCTAAGCTTTCGTGAAGCTATAACTAATGCTAAGGCCAATTTTTCGAGGTGGGGGTACCGCATTTCGGTGTCACAAGGGTTTTGATAATATAATAAATTGGGGATTGTGTACCTTTATTCTCGCAGACCAACACCGCACTTTCCGCGACTTCTGAGACGGCCAAATATACTAGGAGGCGCTCACCGGGCTCTGCTTTGGCAAGTAGTGGGGGCGAGGACAGGTATGCTTTTAGTTCTTTCAAGGCATCGATGCATTATGAGTTCCACTGGAGCCCGTTGTCTTTTTTCAGCACGTTGAAGAATTTGTGGCATCTGTTGGACGACCGCAAGATGAATCTTGACAGAGCGGCTATACAGCCAATCAGTTTTTGCACTTGTTTCTTGTTGGTCAACACCTCAGGTATCCCTTTAGTGGCTTTGATTTGATATAGATTGACCTTGATGCCTCTTTGTGATACCAAGAAACCGAGAAATTTGCCCGAGGTTACGCCATAGGTGCATTTTTTGGGGTTAGTTTCATGCCGTACTGCCTCAGTATACCGAAGGCTTCCTTCAGGTGATCGATGTGGTCTTCTTTTCTTTTTGATTTCACCAACATGTCGTCGATGTAGACTTCCATTGTTTTGCTGAGTTGATCTTTGAACATTTGGTGACCAACCTTTGGTACGTTGCTCCCGCATTCTTCAACCCGAATGGCATGACTCTATAGCAGTACATTCCCTGATCAGTAATGAAAGTAGTTTTCTCTTAGTCCTCTTCCTCCATGAGGATTTGGTTGTAACACGAGTAGGCGTCCAAGAAGCTTAGCAACTCGTGTCCTGCTGTTGCGTCGATGAGCTGGTCGATGTGCGGCAATGGGAAGGAGTCTTTTGGGCACGCCTTGTTTAGGTTTGTGAAATCTACGCACATCCGCCATTTTTCGTTTTTCTTTTTTACCATGACTACGTTAGCGACCCAAATGGGGCAGGGTACGCATGACTTTTTGTAAGCGGTGTCGAAATTTAAAGTGGTAAACAAATTATTACAATAAATATGGGCGATAAGAAATAGAGAAGAGCAACACCATCAAACCCCGTCCCTTAGAAATTAGAAGTTATAGAGGATGAGAACTTTTTGTAGTTACAGTTTAAAATTCTTTTATATTACTCTAAAATAATTACTTTTTAGAAGTTAAATAGTATTTCTTTATCACTTATGGTGTCACGGAAGAGGACACGGTTCTATTTTTTTTTAAAGAAAAGAGGCTTAAAAGGAAAAAATGGAAAAGAAACGCATACAAAGTATTCGAACCGCAGACCTCGACGTTGCAAGGAGGCGCTTGACCATCATACCAGACACTATCTTTTGTTCAGCAGTGTCATATGATTTATATGTATATCTTTTGCACAATGTTTATATGTACAATAACTAAAGTTTTCCGGCGAAGCGGTATCGGATGACACCGCTTGGACTAGGGTGCATCCGCACCTGATTAGGGATATTTTGATTCTCGGATGGAACCATTGGCGAGGAGCTTCTCCACTTCATCACTTACGACCTCGTTGATTGCAGCGTTGAATTTCCTTCTTATTTACCATACTGGCGGATAGAGTGGGTCGATGTTCAACTTATGTGTAGTGTGATGACCTTTTGGTCATCACTTATTTTAAAAGTAAATTCTGCATTTCGAGGCCTTAAAAACCTCTTTTGGCATCACCTTGATTTGCGTGCGCAGTCTAGGCGCATAGCCGGAAAGCTATGCGCCTAGACTGATTTGTGAAAATCAGTCTAGACTGATTTGTGAAAATGCGAACCTAGACTGATCTATGCGCCTAGACGCATAGCCGGAAAGCTATGCGTGGCATCAACTTATGTGTGATTTGTGAAAAATGATAAATTTTGACTATAAAATAAATTAATTTGATTTCGGTCAATATTTTGGATAAACAGACCCGGACCTATGATTTGACGGTCCCGGAGGGTCCATAGGAAAATATGGGACTTGGGCGTATGCCCGGAATCGAGTTCCAAGGTCCCAAGCCCGAGAAATGAATTTTTTAAAGAAAATTATTTTCTGAAATTATTTATGAGATTTGGAAATGAATTGTGATTAGAACTCGATGGTATCGGGCCCGTATTTCGGTTCTAGCGCCCGGTACAGGTCTTATATGTAATTTAAGATAAGTCTGTGAAATTTGGTAAGAAACGGACTTGGAACGACGTGAATCGGATCATTTTTGAATAAATTGGAAATTTGAAGTTCTAAAGAAAATTTCATGATTTTGATGCTAAATTCATAGTTGTTGATGTTATTTTAGTGATTTGAATGCACGAGCGAGTCCATATGATTTTTTAGGTTGGTGTATATGTTTGGGTTGGAGCCCCGAGGGCTCGGGTGAGTTTTGGATAGGCCGCAGGGTGGATTTTGGACTATAGAAATTGCAGACTTTCAGCTGTGTATTTGCAGGCCTGCAGGCTTCACATTTGCGAAGCCTGGCTCGCAAATGCGATCAAAGGCCCAGGCCAGCTACCTCGCAATTGCGAGGAAATCTATCGCAAATGTCATGACTCTCCTCCTAGCCAGTAGTCGCAAATGCGTTCCCTTGTTCGCATTTACCAACTCGGAAATGCGAGAACCCCCTTTGCAAATGCGAACCTAGCAGAGGTCGGGGTTTGCAATTGCGAACCCTGTTCGTAATTCCCATATCTGCAACCTACAATTTTTATACTTAGCCGAAAACCAATCATTTTTCACACTCTTTCAAAACCAAAACACTCTTGGGGGATTTTTCAAAGACAACTCTTCTTCCAAATCGATTGTAAGTTAATTTTAACTAGTTTTCTTCAATCATTAACATCTTTTAACATGATTTCAACTCAAAATCAATGATTTTCATGGGGGAAATTGGGTGTTTGGGTAGAACCTATGTTTTTCAAAAATTGGGGATTTGGACCTCGATTTGAGGTCTGATTTCAAAACAAATTATATATTTGGGTTCGTGGGGGAATCTGTAATCGGGTTTTGGTTCGAACCTCGGGTTTTGACCATGTGGGACCCGGGGCAATTTTTGACTTTTTGGATAAAACTTTGGAAAACTCATTTTCATGCATTGAAGTTGATTCATTTAGTGTTTATTGATGTAATTAAGTAACTTGTGGCTAGATACGAGCGAGTTGGTGGTGGAATCAAGATGTAAAGCGATTGTTGAGACTTGAATTGTGTTTGTGGCATCGAGGTTAGTGTTTGGTCTAACCTTAGCTTGAGGATATAGGAGTCGAGTCCTATTTGCTATGTGGTAATTGTCGAGTACGACGTATAGGCATGGTGACGAGTATCTATACGTTGGTGTCAAGCATGCTCGTGAGTCTTATATTGTGATTGTTATGGATTTGTTGTATTATTCATGCTTTGATGGTGGTTTCTATTATCGGGCAAAGTTTGTGGAAGTAATTATGACATTTGAGTATTGAGGAGCGTTGGCTCAAGTTGTACAGTGAAATGTGAAAGTATAAGTGAAAATTGAACATTTTAGAGCATTGGCTCAGAGTTGTGAAGTAAAAGTGAAAAAGAGAAGAGAATCATTATATTATCTCCTTTGCCGGGAATTTGTTGTTTTTGATAATTATCTCCCTAGTCGGTATGTTGATGTTTCTTTTGATGTTATTCCCTTGTCGGGACTTGATTGTTGAACTATTGTTCTCTTGCCAGGATTCTTATTGTAATTTCATTTATTCCCTTGCCCTATTCTTTGTGATTGTTGTTTGGGTGGGGAAGAGTGTTAAAGCACGAAGGGTGATGCCGTGTATTGTTTTGGTAAGAGAGTGTTAAAGCACGAAGGGTGATGCCGTGTATGATTTGTGAGGAAAGAGTGTAAAGCACGAAGGGTGATGTTGTGTCGCACGATATACCATTCCGTGCCGATTATATTGATTATATGGTAAGGACGAGAGTAAAAGCACGAAGGGTGATCCGTGCACTTATTGATTCTGGTTCTTTGTTGATATCCGAGATATATTGTTTCTTTTAATTACCTGTTGTTTCTCTATTCTGAATTGATAACTCCACCGCAGCATGCTACCCCTCCCATATCTGACTGTTTATTTCTGTTCTTCTTTTCCGCTGTATATAGTTGAATTGCACAGCTTTATTTGATAGTTTGGTCCTAGCCTCGTCACTATTTCGCCGAGGTTAGGCTAGGCACTTACCATCATATGGGGTTGGTTGTTCTGATACTACACTATGCACTATGTGCAGATCCCGGAGCAGCTTTTGGGCCATAGATTGGGTGGCTACCTTCAGTCTACGCGGAGATCCAAGGTAGACCTGCAGGCGTCCGCAGGCCCTGGCGTTTCCTCTATCCTTTATTTCTTGTTTCATTTCTTTGATTCGGAAACAATGTATCTTTATTTTCAGACTTTGTATTAGCACTCTTAGATCGTCTGTGGTATTGTGGCCAGTTCTGGGTGATTAAGACTTAAACAGTTGGATTAGATTCATGTTCAGATATTTTATTGCTTTTCTTCCGCTTATTTTAAAATTTTTGTTGTTTACACGTTATTGCTTTATAATTGTTAAAGAGTATAAAATGGGTAAAAAGGTTATTCATTCAATAATTGGCTTGTCTAGCTCAGATTAGTAGGCACTATCACAACTCTCGAGGGTGAAAAATCCGGGTCGTGACAAGTTATCAGAGCTCTAGGTTACATTGGTCTCACAGTTCATAGACAAGCTTAGTAAAGTCTGAGGGATCAGTACAGAGACGTCTGTATTTATCCCCTAGAGGCTACAGAGTTTGGAAAAACTTCACATTTATTATCTCCTATCGTGCGGTTTGGTTTATCAATGCTAATTGAATTTCTACTCTATTCTTTCGCAAATGGCGAGAACACGCGCTTCCTCATCTACTGGCCAGCAGCCCGAGCTCCCAGCAGTAGCTCCCACGAGGGGCAGAGGGCGAGGCCGAGGCCGTGCTAGAGGCCGAGGCAGGGGCAGAACTCAGCCCTGAGCAGCAGCACTAGCAGTGGAGCCTCAGGTTGACTTTGATGATGAGGTTCCAACCCAGATAGTTCCGGTGGGCCCAGCTCAGGTCTCAGATGGATTTATTGCTACCCCCGTACACCAGGATGCTCTGGTCCGTCTAGTGGGCCTTATGGAGAGTGTCACCGGGCAGGCTTGCTTCTTGTAGCACCAACCGTCTCTCAGACTGGAGGAGGAGCCCAAACTCATGCTACTCGCACTCTGGAGCAGGCAGCTCCCCAGTTCCAGACTCTAGCAGTCCAGCCAGTTGGAGCAGTTCAGCCGGGTGTGGTAGCTCAGATCGGTGATGGAGTAGCCATGTCTGCCGATTCTTTGTGGAGGTTGGACAGGTTCACCAAGCTCTTCACTACTACTTTCAGCAGTGCATCTTTCTGAGAATCCCCAGGATTATCTAGACAGTTGTCATGAGGTTCTCAGGAACATGGGGATAGTTGAGATCAATGGGGTCGATTTTGCTACTTTTCGCTTGCTTGTATCCGCCAAGACTTGGTGGAGAGATTATTGCTTGGCTAGACCAGCCGGGTCACCAGCTTTGACTTGGGAGCAGTTTACTCAGTTATTTCTGGAGAAGTTTCTCCCTATTACTCAGAGAGAGATCTATCGGAGGAGGCAGTTTGAGCGTCTCCAACAGGGTTCTATGATTGTTACCCAGTATGAGACCAGATTCATCGACTTGGCTCGTCATGCTCTTATCATACTTCCCACCGAGAGAGAGAGAGAGAGGGTAATGAGGTTTATTGAGAGACTTATTTAACCGATTGGTCTTCAGATGGCTAGGGAGACAGGGAGTGAGATTTCCTTCCAGGAGGCAGCCAATGTGACCAGGAGAGTGGAGATGGTTCTGTCGCAAGGAGGTGGTCAGGGGTCTGATAAGAGGCCTCGTCATTCAGGCTGATTCAGTGGTAACTCGTCTGGAGGCAGAGATTTGTATGGTAGAGGCCATCCTCCTAGGCCTTTTCAGTCATCACTTCAAGTTTCTCACGGTGCTTCAGGTGGTCGTGGTCCCCATATGCAGTATTTTGATCAGCAGTCCTATGGTACACCACCAGCCCCTGTCAGTGCACCGCCGCTTCAGAGTTTTTGGGGTGGTCATTCAGGTCGTCAGGGTCAGTAGTCTCAGCAGCCGATGGCTTGTTACACTTGTGGTGATATGGGTCACATTGCTAGGTTTTGCCCTCGAGCACCGAGTAGCTCTTAGCATCAGGGTTCTCGTGCCATGGTTCAGGCACCAGGTGTTCCACAGCACGCTCAGCCAGCTAGAGGTGGGGTAGATATGCTAGAGGTGGAGGTAGATGGATCCCAGGCCGCTAGAGGTGGAGGCTAGCCAGCAGTAGGCCGTCCCAAAGATATAGTTTAGGGTGGTGGGGCCCAGCCCCGATGTTATGCTTTTCCAGCCAGGCCCGAGGTTGAGGCTTCCGATGCAGTTATCATAGGTACTATTCTGGTTTGTGGCAGAGATGCTTCAGTTTTATTTGATCCAGGGTCTACTTACTCCTATGTGTCATCTTATTTTGCACCGTATCTGGTCATGCCTAGTGATTCTTTGAGTGCTCATGTTTATGTGTTTACACCGGTGGGTGATTCTATTGTGGTATATCGAGTGCATCGTTCATGTGTAGTTGCGATTAGGGGTATTGAGACTCATGTAGATTTGCTTTTTCTGGAATGGTTGATTTCGATGTCATATTAGGGATGGACTGGTTATCACCTTATCATGCTATCTTGGACTGCCATGCCAAGACTGTGACCTTAGCCTTGCTGGGTTTACCTCGTTTAGAGTGGAGAGGGACTCCTAGTCATTCTACCCATAGTGTTATCTCTTATATGAAGGCTCGGCGTATGGTCGAGAAGGGGTGTTGGCCTATTTTGGCCTATTTTCATGATTCTAGTGTTGAGGTTCCTTCTATTGATTCTGTTCCCATTGTTTGTGAGTTCCCTAAGGTATTCCCGTCAAACCTGCCGGGTATGCCACCCGACAAAGATATTGACTTTTGCATTGATTTGGCTCCGGGCACCCAGCCCATTTCTATCCCTACTGTATCGTATGGCCCTGTCTGAGTTGAAAGAGTTGAAGGAGCAGTTGCAAGACTTGCTTAAAAAAGGTTTCATTAGACCCAGTGTTTCACCTTGGGGTGCGCTAGTGTTATTTGTTAAGAAGAAGGACGATCGATGAGAATGTGTATTGATTACCGACAGTTGAACAAGGTTACAATCAAGAATAAGTATCCATTGACGAGGATTGATGATTTGTTTGATCAGCTTTAGGTTTCCAAGGTATTTTTGAAGATTGACTTAAGATCTGGCTACCATCAGTTGAGGATTAGGGCATCTGATGTCCCTAAGACAGCTTTCTGCACTCGGTACGGGCATTATGAGTTCTTGGTGATGTCATTCGGGTAGACAAATGTCCCAGCAACCTTTATGGATTTGATGAACCGGGTGTTCAGACCTTACTTAAATTCGTTCGTGATAGTCTTCATTGATGATATTTTGATCTATTCCCGTAGTCGGGAAGAGCACGAGCAACATCTTAGAGTGGTTCTTCAGACCTTGAGGGACAACCAATATGCTAAGTTTTTTAGGCATAGCTAGTTGTATGCTAAGTTTTCGAAGTGTGAGTTCTGGTTGAGTTCAGTTGCATTTCTGGTCATATTGTATCAGTAGAGGGTATTCAGGTTGATCCGAAGAAGATTGAGCTAGTCAAGAACTATCCTAGACCAGCATCAGCTACAAAGATTCGGAGTTTCTTGGGATTGGCAGGCTACTATCGTCGGTTTGTGGAGGGGTTTTCAACTATCGCAGCCCCGATGATCAGGTTGACCTAGAAGGGTGCCCAGTTCAGATGGTTGGACGAGTGTGAGGCAAGCTTTCAAAAGCTCAAGACAGCTCTGACTACGGCACCGGTGTTGGTTTTGCCCACAGGTTCAGGGCCTTATACAGTTTATTGTGATGCATCTCGTATTGGACTTGGTGCGGTGTTGATGTAGGATGGCAAGGTCATTGCCTATGCTTCGCGGCAGTTGAAGATTCATGAGAAAAACTATCCGGTTCGTGATTTGGAGTTGGTAGCCATTGTTCACGCATTGAAGATTTAGAGGCATTATCTGTATAGTGTGGCATGTGAGGTGTTCACGGATCACAAGAGTCTGCAGTATTTGTTCAAGCAGAAGGAGCGAAATTTGAGGCAAAGAAGGTGGTTGGAGTTGTTGAAAGACTATGATATCACCACTTATATCATCCGGGAAAGGCCAATGTGGTGGCCGATGCTTTGAGTAGAAAGTCAGCCAGTATAAGCAGTCTTGCATATATTCCGGTCGGTGAAAGACCGCTTGCTTTGGATGTACAGGCTTTGGCCAATCAGTTCGTAAGGTTGGATGTTTCTGAGCCCAGCCGTGTGTTAGCTTGCACCGCCGCTCGTTCTTCATTATTGGAGTGTATCCGAGATCGGCAGTATGATGATCCTCATCTGTGTATCCTTAGAGACACGATGCAACACGGAGGTGCCAAGTAGGTTACCTTAGGTGATGATGGAGTTTTGAGATTGCATGATCGAATTTGTGTGCCTAATGTGGATGTACTCCAATAGTTAATTGTAGAGGAGGCCCATAGTTCCCGGTACTTTATTCACCCGGGCGCCGCGAAGATATATCAGGATTTGTGGTAGCACTATTGGTGGAGAAGAATGAAGAAGGATATCGTTGTATATGTGGCTCGGTGTTTGAATTGTCAGTAGGTTAAGTACGAGCATCAGAGGCCCGATGGTTTGTTCCAGAAGATTGAGATTCCTGAGTGGAAGTGGAAGTGGAAGTGGGAGATTCCAAAAGATTGTTGGACTCCCACGAACTCAGAGGAAGTTCGATGCAGTGTGGGTTATTGTTGATAGGCTGACCAAGTCAGCACATTTCATTCCTGTGGCAGTCTCCTACTCTTCCGAGAGGTTAGCTGAGATCTATATCCGGGAGATTGTTTGTCTTCATAGTGTGCCCGAGTCTATCATTTCGGATCGAGGTACGCAGTTTACCTCCCATTTCTAGAGAGCAGTTCAGCGAGAATTGGGCATACGGGTTGATTTGAGCATAGCGTTTCATCCTCAGACGGACGGGTAGTCCGAGCGGACTATTCAGATTTTGGAGGATATGCTCCGAGCTTTGTGTCATTGACTTTGGAGGCACGTGGGATCAGTTTTTGCCTTTAGTAGAGTTTGCCTACAATAACAGCTACCAGTCGAGTATCCAGATGGCTCTGTACGAGGCTTTGTATGGTAGGCAGTGTCGGTCGCCGGTTGGATGGTTTGAACTGGGGGAGGCTCAGTTGTTGGGCACGGATCTAGTACATGATGCCTTGGACAAGGTCAAGATCATTCAGGATATTTGTATAGCTCAGTCCACGCAAAAGAGTTATGCCGACTATAAGGTTCGAGATTTGGCATTCATGGTCGGTGAGCGGGTATTGCTTCGGGTGTCGCCTATGAAGGGCGTGATGAGATTTGGAAAGAAGGGCAAGCTTAGCCCTAGGTTCATTGGCCCGTTTGAGATTCTTGATCGAGTGGGAGAGGTGGCTTACAGACTTGGGTTGCCATCGAGCTTATCAGTCGTGCATCCAGTATTTCATGTGTCCATGATTTGGAAATATCATGGCGATCCATCCCACGTGTTAGATTTCAGCACTGTCCAGTTGGACAAGGACTTGTCTTATGAGGAGGAGCCGATAGCTATTCTAGACCGGCAAGTTCGTCAGTTGAGATCGAAGAGTTTTCCTTCTGTTTGTGTTCAGTGGAGAGGTCATCCGGCTGAGGCATCGACCTGGGAGTCCGAGTCCGATATACGAAGCCGTTATCCTCATTTTTTCCCCGACTCAGGTACTTCCTTCTTCTGTCCGTTCGAGGATGAACAATTGTTTTAGAGGTGGAGGATGTAATGACGTCATCACTTATTTTAAAAGTAAATTTTGCGTTCTAAGGCCTTAAAATCCTCTTTCAGCATCACCTCGATTTGCGTGCGTAGTCCGGGCACGTAGCCGGAAATCTATTATGTGATAATTTGTGAAAAATGATGAATTTTGTCTATAAAATGAATTAATTTGACTTTGGTGAATATTTTGGGTAAACGGACCCGGGCCCGTGATTTGATGGTTTCGGAGGGTCCGTAGGAAAATATGGGACTTGGGCGTATGCCCGGAATCGAGTTTCGAGGTCCCAAGCCTGAGAAATAAATTTTTTAAAGAAAATTATTTTCTGAAATTATTTATGAGATTTGGAAATGAATTGTGATTAGAACTCGATGGTATTGGGCCCGTATTTTGGTTTTGATGCCCGGTATAGGTCTTATATGTGATTTAAGATAAGTCTGTGAAATTTGGTAAGAAACGGACTTGGAACGACATGAATCAGATCATTTTTGAGAAAATTGAAAATTTGAAGTTCTTAAGAAAATTTCATGATTTTGATGCTAAATTCATAGTTTTTGATGTTATTTTAGTGATTTGAATGCACGAGCGAGTACATATGATGTTTTTAGGTTGGTGTGCATGTTTGGGTTGGAGCCCCGAGGGCTCAGGTGAGTTTTAGATAGGCCGCGGGGTGGATTTTGGACTATAGAAATTGCAGACTTTCAGTTGTGTATTTGCAGGCCTGCAGGCTTCGCATGGCTCGTTAATGTGATCAAAGGCCCAGGCCAGCTACCTCGCAATTGCGAGAACCCCCTTCGCAAATGCGAACCTAGCAGAGGTCGGGGTTCGCAATTCCCATAACTGCAACCTACAATTTTTATACTTAGCCAAAAACCAACCATTTTTCACACTCTTTCAAAACCAAAATACTCTTAGGCGATTTTTCAAAGACAACTCTTCTTCCAAATCTATTGTAAGTTAATTTTAACTCGTTTTCTTCAATCATTAACATCTTTTAACATGATTTCAACTCAAAATCAATGATTTTCATGGGGGAAATTGGGTGTTTTGGGTAGAACCTACGTTTTTCAAAAATTGGGGATTTGGACCTTGATTTGAGGTCCGATTTCAAAACAAATTATATATTTGGGTTCGTGGGGGAATGGGTAATTGGGTTTTGGTTCAAACTCGGGTTTTGACCATGTGGGCCCGGGGGCGAATTTTGACTTTTTGGGTAAAACTTTGGAAAACTCATTTTCATACATTGGAGTCGATTCATTTAGTGTTTATTGATGTAATTAAGTAACTTGTGGCTAGATACGAGCAAGTTGGTGGTGGAATCAAGAGGTAAAGCGATAGTTGAGACGTGAATTGTGTTTGTGGTATCGAGGTAAGTGTTTGGTCTAACCTTAGCTTGAGGGAATAGGAGTCGAGTCCTATTTGCTATGTGGTAATTGTCGAATACGACGTATAGGCATGGTGACGAGTATCTATACATTGGTGTCAAGCATTCCCGTGAGTCTTATATTGTGATTGTTATGGCTCCGTTGTATTATTCATGCTTTGACGATGGTTTCTATTTTCAGGCAAAGTTTGTGGAAGTAATTGTGATATTTGAGTATTGAGGAGCGTTGGCTCAAGTTGTACAATGAAATGTAAAAGTATAAGTGGAAATTGAACTTTTTAGAGCATTGGCTCAGAGTTGTGAAGTGAGCAGTGAAGTAAAAGTGAAAAAGAGAAGAGAATCATTATATTATCTCCCTTGCCGGGAATTTGTTATTTTTGATGATTATCTCCCTACCCGGGATGTTGATGTTTCTTTTGATGTTATTCCCTTGTCGGGACTTGATTGTTGAACTATTGTTCCCTTACCGACATTCTTATTGTAATTTCATTTATTCCCTTGCTCTATTCTTTGTGATTGTTGTTTGGGTGAGGAAGAGTGTTAAAGCACGAAGGATGATGCCGTGTATTGTTTTGGTAAGAGAGTGTTAAAGCATGAAGGTTGATGCCGTGTATGATTTGTGAGGAAAGAGTGTAAAGCACGAAGGGTGATGTCGTGCGCACGATATACCATTCTGTGCTGATTATATTGATTATATAGTGAGGACGAGAGTAAAAGCACGAAGGGTAATGTCGTGCACATCTTCATTACTTGATTGCTTTGGTGAGGACGAGAGTAAAAGCACGAAGGGTGATTCCATGCACTTATTGATTCTGGTTCTTTGTTGATATCCGAGATATGTTGTTTCTTTCAATTACCTGTTGTCTTTCTATTCTGAATTGATAACTCCCCAGCAGCATGCTACCCTTCCCATATCTGACTGTTTATTTATGTTCTTTTTTTTTGTTGTATATAGTTGAATTGCACAGGTTTAT
The DNA here is from genome assembly GCF_000715075.1 of Nicotiana tabacum. Classification (NCBI taxonomy): domain Eukaryota; kingdom Viridiplantae; phylum Streptophyta; class Magnoliopsida; order Solanales; family Solanaceae; genus Nicotiana; species Nicotiana tabacum. Next base: position 378,354 of record NW_027438258.1, read on the forward strand.
TTGATAGTCTGGTCCTTGCCTCATCACTACTTCGCCGAGGTTAGGCTAGGCACTTACTAACACATGGGGTCGGTTGTGCTGATACTACACTCTGTACTATGTGCAGATCCCGGAGCAGCTTTTGGACCATAGATTGGGTGGCTACCTTCAGTCCACGCGGAGATCTAAGGTAGACCTGTAGGCGTCCGCAGGCCCTGGCGTCTCCTCTATCCTTTATTTCCTGTTTCATTTCTTTGATTCGGAAACAGTGTATCTTTATTTTATGACTTTGTATTTAGCACTCTTAGATCGTCTGTGGTACTGTGACACCAGTTCTTGGTGATTAAGGCTTAAACAGTTGTATTAGATTCATGTTCAGATATTTTATTGCTTTTCTTCCGCTTATTTTAAAATTTTTGTTGTTTACACGTTATTGTTTTATGATTGTTAAAGAGTATAAAAAGGGTAAAAAGGTTATTCGTTCAATAATTGGCTTGCCTAGCTCATATTAGTAGGCACCATCACGACTCCCAAGGTTGGGAAATCTGGGTCGTGACATGTGGCCACGTCTTTCGGGATACCCGGTATATCTGCATGGGATTTCGCAAACAGATCGACGTTATCAATTAAAAACTTGTGAAATTTACCTGGTTTTGAGAGTTTGTGCCTAACGTAAGCCTTTTTGCTGTTGTCACTGTTGTTCAGTTGGACGGGATCGAGATATTCTACCATTGATTCAGCCGCTTCTGCGATGTTGGGGTCCCTAAGGACATCTGTTTGTACGTCGAGTCCGGTCCCCGATTGTGGTAATTGCTATGCCTCTGCGTTCGTTCCCTTCATCTGTTGGGTGTACGTACAATCCTGGGCGATACGATAGCATTCTTGGGCGGTGCGTTATTCGCCCCGGATACTAAATATTCCCCATGGAGTAGAGAACTTGATTACTTGACAGAGGCTCGACAGAATGGCCCTGTAAGCTGTGTCTTAGTTCATGATATGGAATATTGTTTCCAAGGTGACGCCCCTGATCAGAACGGGTAGCATTATCTCCCTAGAGGTTCGCTCAACTACATTGTTGAAACCTGTTAGTGTTATGCAACGCGGTATTATCTTGTCCTCGAGTCTCATATGTGCGAGGACTCGAGGGTTGATAATACACGCGCCACTTCCGTCGTTTACCATTATTCTTCTTACATTAGTGTCTAAAACATGTAAAGTAATAACAAGAGCATCGAAATGAGAGAAAGTCAAATCGTCGGTATCCGACTTATCGAAGATGATACTGTCTCCAATGTCGTTGTATAGTTCGTGGGTGATCGATCGTTTCAGTTTATGCATAGTGGTGAACTTCACATGGTTGATCATTGATTCATCACCTCCACCGATGATCATTTGGATGGTGCGAGCGGGAGAGGGTGGCTTTGGAGGTTGGTGTGGTTCACGTCCGCGAGTAAATTTGGCTCGTCCACGATCGCTCATCAGTTCCCTCAGGTGCCCTTGGTTTAACATTCTCACTACCGCTTGTCGCAGACTTATGCAATCCTCGGTTTTGTGACCTCGTTCCTGGTGAAATTCACAAAGGACATTCGACTTTCGAGTATTTGGGTCGGACTTCATCTTTTGTGGCCATTTCACCTTCGTGCCGAGCTTCTCTAGTGCGTACACTATTTCTGAAGGGGAAACATAAAAATTGTAAGCGAATAAGAATGGAGGCATACCTCTTTCGTTTCGTTGAGTCCCTGTGTGTGGCCTGCGCGGCCCTTCTATATGTAAAAGAGGTGGTGGGACGACTGTTCTGACGTAGGGATGATGTCTTTCTCTGCTGAGACGGGGGCCCGAATGATCCCTTCGACTGTTGTTTCGACGATATTTCCTCGATTTTGCTTGAACTGATGTCAGCCGTTGGATCAAACTATTAAGGTCGTCCTCGTCAGCTCTCACCTCGGCGCAATAGGCATTGTGGATTTCTCCCCAAGTGGTGAGAGTGTATTTCATGAGCCTACTTAATATTTTTCTGATTGCTCTCGACCCATTCCTGCTCAACCCGTTCTGGAAGGCCTCTACCGACATCCCTTCTGATACATTTGGTCGACTCATTCTCACCTTGTTAAACCGGGCGAGAAAGTCCTTGAGTCCCTCGTCAGGCGATTGTTTAACGGCGAATATGTCATTCACCCTAGCTTTCGCCTTCTTAGTCCCTGCATGGGCGGTGACAAACTTGTCGGCCATTTCCTCGAACATTTCTATTGACCGCGCCGGCAGTTGTGAATACCAGGTTAGGGCTCCCCCTGTTAGGGATTCGCCGAACTTTTTCGGTAGCATTGATGGTACTTGCTCCTTCGAGAGATCGTTGCCCTTCACCGCAGTAGCGTAGTGAACGATGTGATCTTTTAGATCTGTAGTACCATCGTATATCTTCAGGTACGGTGGCACTTTGAAGGTTTTGGGAATAGCGTGTGGAGCCGCTTCTTCGCTGTACGATTGTTCAATGAATCGACCAACGTCTCATTTTGGTAGTAACTTTGGGGCGCCTGGTATCTTGTCGACCCTTTCTTGGTGTTCTTTCATATGATCGCGGAGCGCCTTGTTTTCTTTTTCCATTTCTTCCATTTTCTTTAGGACGGCTGCGAGCGCATCATTACCTGCATCCACAGTGGGGTAAGTGTTACCTATTTGAGGAAGGGGCTGCTCGCTAGTAGTTGTCGATATCTGCTTGCACGGTATTTCCGTTCTCCCTTTGAGCAGGTCTGTCGAGTATATTGTTGAGAGTGCTTGTCATCCACTCTTCTAGTAGTTTCTTCACTGCTGTGGTGCTTCTTCAGCTGTGGATGTGGAGGCTCCCTCTCGCGTGAAATCGTCACGCTTTCGTGAGGGGGAGGTGAAATATTTTGCCTGGGCGTAGCGTTTGGCATCGCATTCTCGTCATCTCCTCTGCCATCTTCGTTGATGGTATTCAAAATGTTAGTAGTGACGTCTGCTATCGCTTTCAGTCTCGCATCTCCTTTTCCTGTCATCGTTAGTTTGTGCAAACATAGAAGGGATGGGTTTTTTTAAGATCTAGAAAGAACTATAGTTTCAACTAAAACCTCCCCACAAACGGCACCAAATTGTTTGAGCAAATTATTGCTAAACCAATTAATAGTAAGTTAATAGGGTGACTCTCAGTTGAACTTAATAAATCCTAGACCAAACAAAACAAGACTCTTGTACAACGGGCAGGGCTTAAAAGCATTAAATAGTAAACTTGATATGCTATGATTGACAAAATATGTAATATCATAAATGTATAATAAATACAAGAAATGATAAGGGTTATAGTGTAAAGGGTTCACCCAATGATTGTGTGATTGAGTGTTTCCTTTCTCTGACGACGTGAAAAAGCTAGCAGTCAATATGAATGTGGAAACTTGAGATTTATGGATGAAGGTTGAACAACATGTGCTTGAATAAAGTGAATAAGACAACTCTTTCGTATATTCTTCTCTCAACTTTACAATATGTCTCAGTTCTCAAAAAGGCAGATCCCCCTTTTGTTCAATATTTCCTCCTATTTATAAGGGACATTTCCCAAAAAATCCTAAAAAGTACAACATAAAGAATATCCAAAGGAATATTCTTCCTGTCTCTTTCTGAGTTTAAGTTACCGTTATTATCCAATCTCAATTGCCCGCTTCTAGCCGTCGGCCTTCGTTTGGACGACTGTCAGTCGCTGTGTCGTGGTTGACCCCATCCTATGTCTTGTTTATCTGTTACCGTGGTTACCAAATTTGGACCTATACAACTGTGTGATCAAATGACCTTGAATTGTCTAAGAATTTGGTCGATTTTAACCGTTGTGGTTAGGGTCATGCATAATTTGGTAAATACCAAATTACCATACCGAAACCAAAAATTTTGGTATTTGGTAATCGATATTTTGGTATTCGGTATGGTATTTGGTTTAAGTTTTAAAATAAATTGGTATTAGGTATGATATTTGGTATTTTAAAATAAAATACCGAAATACCAATACCATACCGAAATATATATTATTACACAATACACATATTATTAATTATTACATAAATATATAAAATCTAAAATTTTACTCTCCTTTATTTTCTTAGTTTTTTAATTAACTCTAAGCAAGTAACAAGACATTTATAATGATCAAATTTATTCCTTTATGTATAGTTTTCTCTCTTAGGATTGATACTTGCTGATTTTGGATAAATTTTTTGTCAATAAATGTTTTTAGTTTTGTAATTTTTAAATTTTTAATTAAGAATATTACAGTCTATGACTCTATGCACTAGTTAGCATTCAAACCGAATAAACCGAAGTTACCAAACCAAAAGGAGAAAAAACAAACTATAACGAATTTAATTAGGTATGGTATTGGTATAGCATTTTAAGAAATCGAATACCGAAAATATCGAACAGAAATATTTAAATCTAGCACCATCTAATTGCGGCCAGTAAGAGCCGCCCTTTGGAATTATGTGAATGAAGCTAAAAATCTACTGTTTGTTTTCCAACAGAATACTTTGAGAGCCAAGTCTGACCACGTCAACCCACTCTTTTCACCTCCACACGTTTTTGACAGGTGACCCCTCTTTTCTTTTGGAAATCTGGTGCCCACAATTGGCACAATCCCAAGTAGGGTATGTATTACTCTGTAATTATTGGACGGTACTAGGGTAGCATGGTGATGAAGTATGTTGCATTCTAGCAGATTATACTTACGTGGTACTCCCTCCGTTTCCATTTAGGGCATCTCTAACCTTTACCCCATTTTTTGTTCCCAAAATGGGGGGACAACTTACTCCAACCATTCTTCCATTTTTTTCCCCAAATTTTTTTATATTCTTCTCTCTCTTCTATATTATATTATTATCTTTCATTTCAATTCCATTTGTTAATTTCCATTAAACAAATTCCATCTTTTATTTTTATTAATTTGTAATTTCCATAATTAAAACAATTCTACAATAAAATTAGCTTATAATTTTACTTAAAAATAATAAATGCACGAAAATTAATTTATCAAAATTATACACCAAAGTTAAGATATAATATTAATATTATAAAGACATTAAATAAACATAATTATGTATATATAAAGAGATAAATTAAAAGATTAAATAATAAAATAATAATAAAAATTTGATGAATAGTAATGGAGGAGATGAATAGTGTACCCCCATATTTGAGGGAACATTATTTATCCCCCATTTTGGGGACAAAAATGGGGGAGGGTTGGAGCTAAATTCCCCCCAAAATTTCCCCCATTATGGGGAATGGGGGCAAGGTTGGAGATGGCCTTATGTGAACTTATTTGATTGGACACGGTGTTTAAGAAAAAATGAAGACTTTTGAAATTTGTGGTCCTAAACAAGTCAAAAAGGGGTCAAGAGTATTTGTGTGGTTATTAAAGCTTCTCATTAAGGGTAGAATTGTAAGGTTAAACTAAATTATTACCAAATTTAGAAATGGGTCATTCTTTTTGGAATGGACCAAATAGGGAATAGGTTCACATAAACTGGAACAGAGGGAGTATGATGTAGAAAGTTTATTCTGATGCTAGTGTTAGTAACTCATTTCACGACTCGAACCTGTGACGTATAGATCACACGGCGTCAATTTTACTGTTATTTTAAGGCTCCCCTTCAAAAGGCATCCCGATGCATGAAGCATTCATGTTCACGCAAGATTCGGGAAAAGGTCTGCACCCCCATTCCAAAGGGTTATATGTAAGCAGTCTACCCTGATACAAGCATGAACATTTGATTTCACAGGTTTGACCTGTGAACTGTAGATCACACGGAGAGTATAACTGCTACTTACACTGTATAATACAATGACATATTTGTTCATCATAATATAGAGTCAATTACTCAAATGGTCACTCAAGTATCCCAAATTATCTCTTAAAGTCACTTTACTTTCGTTTGTAACAACAAAGTCACTGAACTATGCCTATTGCACTAAGAATGTCACTCAACTAGATTTTCCAAATTTTGGATTACCAAATACCTATTTTACCCTCTAAATTATAAATATTTATCTTCTTTTATTTTTTTAAACCTTTTAATATTATAATTTTCTCTTTTTAATTTAAATTATGGACTTACCTAAAGAATAAATAAATATTATTTATAAATTAAAAAATAAAAAGTATTTAAGCATCTATAATGCTGGAGTAACAAAATAATGAGCATAGTAAAAAAGTTTAATTAGAATAATTTGTTCGTAATAATAATTTTAGTATTAACAAAAAAAATTCAAAAATTTATTTACACAATTCAGAATGAAAGAAAACAAAGGCTGTAAAATATATATTTCATGCACGTAATATAAAAATAATTATTTGAATAAAAGTATTTTAATAATATACATTATATATTCTTCAAAATTATGCTCAATTATGTTATATATATATTTTCTATGCACGACTTAACATAGCATATTTTACCCTATACAGATAGTCCCCTTGCTTTTCGGGGGCAAAATATGCTATGTTAAGTCGTGCATGTAATATATATAATATAATTGAGCATAATTTTCAAGAATATATAATGTATATTATAAAAATATTTTTATTTAAATAATTATTTTTATATTACGTGCATGGAATATATATTTTACAACCTTTATTTTCTTTCATTCTGAATTGTGTAAATACATTTTGAATTTTTGTTGTTAATACTAAAATTATTATTACTAATAAACTATTCTAATTAATTTTTTTACTATGCTCATTGTTTTGTTTTCCAGCATTATATATGCTTAAATATTTTTTAATTTTTTAATTTATAAATAATATTTATTTATTCTATAGGTAAGTCCACAATATAAATTAAAAAGAAAAAAATTATAATATTAAAAATTTTAAAAAAATTTATAAAGAAGATAAATGTTTATAATTTAGAGGGTAAAATAGGTATTTGGCAATCCAAAATTTGAAAAATCTAGTTGAGTGACCTTTTGAGTGCCATAGGCATAGTTTAGTGACTTTGTTGTTACAAACGAAAGTAAAGTAACTTTAGAAGATAATTTGGGATAGTTGAGTGACCATTTGAGTAATGGACTCTCATAGCGTGATTTTCAATTTATATTAGTTCAACAAGCGTATTAACATAGTTTGATATTATTCTTTTTTTAATTTAAAGCTAGTTTTAAGAAAATAAATAAATAAATAACTTTTTGTTGGATCAACATGTAAATAAGTTTTAATGTGTGCAAAGATATGTATATATAATAAATATTAGAAATGAATAAAGAATTTAAAAAGTCACATAATAACTACATTATGTTATTACTATGGATTTTTTTTTACTCCCCTTGAAATTGGACAGTGTAATTGCTTGCTTCATTACACTAAGGGTGTGTTTAGTATTAAGGAAAATATTTTTCAATTTTTTCCTATTTGATTGACTTAAATGTTTTGAAAAAATATTTTTCTTATAAATACATTTTCCTCCAAGGAAAATGGTTTCCCTATCAAGAGAAGGAAAAACATTTTTCAAAACTCTTTTTCAACCTTCCCCAATCTATTCCCCATTCCCACCAAACCCCACCAAGTCACCCCCACCCCCATCCTAAATAGAAATATTATTAATAATACATTCTTTTCATATTGTAGATATAATACTTTTTTTTCATTTCAACAAATGAGTATATTCTTTTTATGATACAACAAAAGTAATTTTTTTTATTTTAACAAAAAAGTACTTTTCTGTCATGATGTACAAAAAATATTTTCTTTTATTTCAACAAAATAATATAGTAAAAAGTATTTTCTTTCATTTCATCAGAAAGAGTATTTTCTTTTCATGATGCAGAAAAAAGGTATTATCTTTCATTTCAACAAAATGATTATTTTCTTTTCATGGTATAGAAAAAGTATTTTCTTTTGTTTCAACAAAATGATACTTTATTTTCATGTTGTAGAAAGAGTATTTTATTTTTTGTTATGGAGCACAAATTTCAACGTCATTTTTGGGGGAAGGGAGGTAAGGAGAGTAGCATAAAAAATTATTTCCCTAAAAAATATTTTTTACTCTCTAACTAAACACTAGAACATATTTTGCGAAAATATTTTTTACTCACCAACCAAATAAGGGTAAGTGATAAAATCACTCAATTTTTATGAAAACACTTTCTAGGAAAATATTTTCCATGGAAACATTTTCCTTCGTACCAAACGCACCCTAAATTTTGTGGTCAAACAAATATTTGACTAGACAAGTATGCTAAGGAATTTTTTACCTTCCTATATACTATTTGAAACCTTATTACCCTTTCTACTCAAGTTTCAATTTAATTACATGGTCATTGTAAGCACGTGATTTTTGACCCTCCCCGAGAATTTTTACATTTTTAGCATGAATATGTGAAATTGGGTCTAGTATAGCTATTTTAACTATTTTTACTTTATTTCGTTGCAAAAAGAAAATTTCAAAAAAATATATAAAAATTTTAGTTTATGTAGCTCTCATAAACTTGAAAAATACAAAAATTGTACTTTATTTTGATACTTTATATAAATTCGAAAATTACAAAAAAAAATATAGTTCTATTAATGTTTGCAGTCATTATAATTTTGAAAAATACAAAAAATATTACTTCATATTTTTGTCTTTATTAAAGAACGAAAATTACAAAAAAATAGTTTTATTAATATTCTATAGTCATTTTAACTTTGAAAAATACAAAAAAAAAATATTACTTCATATTTTATCTTAATATTTAAAAAAACGAAAATTACAAAAATAGTTTTATTAATATTTTGTAGCTATTTTAAATCTTGAAAAAATATTTAAAAAATATATAGTTTTGTTTGAATACTAGTCTTATTTTTGGTAGTTATTTTGCTTACATAGGACTAGTTAAGCAACGTTTTCCTATTTCTCGGGTCCGGACAAAAGAATAATATTCGGGTTCAAACTACCCGGTTTTAGGCCTAATTTCGGACCTAACCCATAATAAACCGTGTCCAGGACACATGGGGAACCCCACCACGCGTGGGGGACACAAACCTTGAACCCCACCACGCGTGGGGCTCATTTTTTTGGGCATTGTGTATCAAATACACGGACAAAGGGCCAAATCAAAGGACTGGGGGAATTTTTTGGATATACTACTGTTCACTCACCTTCTTCCTAAAAAAGGAAGAAGACCTAAAACCCTTAAAACTCCATTCCCTACTGCCTCACGACCACCCGACCAACTCCCCCATCACCACCGTCCGACACCACCACAAACGATCCCCTCTCCGTCCCACGACCAACAACAACCACCCTACTGTCCGAACGCGACTCCTCCATCACCACCATCAACGACCAAACAGCCCGTCCCTTCAAAACGCCATAACCACCACCCAAACGACCACCCTACTGTCCAAACGACCCCTCGCTCCCCAGTAGTGAATCGAACCAAGCGTCCTTCACTCCCTCATCGTCTCACACAGCCACGACCACTCCTCCTCCTCCTAGCTAGCTCCGTTTCGTCCAGCTCCCCCTCTCGTCGTCCCTCCCGTCCTTCACTCCCTCATCCGAGTCGACAAATCAAACAACCAGTGAACACCATCCGAAAAACCAGTGGTTTCGCCATCGAACAGTAGCTGTGACTGCGCTGCTGCCTCGCGCCACCAGCTCCCTCCATAGCTGCTCCTCCCTCACATCCAAACGACCCCTTTGCTTCATATCCGCGTACCAACTGCTGCGTCAAAAAATATACAGCAGCCACCAACAATCTTGGGCGTTGACAGTTTTGGGGTCCAAGCTTTCCATCGAGGTCGTCTTTGGTTCGTCGAGGTGTTTGTCCGAGGTTTCGTCGTTGTTCCGCGTCCAGTGAGGTCTGGCTTGAATTCCGTCGGGGTCGTGTTTGTCGTCCTGAGTTGGCCGAGGTTCAAAGGTTAGTAAACCTCAAGCATTAAATAAAGAGATGTTATGTCAAAAGTTCAAAAAATGCAATATAGAAATTGGTATGATAATTTTCTGCTTATGTTTTCACCATATGCGTTTTGTTCATTTGTGGTGTTATGTATTTTTGTTTATTTGATATCATTTAATTTAGTAGGGTTAGTTGTTCTATGACACAGTTTAACGTTAATTTGTTCGTCTTTTCCCTTGCTTAGTTCATTCGGACAAAACTAGCATTACTTGTTGTTATTACTTCCTAAACACTCATTTTGCTAGATTCCTTTTATTAAATTTGTAACGAGTTATGAGATTTCAGTTGTAAATAGGCTATAAGGTTTAGTATGGTTAAAGGCGTAAAAATGGCATCCTTTTTTAAATATAAAAAAAATACAATAAAAAATAAAGAATAAATAAATAAATAAAAACGAGACTAGCTTCGTTAAATAAAAATGTACAGATTGCGGAGCCCTCACAAAGTATATGTATTAAATACTTAGATTCCGGGACGGGCCGTTTAGCAAAATTCACGGCCCTACCCAATATAACAATGCGCTAGTTGCTTTAGGCGCGCCTTTAATAATGTTATCTCCCTAAACTCGGGTGCACATTTATGTGACCTAAATCCAAATCTCAACGAAATCGAAATGTGTCTCTAATCACGGGTACATTGACTGTGACGTGGTATAAGATGCATTTCCATGACGTTGCGAATTCCCTTTTTTAATAATGAATGAGACGAGCCTCGCCAAATAAAAATACAAATTGCGGGACCCTCAATAATTAGTCATAATAAATACTTAGAATTTGGGATGGACCGTTTAGTGAATTTCACTGCCTTCCCTAAAGATAATAACGCGTTAGCCTCTTTAGACGGGAGTTAATTAAATTATCTTCTTAAACTCGGGTGTGCATTTCATGCGACCCAAATCCAAATCCTAAAACATCAAATAAAATATGTTTCGGATTTTGGGTGCATTTCATGTGACACAGTCCAAAGATATGTTTTAAGCGATGTTCACATTCCTAAAAAATAATGATAATAAAGCGGTAAAAGATAAAATTTGCACATGGCTCATAATTGTATTTAAAATCAGATAAATAAGCCGAATATAACAGTTGAGCGACCGTGCTAGAACCACGGAACTCGGGAATGCCTAACACCTTCTCCCGGGTTAACAGAATTCCTTATCTAGATTTCTGGTACGCAGACTGTAATATAGAGTCATTCTTTTCCTCGATTCGGGATTAAAATTGGTGACTTGGGACACCCTAAATCTCCCAAGTGGCGACTCTGAAATAATTAAACCAATCCCGTCTCGATTGTCCTTTAATTGGAAAAACTCCCTTGCGCCCCCGGGTGCGGAAAAAGGAGGTGTGACAGCTCTGGCGACTCTGCTGGGGACTTAGATAACCCAGAACCACTGGTTCAGGGTTAGAAATTCGAGCTTAGATAAATTGTTATATTTGGCTTTATCTGATTTTTTACATGTCTGAGCCTAATGTGTTAAATGCTGCTTTTACCGCTTTGATATTATTTGAACTGTATATAAACTGTGCAGAAACCCATATCCTTTCTGAGTCTTCTAAATCATGAAGAAGGGTGTACTTCGTACGACTTTTTTTCTGTATAGTGTCAAATCCCAATTTAGAACGAGGTTCGGATAAGTTGCTAAGCCGGTGAAGCTTCTGTATTCCCGGTACGCTGCCCCCCCCTCGGCTCGAGCTGTCCGCTCGGGTAAGCCAGGTCTAGAACAAACACCCAGGTTCTGAACTTAGTATAACAAAGCCACATGCCGGATCCCTAGTAGGAACGTTTATTTGCATCATGTGCATTTGACTTAGGGGACTCAACACAGGGGTTGGGTCCGTCTAGGACAAGCAACCTGAAAATAATAGACCAGCTTTTGGCATCCTATGTGCTACATGTTGTATTTAGTCAAGGGCGAATGGGTCATTTGGTCATTTCCAGTATGGTGTTATTTTAATCAAAGCATGAGGAACATTTGTGGAATCCAAGGAGCTTTGGAATTCCCTATGTCCCCCACGCTTCATTTTTGGGAAAAGCACCTAGGGAACATTTGTGCAATCCAAGAAGTCTTGGAATTCCCTATGTCCCCCACGCTGCATTTTTGGGAAAAGCACATGGGGAACATTTGCGGAATCCAAGAAGTCTTGGAATGAATTCCCTATGTTCCTCATGCCGCATTTTTGAAAATATAAAAATATAAAAAATAAAAAAAATATATATATATATATATATGTATATATAAAACATTGAAAATTCAAAAAAAAAAAAGATTGTGTATGTTTTCATCACCATCCACAAATTAGAAAATAGTGAAAAAAGAGGAGAAAATAACAGTGTAGAGATATAACTACTTATTGTTAGAAAAAAAAACAAATGTCCAAGTAGTGTCGAAACTCTGCCGAAATTTTGAGAAAATGAAAAAAAAATGTCTTATTAGTTTGTTATATTAAAAGCAAAGGAAAAATAGAAAAAACAATCATCATTGTTCTGTCAAAAAATATAGAAAAGAAAATAGTTTGTTTTGCCATGAAAGTGAAAATGAAAAAAGAGTCTGGTTTTTAAAACGTTTTATTTTATTTTATTTGTCTATGAAAATGCCAAAAATAAAATAAAAAGAGTCAGGCGTTTAACGTGATTTTATTATTTGTTCCAAAATAAATATGTATATAATCCAAAAAAAAAATCAAAAATATTTTGATTCTTCTTTAAAAATTCAAGCATTTCTTTTATTAAAGGAAAAATTCCAAAAAAAAAACATTTTCTTTAGAATAAGAAAAACAAATGAAAAAGAAGGAATGTTTTAGGTTTTACGTTAGTTAGTTTGGTTTGTTTGTTTGTTATATATATATATATATATATATAAAAAGAATAGAAAATGGAAAAAGGTCTTCTCAAAAATAGTTTCTTGGCCCGAACTACGCGGGTTTGATTCTCACCGGATGTGAGATACGTAGGCAACCCTCATCGGGTCCAACCCCACCTTTTGCTAAAATAGCCAAAAATCAAAATTTTAATCTTGTCATAAATAAGTCGGGTGATGTCCAACCCTTTTTTGCTAAAAAGCCAAAAACAAATAATAATGAAAATAAAAAACATGTCAAGATTTTTTTTTTCATAAATAAGTCGGGTGATGTCCAACTTCCCCTTTTACAAAAAAAATAGCAAAAATATATATGTCAAATTTCATAAAGAAGTCGGGTGACGCTGTTTTATCAAGACATAGCCGAATGTTCCCGAAAGGGACGCCGGAAGGCTGACTTTGCATAAACAGCCACTTTTGGGTCATTTTTAAGACTTGGTCCAGTTGACCCCCACAGCCTAAAAATCTTCGTCCCCGAGACGTTGAAAGGCCGTGTTTGCAATATTGACTTTTCTAATTTGAAAACGATAAAAAGAGTTATAAATAAGTCAGGTGATGCTGTTTTGTCATAAATGGCCGAATGTTCCCGAAAGGGACGCCGGAAGGCTGACTTTGCATAAATAGCCACCTTTGGGTCATTTTAAGATTTGGTCTGATTGACCCACACAGCCTTAAAAATCTTCGTCCCCGAGACGCTGAAGGGCCGTGTTTTGCAACACCAAGTTTTTATTATAATTTGAAGAGAAAAAAAATGTCGACGGTCAGGTGAATACCGTTCAAATTTTGTCATAATAAGCCGAGCCAGCTTCGGCCGCGTCTTAAACCGTTCTTGCCGAAATAGCCTTAGAGTATCTTTCAGTTGTCGAAAGGTTATTTTCGTAAAAGAATGGACAAGTTTGTAAAGTGTCAAAATAATCCTCCCCGGCCTCAAAATTCATGTGAAAATTGGAAGGGGCTACATTTGCAAAAATAACCATTTGGTTAAAATTAGCAAACGGTCGAAGGAAGTTGGCCATTTGTTTTGAAGTTTATAAATCTTTTGACTAGAATATGCGGTTTATTCGATTTTCAAGTTTGTGGGTTAATAATTAAATCCTTGAAACCCAGTTTGTTTTAATATGTTCATTATTGTTTATCTTTTATGGTCCGAACTACGCAAGGTCTGATTCATGCGGGGTCATGCTACGTAGGCAATCTCCATAAGATTCGACCACAATAAAAAGAAAATGAATATGCAGAATAAAAAATAAATAAATAAATAAATAAATAAATAAATATATATATATATTGATAATAATAAGGACCGACTGAGTCCATTCTAACATATTTGGTTTTGAATTGTGAAGAAAGTTGAGGTGGTTGGTTTGTGCCTCAAAGAAAAATGACAACTAACGTCGAAGCTGTTACAAGTGCTCCAGAGACTCAGAGTCGGAGGGTTCCTCGTCATGAGTCACAATTTGCGACACAACAAGAGCAGTACCACTCTCCTGAGTACCACTCGTACTCGTTTGATCTTGCTGCAAAAACTGAAAAGCCTGCCCGAAAGATGGTACAGGAAGAAATGACCCAAAGAGTGAAAAGCTTGGAACAATGGTTGGAAAACATGCAAGGGTTGGCAGGCCAAAAGAGCATTGCCTTCAAAGATCTATGTATGTTCCCCGATGTCCACTTGCCGCCTGGTTTCAAGACTCCAAAATTTGAAAAGTACGATGGACATGGAGATCCCATAGCCCACCTGAAAAGGTATTGCAATCAACTGAGAGGTGCAGGAAGAAATGAAAAATTGTTGATGGCTTATTTTGTGGAAAGCCTTACGGGAGTAGCCTCCGAATGGTTTATGGATCAAGACACGTCTCGCTGGTATGTCTGGGATGACATGGCACAGGCCTTTGTCAGACAGTTCCAATACAACATCGACATTCCCCCAGACCGCATTTCCCTTTCAAACTTGAAGAAGAAACCAAGTGAAAGTTTCAGGGAATATGCCATAAAATGGAGAGAGCAAGCAGCTCGAGTTAAGCCACCCATGGATGACCACGAGCTAATTACTGTCTTCCTTCAAGCGCAAGAGCCAGATTACTTTCAAAACATGGTGTCCGCAGTTGGCAAAACCTTCTCGGAAGCAATCAAAATTGGAGAAATGGTAGAGAATGGTCTTAAGACAGGCAAAATTATAAGTCAAGCTGTTCTTAAGGCCGCAACTCAGGATGTCCGGGTTGAGTCAGATAATCTTAGCGGCACAAATGAGGAGATTGAAGAAATCATGATGGCATCAGGGTCTAGAAGAGGTCCCAAGAGAACATCTCGAGGGTATGAGCAGCTTCCTCAAATTTTCTATGGCTCCCCTGAGCAGTATTATCCACCTCAGGACGCTCAATACTCTGTCGCTCCACCTCAGTATGTTGTCCCGCCACCAAAACACCCCAGGAGGCGAGCACAAGCATCACAAAATCTCCAGAAGTCTCCACAAAATTTTCAGGTGCCCTATAACCCACAGCCAAGCCAGTGGTATAAAGGGGAACAAAGGTTGAAAGATAATTTTACACCAATAGGAGAGTCCTATGAAAGCTTATTTGAGAAATTAAGGAATCATGACATGATTGCACCTATTCCTCCAAATCGTGTGGACCCACGTGCAAGAAGCTTTGACCCTTCTAAAAGGTGTGAATACCATTTCAATGCCCAGGGGTACAATGTTGAAAGCTGTCGGGATTTGAAAAGAGAAATAGAAAGAATGATCCAAGAAGGGCGGATTGTGATCAATAACAGTGACATGGAGCACTCGAACCCTATCGAGAACTTGTTGACAGAGGGTGACGATGTTGAAGCTGGTAATATTGATGCAAAGCTCAGTGGCTAAAATGCCAATTTTGATAAAATGGGAGGACGTTTTGTTCCTTGGTCAGCAAGAGAGAAGCTTGTGGTGGCTCATTTTGTTGTTCATTTCTGTTGTTCGGATTATTAGGGTTATGAGTCGGATGTTGTCTTATCCAGTTTGTTTTTAGGATTTTGTTCGGGATTGTTTTGTTTGTTTTGTTATTCAAACCATTTCGCCGGTAGTCTAATATAAAGTCGGTCTTTTGTTAGTTCCAGTCGTCTTTTGTTTAGTCCTTTTATCATTTCGTTCAATGCCGATTCTAGGGACATGACATGCGCACACACTTTGGGCCTAGTCTTTAAAGTTAATCATAAAACCCTGGAAAGGCGATCAGACCATTTAAAGAAAATAAGGACGGTTTGAGATTATTCAGAGCTCGAGTCATGTGGAACTGGGGCAAGTTAAACACAAAGAAAACCGTTAAAGAAAGATTCGCCTAAATTGGCATGAGGGTCGTTCATAATAATGAGAATGAGAGTGTCGCCCAACGGTGCTTTAGAAGTGACAAATGAACAAACAGATGTTGAATATAATTGTCAAGTCCAGCACCATCAGAAGAGACTACAAATTTAAATTGTGTTGTTTGCACTAGGCATGTTTTGAAGACTGGAATGACGAAGGCATTTTGTTCTGCTACCCAAACACTTTTATCCTTCGTTACCCCTTTTGAGCCTTATTTATTTTCTTTCATACCCCTCGTTCGGAATCAGTAGCAACGACTAGAAGATTCGAACATGGAAGATAAAAAAAAAGAGAATAGCAAAAAAAAAAAAGAAAAAAAAAAGCAAGAAAAAAGCAAAAGGAAAAAGAAAAGAAAGATAAGAAATGAGTGAAAAGAAAGTCACAAGAAAAAAGAGGAATTGAGAACTACGTTTGACCTGATTCCTCAAAGAGGATACGTAGGCGCTTCACGGCTCGGTCATAGTTTTGAAAAATGAAAAAAAAACAATTAAGATATCCCCAAGCAAGAAACTGGGGCAGAGGTTGCGGTCGTTGTAAATAAATCTAATTCCGAAGGTTGTAACTAATAACCCAAAATTAATGCATTTTTGAGCCTTTTATACCTTTTCTTTCTAGCCTATCCAAAACCCACATTACGGTCCAAAGAAAGACCTTCTGATCAGTTTTCAAAAATGCCAAGTCAGACAAATGAAGAGTCTTACCGGCGAACATAACATTCTGTTCCACAGCAGAAAGGACTCTAATCTCCAACAGAAAGAGTCATACCAGCAACACTCCAAATCCCCAGCTAGAGAGAGATATAAAACGAGAGAGTCTTATTGGTGAAAACCTTCACAGGCACCATAAGGCGATGAAAGCTGAGAGGAAAACCCAAAAATGAGAGAGACTTGATAGTGAAAACCCTTCGGGCACTACAAGTCGAATAAGATTGAGAATCAGAGGGGGAATCGCCAATTGAAGATCTTAAAAGATGATTGACGGCAGAGGATAGGCCACATACGCATGTCATGGCCATTAGAGTCGGTATCTGCGTTTGATAGATTTTTATTTATAGTTTCTTTTGTAAAAGAGTCATTCGTTTCCTTTGTCTTTTATTTTGTTTCTTTTATCTTTCTCCTTTCATAGAAAAATTCCCCAATAGAGTCTGTCGGGCCAGAACAAGTATGAAATGACTTCAAATATGCCATCAGCTTTTCAAGATGAGATCTGACTAGTACATCCAAATGGTATAGTCAGCAAGGAACAAGCGCGAGGCCAGTGTCAATAAAGATATCCCCAGCAAAAGGGAATTGACAAAAGGATTGACAAGCGTCAAGAGGGATATCCTTGCCAAAACCAAGGTTATAAACCTCAAAGACAAGGCCCGTGAACAAAGCAAGGAGAGCAGTGAGCATGATTCGGCGAAATCCATACTAGACTAAAAGGTCGGGGAAATGCCAGTTTCCAAGCTATGCCACAAAAGAAGAGGGATATCCCCAGCAGGAAGGGATTATCCCCAGCACATAATATCATCCCCAACAAGTCGTGGAGCACAGCGCAATGAAGGAGAAAGGGAAAGCAATCCCAATAGGAGTATCACATCCAACCACCATGTTTTAAACTAACAAATTTTGTTTGATTTGAAACAGGTAAAGGAAATGGCATTGATGCAGAAACGCACGCCACAATGGATATTATCAAACTGGGGCAGAAAATTTTCCTTCCATTTAGAAAATTTTCTGGAAGTCAGGTACCCCCAGCTGATAACATTTTACCCCCAACAGGTAAGTAAATAATCCCCACCAAGTTTTCCAGATAAGACATTTCCAAGTCTTAAGGATATGTCGGGTTCATCCGCCCTCAAATAGGATATGTTGGGTTCATCCGCCCTCAAATAGGATATGTCGGGTTCATCCGCCCTCAAATAGGATATGTCGGGTTCATCCGCCCTCAAATAGGATATGTCGGGTTCATCCGCCCTCAAATAGGATATGTCGGGTTCATCCGCCCTCAAATAGGATATGTCGGGTTCATCCGCCCTCAAATAGGATATGTTGGGTTCATCCGCCCTCAAATAGGATATGTCGGGTTCATCCG